>NC_060178.1:87620759-87937021 GCF_021184085.1 Oncorhynchus gorbuscha
TGTTGACATGGGGTCAATTGACACAATGATGAATGCAACAATTATAATGCATTTTACGCAAACCAACCATTAGGCTACATTAACATGTGACTATTTTTATGTGCCTCTGCCTCTCTTCTGGTGTTTCCTCGGGAGAAGGGCTCAGCTGTGGTGCTAGTATTTATCTGGCACATTCTCAGCATGCTCCTGCTCTTGTGGTTGAAGTGTTGCATAGCAACTAAAGGAAAAACAGCTTTAAATATTTGGGTTAAAAAGATTGGAAGAAAATACAGAGGCTACAATTACAGTTAATTTCTACCAAGGTCAGGAGTTTAATGAGCTCTGTTGAACTTACTATTGCGCCACTCTATAAAACTATAATGAATCATGAAGGAATAGGCTATGTCATTCCTGATTTGTATTACTGTATAATTACTAACGACTGCATTTGAAAGGGTATTTTTATTGCCAAAATAATAATTAGGCTAGACTGATTCAGTTATTTATCATTAGACTAATAGCCATTAAAAGCCATAGTTATTTTGATCAACAGACGATTGTGGTTATTATTAGTAGCTTCAGTAATAGGCCTAAATCAGCCACCTGTATTGGAGACGTAGCTATCTACTTTTGGTCGGCCTAAATCAGCCACCTGTATTGAAGAGAGAGGCCTAGAAACCTACTGTTGGTTTTGGAAGTGTAGTTTCTAGTTTGCTAACACACAGAGTATCTGTGACTAGATGGAAAAATGTGTAGGTGAATACAATTTTGAAGTGATGCGTCCTGAGGAAAGCGGAGGGGGGGTGAGAAAGCGAGAGGGATGTGCGGCGAGGGAGAGGCAGGTAGGCTGGATGACTCACAGCAGGTGACAGACACACTAATAGTAATGGCTCTTATCAGTGGCGTGCTCACTCTCTTTTCACTCGGCTCTGACAACCTCCTACTCCACCCCCTCCACCAGGCAGGGGGGGATGCTAGCTGGCTGCTGGGAGGGAGGGTTGGAAGAAGGGAGGGAGAGCTAGAGAAGCACCGCTCAGATGGAAAGAGCCTGCCAAACAACAGTCCCCTCACATATAAATTGCATCATTAACATCGCCTAGATTATTCCAAGCGCTCCCACTGGGTTTATATAGCTGCACTGTCTCCGCTCACTGACTGAAGATGTTTAGACATCTCTGGGAGAGAGTTGTGCTGCTTACATATATTTTGAAATCCAAGCTGGCTGTATGGCCATTTAAGGTTTTAACACCTCCAAAGACCAACATTGTCTTGACTTTTTATTCAGAAATACAGTTGTCGGAAGTTTACATACGCTTAGGTTGGAGTCATTAAAACTAGTTTTTCAACAACTCTTCAAATGACTTGTTTACAAACTATTGTTTTGGCAAGTCAGTTAGGACATCTACTTTGTGCATGACAAAAGTAATTTTTCCAACAGATTATTTAGACATATTTAACTTATAATTCACTGAATCACAATTCCAGTGGGTCAGAAGTTTACATACACTAAGTTGACTGTGCCTTTAAACAGCTATGAAAATTCCAGAAAATGATGTCATGTCTTTGGAAGCTTCTGATAGGCTAATTGACATCCATTTGAGTCAAATGGATCTGTACCTGTGGATGTATTTCAAGGCCGACCTTCAAACTCAGTACCTCTTTGCTTGACATCATGGGAAAATCAAAAGAAATCAGCCAAGACCTCAACAACAAAAAAATACCTGGTTCATCCTTGGGACCAATTTCCAAACGCCTGAAGGTACCACGTTCATCTGTACAAACAATAGTTTGCAAGTATAAACACCATGGGACCACGCAGCCGTCATACCGCTCAGGAAGGAGACGCGTTCTGTTACCTAGAGATGAACGTACTTTGCTGCGAAAAGTGCAAATCAATCCCAGAACAACAGCGAAGGACCTTGTGAAGATGCTGGAGGAAACTGGTACAAAAGTATCTATATCCACAGTAAAAACAAGTCCTATTTCGACAAAACCTGAAAGGCCACTCAGCAAGAAAGAAGCCACTGTTCCAAAACCATCGTAAAAAAAAGTCAGTCTTCAGTTTGCAACTGCACATGGGGACAAAGATCGTACTTTTTGGAGAGATGTCCTCTGGTCTGATGAAACAAAAATAGAACTGTTTGGCCATAATGATCATCATTATGTTTGGAGGAAAAAGGGGGAAGCCTGCAAGTCAAAGAACATCATCCCAACCGTGAAGCACTGAGGTGGCAGCATCATGTTGTGGGGGTGCTTTGCTGCAAGAGGGACTGGTGCACATCACAAAATAGATGACTTCACGAGGAAGGGAAATTATATG
Organism: Oncorhynchus gorbuscha; assembly: GCF_021184085.1. NCBI lineage: Eukaryota > Metazoa > Chordata > Actinopteri > Salmoniformes > Salmonidae > Oncorhynchus > Oncorhynchus gorbuscha. Next base: position 87,623,059 of record NC_060178.1, read on the forward strand.
GATATATTGAAGCAACATCTCAAGACATCAGTCAGGAAGTTAAAGCTTGGTCGCAAATGGGTCTTCCAAATGGACAATGACCCCAAGCATACTTCCAAAGTTGTGGCAAAATGGCTCAAGGACAACAAAGTCAAGGTATTGGAGTGGCCATCACAGAGCCCTGACCTCAATCCAATAGAAGATTTGTGGGCAGAACTGAAAGAGCGTTTGCGAGCAAGGAACCTACAAACCTGACTCAGTTACACCAGCTCTGTTAGGGGAAATGGGCCAAATTTCACCCAACTTATTGTGGAAGGCTACCCGAAATGTCTGACCCAAGGCAATGCTACCAAATACTAATTGAGTGTATGTAAACTTCTGACCCACTGGGAATGTGATGAAAGAAATAAAAGCTGAAATTAATCATTCTCTCCTCCTATTATTCTGACATTTCACATTCTTAAAATAAAGTGGTGATCTTAACTGACCATAGACAGGGAATTCTTACTAGGATTAAATGTTAGGGATTGTGAAAAACTGCGTTTAAATGTATTTGCCTAAGGTATATGTAAACTTCCAACTTCAACTGTACTTACTTCTCCCAACATCACTGACATCCATAGAAGCGTTTAATGCAGAGTAGTGAGTGACAAGCATCGAGAGTAGTAGTACAGAACCCTAACAACCGAGGTCATTTCCCCTCATGTATGGTAGTCTGACCGATGGCCTATCATCCATTGTGGGATTTTTTTTTTTTTTTTTTTTACCTAATGGACATCTTTCATACTCCTCAGTCCTCTGCTCTACTCCTCAGTACTCGTCAGTCTTCAGATCAGTTGACAATTAACAGCGTAATTACTGTCTGGGGCCAAGGTTAAGCTTGGCGTTAAAGGTTGGAGCAGCAAACATATTTTATATGCAGATCCTCTTACTCTATTATCCCTCCTCTGTACAAGGTTTTACCTCCGAGGAGAAGAATACATTATACAAAGCTCCCTGGCAATTATTCTTCAATGATTACCCTCCATGCTATATCCATAGTCCATTTGATTTATCTGAAATCACCTTAGTTCATTTTCTGCCCAATAGCCAGGCCTGGGCCCCGGCTCTAGCTGCCTACCATGCAAGTTTCACCTGAACAAATGGCTCCTTTAAACAAAAAGTGCCAGCCTTTTACTTTTTACCGGCAGTTTGAGAAAAGCAAGGAGAGTGAGGGATAGAGGTAGAGCACAACCTCCCTGAGTAATAACAGACAGGCCGACAAGGGTAAAAAGGAGGGGTGGGTCAAAGTGGGTGGTGGTGAGGAGGGGTGGGGGCGGTAGAAGCTTAATAGTGTTGAATAAAGCAACATTTATTTTTGTGCTCTGGCCTGTAACGGCACCAGCAGGAAATAGCTCAGTCTCTTGATCGGGAGCAAATCCTATTAACTTACAGTGCTCTCACTCAGTGTAATGGCCTACACCTTGAGACTAGGGGAGAGAGAGGGCACTTTCCTCTTCTGACATGCTGATACCCGTGTCTAGAGGGGCTTGGGAGATAGAGGGGCGGGCTAGCCCGAGCACTAAGGCCGGGGGGGTGGCAAAGACTAATCAAGTCAGACAATCTGCTCAGTGCTCAGCCAGAGAAACACAAAGTGAGGATGTTGATATCCACACTAGCTCATTCCCAACAGGCTCCTTCACACGTTCCTAACCCAATACAGGGGGATCAGCGAGCGGGATCTGTTCAACATCGGGTTATTCCAGCCCCTGAGAATTGTAAAGCGATCCCCAAGCAGCTTTTGCTTTCTCAGGAATGATAAGAGCTGTCGGTCCTGGCTGGTACACTGTATACTGGAAGAGCTGGGCTAGCCGGGAGGAGGGAATTCCAGGGGCCGCCATTCATTAAGAGCGAATAGAGAAAAGTGTGTGTGCGCCTGCATGCGTGCGTGCATACTGTGTGTTTTACAGTATGACGTGGGTAACCACCAGTGGTGTAACTTTGGTTTTGAAAGTGAGGGGGACATATGTGACCGACTGCCTTGATTTCGTCTTATTTTTTTTACATTGGATAAAGGCAGAGACACAGCTACAAAATGGTATATCATATACTGCATTTGAGGAACGATGGGAAAGTAATTCTGCTTTGAAAGTTGATGAATTTGTAACCTTTTGAGAAAATGGCCTTTGAATGTTTTGGTACCTACTGGAGAGCTATTCCTTGTCTACACCCATTCAGCTTCAATCACACCCTCTTAAGCTTTAGCCCCACCCATCTCTTTAAGAATTGATCCAAGTGTTCTATCCTAACAACAACCGTAAAGCACCCAAGTTAACTGGCCAATGTTGGCTAGCTTGCTAGCTCTTTTCAGACACAAAGCTCACTGACCATTTTACTCGACCTAGCAGAGCTGGTTAGCCTGTTTTTATGTTATCCAGAGCATTGGTGACTGCAACTGTGCTGCTGGCAACAATGTACATTTTTTTGCCAACGTTTACTGACACAGAATATTTTCAATGGGTTTTGAGCGATTTTAAAGGTGTCAGTTATTCTGCGCTCTGGCACACTAAGACGAGAATGCTCTGAAATCAGATAGATGGCCAGAGGAAATTTACCAGCTACGTCTATTGACAGTTGTCGCAGTGACATGATTAACGTTATATTGAAATGGCTTGCATAGTGGAGTCTTCTGTTAAGACATGTAGCTAGCTAAACAATGAACCATAGTCTCAACTCATGACGTCACTACCCTGCTTGAATCTGCAGGTAGCTAACCAACCAGGTTCAATGTTAGCTAGCTAACATTAGGCTATAACTTGCAAAGCAAATGGCTCTGAGATATGAATAATAAGACCATACATGTTTATTTTATTGATTTATTTCACCTTTATTTAACCAGGTAGGCTAGTTGAGAACAAGTTCTCATTTGCAACTGCGACCTGGCCAAGATAAAGCAAAGCAGTTCTACACATACAACATCAAATCAAATCAAATCAAATTTGGTTTGTGAATTTGGAAGTTGCACACAAGGGTAAGCTTTGATAAAAGGGCTTGTTTGCCATATACTGCTAATCACCAAGCTCCAAGGTTAAGGTACAGTTAGACAACTTGGCAGCATGTCAGACTTGTTTGGGTTGTTACAATCAGTGCAGACAAAGGGCTACCAATAGTAGACCTAAATCTAGGCTAGTCACCACAAGCGAAGTGTGGCAGTACAGTAAACTCTACAACCAAACATTAACTTCATTGGTTCATAATACTAATACTGTCCAATGACCTGCAGTACAACATGTTGGGCACTGTGTTTAAGGAAAAGCATGACCTGGATTTTAACCTTTAAAAGGATTTATCAAACTGTCCCCCTACTTTTTACTGTATGCCAGATAGCCCAGCACCATCCTCAGACAACTGCTTTCTATTGGTGTAATTCTCATTTCTGGAAAGGCTTCAAATGGAACAAGCAGATCCTATTGGCATGTTCTATCATGCATTTGCATATTTCCGTTAGGGAACACCTACTCTGAAGTGCGCGTGTGCAATAACTCAATTCGCACACCTAAACTTTTGAAAACTTTGGCAAAGGGTAAAGTCAATAAAAACATAACTAAAATCTGTTCGGAGCCAGGTTTTGGGAACAGAAAACTGTATTGAGATCAAATGTTCAAAAATCGATGAGAATTTGCAAAATGCTGGCCAAATCCATCTCGTTCCAAAATCAAATCAAATTGTATTTGTCACATACACATGGTTAGCAGATGTTAGTGCGAGTGTAGCGAAATGCTTGTGCATCTAGTTCCGACAATGCAGTAATAACCAACAAGTAATCTAGCTAACAATTCCAAAACTACTACCTTATAGACACAAGGGTAAGGGGATAAAGAATATGTACATAAAGATATATGAATGAGTGATGGTACAGAGCGGCATAGGCAAGATGCAGTTGATGGTATTGAGTGCAGTATATACATATGAGAGGAGTATGTAAACAAAGTGGCATAGTTAAAGTGGCTAGTGATACATGTATTACATAAGGATGCAGTAGATGATATAGAGTACAGTATATACGTATACATATGAGATGAATAATGTAGGGTATGTAAACATTATATTAGGTTGCATTGTTTAACGTGGCTAGTGATATATTTAACATAATTTCCCATCAATTCCCATTATTAAAGTGGCTGGAGTTGAGTCAGTGTGTTGGCAGCAGCCACTCAATGTTAGTGGTGGCTGTTTAACAGTCTGATGGCCTTGAGATAGAAGCTGTTTTTCAGTCTCTCGGTCCCAGCTTTGATGCACCTGTACTGACCTTGCCTTCTGGATGATAGCGGGGTGAACAGGCAGTGGCTCGGGTGGTTGTTGTCCTTGATGATCTTTATGGCCTTCCTGTGACATCGGGTGGTGTAGGTGTCCTGGAGGGCAGGTAGTTTGCCCCCGGTGATGCGTTGTGCAGACCTCACCAACCTCTGGAGAGCCTTACGGTTGTGGGCGGAGCAGTTGCCGTACCAGGCTGTGATACAGCCCGACAGGATGCTCTCGATTGTGCATCTGTAGAAGTTTGTGAGTGCTTTTGGTGACAAGCCGAATTTCTTCAGCCTCCTGAGGTGCTGCTGCGCCTTCTTCACGATGCTTTCTGTGTGGGTGGACCAATTCAGTTTGTCTGTGATGTGTACGCCGAGGAACTTAAAACTTACTACCCTCTCCACTACTGTTCCATCGATGTGGATAGGGGGGTGTTCCCTCTGCTGTTTCCTGAAGTCCACAATCATCTCCTTAGTTTTGTTGACGTTGAGTGTGAGGTTATTTTATTATTATATTATTATTATTATTATATTATTATATTGTTATTTTCCTGACACCACACTCTGAGGGCCCTCACCTCCTCCCTGTAGGCCGTCTCGTCGTTGTTGGTAATCAAGCCTACCACTGTTGTGTCGTCCGCAAACTTGATGATTGAGTTGGAGGTGTGCGTGGCCACGCAGTCGTGGGTGAACAGGGAGTACAGGAGAAAAATCTATATAAAGTGTGTGCAAATGAGGTAGGATAAGAGAGGTAAGGCAATAAATAGGCCATGGTGGCAAAGTAATTACAATATAGCAATTAAACACTGGAATGGTAGGATGTGCAGAAAATGAATGTGCAAGTTGAGATACTGGGGTGCAACGGAGCAAGATAGATAAATAAATACAGTATGAGGTTGAGGTAGATTGGATGGGCTATTTACAGATGAGCTTTGTACAGATGCAGCCAGCTAACGTTAGCTAGCTAACAGTACACTTTAAAACAGTACACTTTAAAACAGTACATTGAAAAAACATTACATATCTACTGTTTATTATGTTCTGTCAGGAATTGAATGTTTGCAAATGGCTGTTGGTGTGGCAGGGTGCGTGTATAGCTGCCTGCCACACATAACACTGGCTACGTCCCAAATGGCACACTATTCCCTATATAACACACTACTTTTGACCAGAGTCCTATGGGTGCGATTTGGAACGCACACACTGTAATTACTGACAGGATCTCAGGAGAAATGGTAATGCTGTATCAAAGTACAACTCTTTCCAATTAGGATTTGCGAGTATAAAAAAAAATATGAAATAAGTCTGTGGGTGGCAAGCAATATTTTCCCCTTTTTAAAGTCTTGTCAAACTACTCTTTTCCTCACAAACCCCTCAGTTTTAGCGATTTGATGCCTCTTTAACCACCTGGAGAATGTAGTTTATTTGAAACAGTAGGACTATCTAAACATTTTAACGTACCAGATAGGCAGGGTTTGCACTTTTTGAACTATTAAATTTGTTATACTGTTGTCTGTGCCCAATAATGTTCGTACCATGTTTTGTGCTGCTACCATGTTGTGTTGCTACCATGTTGTCATGTTGTGATGCTACCATGCTGTGTTGTCTTAGATCTCTCTTTATGTAGTGTTGTGTTGTCCCTCTTGTCGTAATGTGTGTTTTGTACTATATTTTTTAAAATGTTTAATCCCACCCCCCTGTCCCTGCAGGAGGCCTTTTGACTTTTGGTAGGCCGTCATTGTAAATAAGAACTTGTTCTTAACTGACTTACTAGTTAAATAAAGGTTAAATGCAATTAAAATAAATACAAATATTACCCCAGACGAGCTCAGTCAAGGACAGAGAAAGGATTTTCAATTATTACAAATATTAGTTGAACCCAGGTCTGCTTGAACCAGTTGGAGTGTATGCGGAGTAGTGGATCAGCCAATATGAACTGTGATTTAGTCCTGGACATCATTGTGTCCCCCAAATGGTACCCTATTCCCTTTATAGTGCACATCTTGTGACCAGGCCCGATAGGCCTCTCAAATGTAATGCACTACATAGGGAATAGTGTACCATTTGGGGGGCACTTGACATCATACTGTTGTTGAGTGCTACATAACTCAGTCTGTGATACATGGCCCCAGGATGTGTCCCAAATGGCACCTTATTCCATATATACGTACTGCACTATTTTTGACCAGAGCCCTATAGGCCCTGGTTAGAAGCAGTGCACTACATAGGGAATATGGTGCCATTTTGGATGCTACCCAGTGTCTGGCCTGCTTCATAAATCCATGTTTAATGGTGTGCTCTTTCCCTGTCATTTTTAGCCATTGTGCCGGCTGTCTGTTACACTGCTGTCTGTCTTAGGTCTGCAGAGTTAAACTGGTGCTAACCTCGTCCCCAGGCTATTGCACATATAAGCCTGGGATACGATTCAAAGTTGACCTTACTGGGAGTGACAATAGAATAAAGTATTTGTCATCACTTAAATTTAGCAAACAACATGACTGCGAGGTGTGTTGTGGGAGATGATTGGTTGATAGATTAAGCCAATGCCTATACACTGGGAGTTACTCCCAGTCTTCCTGCATTGGCTAACAAAGGCCATGTTTGATGTTTTGGTCCATCAGACTTTGTGCGTTTTGAAAGGAAGTGTCTGGGACCGTGATAATAGTGGCGCTGTCAGCCTGAATTTACAACCAGCAATATGTAGTATACTGTACCATAGGACTGGCTGTTGCTTGAGACTCAAATCGATTTGAAGATTTGCTAGAAGTTGTACATAACACATTGTATAATTCTCATCTAAAATTATTTTTGGGCCAATTTGCAAGATGTGCTTAAATAAATGAAAAATACATTTACAGCAGTTAAAATGTTTATTCTGTTGTAGGCCTGCTCTTTGGAATCTAGGCCGGGAACACAAGTGTAAAGCACTTTGTCACAACTGCTGATGTAAAAAGGGCTTTATAAATACATTTGAATGATTTGATAGGGTGTCTGCGCCGATAGGCCTGCTCCTTGACTTCACAACTAGGTTTATCAGCACCTAAGAGGGGTGGAAACACTCCTAAGTGAAATGCCTCTCGTGCGGAACAAGTAAAGCAGATTCATTGAATGTTAAAGCGGTTCCCACAGCGTGTTACTTTGCACGTCACTGGACCATTTATTAACCTTGTTTTGATGTGCATCTCCTTAGCAATTAAGATAATAGTCCTATGTCCTAATTAGAATTTTAATGTACTGCTGTGAGATTTTTGATAATTGTTCTCTACGGTTATTTTCTCTATGCCTCTCCTCTTTGCAAGATGAATTCATGGCTGATTAGATCACAGCTATAATCAGATTGGAGTTCCACTGTCTAAGATATTTTGCTACCCACATGCATCTGTCAAGCTGAGCTGTTCATATCTAGAGGAATGCTGAGTGGGCCCCTTGTCTTTACAATAAAACATGTGTAGTTGAAGTCAGAAGTTTACATACACCTTAGCCAAATACATTTCAACTCAGTTTTTCACAATTCCTGACATTTAATCAGAGTAAAAATTCCCTGTCTTAGGTCAGCTAGAATCACCACTTTGTGATGCAGCACTCCATCACTCTCCTTCTTGGTTAAATAGCCCTGACACAGCCTGTGTCAGAATAATAGTAGAGCGAATGATTTGTTTGTATTTCTTTCATCACATTCCCAGTGGGTCAGAAATGTACATACACTCAATTAGTATTTGGTAACATTGCCTTTAAATTGTTTAACTTGTGTCAGACATTTTGGATAGCCTTCCACAAGCTTTCCACAATAAGTGAATTTTGGTGAATTTTGGCCCATTCCTCCTGACAGAGCTGGTGTAACTCAGTCAGGTTTGTAGGCCTCCTTGCTCGCACACACTTTTTCAGTTCTGCTCACAAATGTTCTATAGGATTGAGGTCAGGGCTTTGTGATGGCCACTCCAATTCCTTGACTTTGTTGTCTTAAAGACATTTTGCCATAACTTTGGAAGTATGCTTGGGGTCATTGTCCAATTGGAAGACCCATTTGCAACTAAGCTTTAACTTCCTGACTGATGTCTTGCGATGTTGCTTCAGTATATCCATATAATTTCCCTTCCTCAATAAGCCATCTATTTTGTGAAGTGCAACAGTCCCTCCTGCAGCAAAGCACCCCCACAGCCTGTGAAGTGCAACAGTCCCTCCTTATGCAAATAGTTCAATCAGACACCCCAAAAGTACGACAGCCTGAAACCGTGCTTTTTTTCTTGCTGTTTTGGTGCAGTGGCCCCTGTGCTTCAGGTTAGTTGGGATGGGGTTCTTCCTCCTGCATCTTCACAAGATCCTTTGCTGTTGTTTTCAATTTTTGCACTTTTCGCACCAAAGTACGTTAATCTCTAGGAGACAGAATGTGTCTCCTTCCTGAGCGGTATGACTGCTGCGTGGTCCCATGGTGTTTATACTTGCGTACTATTGTTTGTACAGATGAACGTGGCATTTAAAAAACGAAATCCCCATGATGTCAAGCAAAGAGGCACTGATTTTGAAGGTAGGCCTTGAAATACATCCACAGGTACAGCTCCAATTGACTCAAAGGATGTCAATTAGCCTATCAGAAGCTTCTAAAGCCATTACATAATTTTCTGGAATTTTCCAAGCTGTTTAAAGCTGTTTAAAGGCACAGTCAACTTAGTGTATGTAAACAATTGTTGGAAAAATTACTTGTTTCATGTACAAAGTAGATTCCCTAACCGACTTGCCAAAACTATAGCTTGTTAACAAGAGATTTGTGGGGTGGTTAAAAACGAGTTTTACTGACTCCAACCTAGGTGTATGTAAACTTCCGACTTCAACTGTATATCACAACTTCAACTGTTCAGGGGAGACTGTGTGAATCATACCTTCAGTGTCGAATTGCTGCAAAGAAACCACTACTAAAGGACACCAATAATAAGAAGAGACGGAAGCAATGGACATTAGACCAGTGGAAATCTGTCCTTTTGGTCTGATTTTTGGTTCCAACCACTGTGTCTTTGTGAGATGCAGAGTAGGTGAATGGATGATCTTTGTATGTGTGGTTCCCACGTGAAGCATGAAGGAGAAGGTGTGGGGGTGCTTTGCTGGTGACACTGTCAGTGATTTATTAAGAATTCAAGGAACACTTAACCACCATGGCTACCACAGCATTCTGCGGTGACACGCAATCCCATCTGGCTTGCGCTTAGTGGGACTAGCATTTGTTTTTCAACAGAACAATAACCCAACACACCTCCAGGCTGTGTAAGGGCTATTTGACCAAAAAGGAGAGTGATGGAGTGCTGCATCAGATGACCTGGCCTCCACAATCACCGACCTCAACCCAATTGAGATGGTTTGGGATGAGTTGGACCGCAGAGTGATGGAAAAGCAGCCAACAAGGGCTCAGCATATGTGGGAACTCCTTCGGGACTGTTGGAAAAGCATTCCTCATGAAGCTGATTGAGAGAATGCCAAGAGTGTGCAAAGCTGTCATAAGATTCTAAAATAAATATTTGTATTTGCGTAACACTTTTTTTTGTTACTACTTGATTCCATATTTCATAGTTTTGATGTCTTCACTATTATTCTACAATGTAGAAAATATACAAATAAATAAAACCCCTTGAATGAGTAGGTGTGTCCAAACCTTTGACAGCTACTGTATATGCACATGTGTGTTTAAACACACACACACACACACATTAGGTTGGAAAGACTGGAGCAGAGGGCAGTAGAAGTGTTGCACCCAATGAGCAGTTTTAGGAGGGTAAATTCCTTTCTGCAGAGAACATCAGCAATAGGTTGCACCAGAGATGTTGATGCCAGTCACGGTTGCCGGCTCACTCCCCGCCAATTTAATTTTAACTTTAAAATGTTCACACCCCTAGCTCAGTATAGTAAAGAAAAAATGAGTATAGTTCAGTACAGTAGAGCTCAGTACAGTATAGTTCAGTACTGTACAGTAGAGCTCAGTTGTCACGCCCTGACCTTAGAGAGCCTTTTTATTTCTCTATTTGATTAGGTCGGGGTGTGATTTGGGTGGGCATTCTAGTTTTTCTGTTTCTTTGTTGGCCGGGTATGGTTCCCAATCAGAGGCAGCTGTCTATCGTTGTCTCTGATTGGGGATCATACTTAGGCAGCCTGTTTTCCACCTTATTTTGTGGGATCTTGATTTTGTATAGGTGCTGTGTAGCCTGCAGAACTTTACGTACGTGTTTGTATTTTGTTGTTTTTCTGTGTTCATTTTAATAAAGTAAGATATTCGCATACCACACTGCACCTTGGTCTAATTCCTCCAACAAACGTAACAGAAGATCCCACCACAAGAGGACCAAGCAGCATGGCCAGGAGGAACAGGGATCCTGTGCCCGGGAGAAAAGTGAATGGAGGACATCATGGACATGGGAGGAGGTTATGGCAGGGGACAAGACCCTGCCATGGAAGCAGGCGGAAGCAGCGAAGGAGGACCAATGGCTACTCCGAGGTTTGTGACCACGGGTTGGTCGGCGAAGCTGAGGGGCTAGTTTGAGAGTGAAGAGGAGTATTGGGATAGACTGAGTGAGGAGTACTGTGAGATAGTTGAGGGGAGTGATGCGGTAGAGTGGATGGTTTGGTGTCTGGAGTAAGATAGTCGCCCTAAGGAGCGTGGGACCAGTCATCATGTTTTGCGGAGATACGCAATGTGTCTCCAGTGCGCATCCACAGCCCGGTGCGTTCTCTGCCAGCTCCTCGCACTTGCCAGGCTAAAGTGAGTATTCAGCCAGGACGGGTTGTGTCGGCTGAGCGCTCCTGGTCTCCAGTACGCCTCCTCGGTCCAGGATATCCTGCGCCGGCTCTACGCACTGTGTCACCAGTGCGCCTTCACAGCCCAGTGCGTCCTGTGCCAGCACCCTGCACTTGCCGGGCTAGAGTGAGTATCCAGCCAGGACACGTTGTGCCAGCTCTACCCTCCAGACCTCCAGTGCGTCTCCACAGTCCAATGTATCCTGCACCGGCTCTACGAACTGTAATCCCAGTGCGCCTCCCCATTCCAGTACGTCCTGTGCCTGCTCCTCGCGCTCATCCTGAGGTGCATGTCACCAGCCCAGGTACCACCAGTGCCGGCCCCACGCACAGAGCTTCCAGCGATGTTTCACAGTCCAGAACCTCCAAGGATAGTCCACAATCCGGAACCTCCTGAGATGATCCACGGCCCGAAGCCTCCAGTGATGACCCACGGCCCAAAGCCTTCAGTGGTGATCCACGGCCCGAAGCCTAAGGGATGATCCGTGGTCACGGAGCCTCCAGTGATGATCCGGGGCACGGAGCCTCCAGTGACGATCCGTGGCACGGAGCCTCCGGCGACGATCCATGGCATGAAGTCTCCGGCAACGATCAAAGGTCCGGAGCCTCTGGCGACGGTCGGCGGTCCGGTTCCACGGAAGCGGAGGGATCAGCAAGCGGAGGGGGGGTCTACGTCCCGAACCGGAGCCGCCACCGTGGCTAGATGCCCACCCGGACCCTCCCCCATGGAGTTCGCACCTTTGTGGGGGGGTACTGTCACACCCTGACCTTAGAGAGCCTTTTTATTTATCTATTTAGTTAGGTCGGGGTGTGATTTGGGTGGGCATTCTAGTTTTTCTGTTTCTTTGTTGGCCGGGTATGGTTCCCAATCAGAGGCAGCTGTCTATCGTTGTCTCTGATTGAGGATCATACTTAGGCAGCCTGTTTTTCACCTTAGTTTGCGGGATCTTGATTTTGTATAGGTGCTGTGTAGCCTGCAGAACTTTACGTTTGTTTTTGTATTTTGTTGTTTTTCAGTGTTCATTTTAACCTCTAGTGACACCCCATCCCGTGAACGGGATCGTTGTCATCATCTGACACTAATTAGCATAACGCAACGGACATAAATATTACTAGAATACATTCCTATTCATGAAAATCACAAGTGAAATATATTGAGACACAGCTTAGCCTTTTGTTAATCACCCTGTTATCTCAGATTTTTAAAATATGCTTTACAGCCAAAACTAGAAAAGCATTTGTGTAAGTTTATCGATAGCCTAGCATAGCATTTTGTCCAGCTAGCTTGGTCACGGAGATCAGAAAAGCAATCAAATGAAATCGTTTACCTTTGATGAGCTTCGGTTGTTTTCACTCACGAGACTCCCAGTTAGATAGCAAATGTTCCTTTTTTCCAAAAATATTATTTTTGAAAGCGAAATGGCTCCCTTTGTTCTTCACGTTTGGCTGAGAAATCGCCCGGAAATTGCAGTCACGAAAACGGCGAAAAATATTCCAAATTAGCTCCATAATATCGACAAACATGGCAAATGTTGTTTATAATCAATCCTCAAGGTGTTTTTCAAATATCTATTCGATAATATATCCATCGGGGCAATTCGTTTTTCAGTAGGACCGATTGGAGTAATGACTACCTCTGTATTTTACGCGAGAATCTCTCTGGGAGCATCAGGTGACCACTTGCGCAATGTAGCCGCCTACGGGTATTCTTCAACATAAATGCGTAAAACTACGTCACAATGCTGTAGACACCTTCGGGAATACGGGAAAGGGTAATCTGGTTGATAGCCCATTCACTGCTCAATAGGGACACATTGGAAGGCAGCGCTTTCAAAACATGAGGCACCTCCGGATTGGATTTTTCTCAAGCTTTCGCCTGCAACATCAGTTCTGTTATACTCACAGACAATATTTTTACAGTTTTGGAAACTTTAGAGTGTTTTCTATCCTAAGCTGTCAATTATATGCATATTCTAGCATCTTGTCCTGACAAAATATCCCGTTTACTATGGTAATGTTTTTTTCTCAAAAAATGAAAATACTGCCCCCTAGTCACAAAAGGTTAATAAAGTAAGATGTTCGCCTACCACACTGCACCTTGGTCTAATTCCTCCAACGAACATAACATCAGTACACAAAAGAAAAACTAAGTATATTATTTTATATGGTTCTCTTCATTTGATCTAATGTACTGTGCTGAAGTATGCTTTACATTTCTTCTCTGTGATCTGCTCTACTGCAACTTTGGTTTGTGACTACTATGAATTCCCATTGTGGCCAATTTCAGTTTTTTTTGGTTACTGTCGCCGATTTAGTAGCAAAATGTACCGTGATATCGTGCTATCCAATTGCGATCTTGTCTCATCGCATCAACTCCCCAATGGGCTCAGGAAAGGGAAAGGGCATGTGTCCTCCGAAACATGACCTGCCTAACCGTGCTTCTTAAAATCTACCCGCTTAACCCGGAAGCCAGCCGCACCAATGTGTCAGAGGAAACACCGTTCAACTGGCACCTGGCCCGCCACAAGGAGTCGTTAGAACTCGATGAGCCAAGTAAGGCCCCTCCGGCCAAACACTTCCCTAACCCGGATGATGCTGTGCAAATTGTGCACTGCCCTATGGTACTCCCGGTTGTCGGCTGTGACACAGCCTGGGATCGAATCTGGGTCTGTAGTGACGCCTCAAGCACAGCAATGCATTAGACCACTGCGCCACTTTTTAATCACTTAATAAATAACCAAAATTGTTATCACTAAAAACACTCATTGGTAGGTCTACCTTGTTTCTTCTCTGAACTTTCATAATCCTCATACTTCATGAAAAAAAAGCATATCCATGCCTTAATTTCCCCCAAATATTGACTCTTCGCTTTCATTTGACACTAAATGTGATCCTATAAACGTCACGTTGGTACTCATGGGTCCTTTTACATGGAAATGACCAGTAGGGATAAACAAATGAGCAAAGAGCTAGGCTGTCAGTGGAAATTTAGCTTAATTACAGTTGGGACAAATTAGGCACCACTGGTCGTACGTCTCATCTTACCTCCCCCCTCCCCGCACCTGCTCAGGGTACTCTGTTAGGCTATAACCTCACTCTGTCTGGTATGCAGGTGTGTTCTACATGTACTCACTCTAACCCCATTTACAATTCACCATGTACCGTTTGTTTGTACGGTCTCCAACCTATTTTCGTCATGTCTTTCACCCCCTGAGTAGCGAATCATCATCCTAACATACTGTAGGCATACGTCTCATTTCTACCGTTTAATGTCCTTTATCCATGGATCATTATCCATGATTAATTTGCTTTGGGTAAAATCAATTTCGGAACTCGGAGCCCACAGACTTATTCATATTTAGGTTGCCATCGACAGACACCCCGTAGTGATGACAATTGTAAAGATACTCGATAACCCATGACTCCACGCTGCTGTCATTTACTGACTGGCTTGTTTCAGTAATGAGTATCCTGTTGGCCCAGACCAGTCTCGACACAGCCTGGCTGTCAATCAATGTGACATCTGTATTGTGAGCTGAGTGATGATATGTTGTATCATATACCATCATACTGTTCTTTAAACACCGCGTGAAGTATTGCTTTAATTTCTCCTCAACAATTTAATTTTACCCACCCTCCTTCCCTACGTCCCTCACTCTATATCTTCCACCATCCTTTTTCTCTGTCTCTCTCTCACTCTTGTCTTAGTGGCAATACACACACACACGGACCACCTATGTGATCAATTATCAAGTGTCCGATTTGTCTTTAATTAGGGTCTACGTATTGAGCTAGCCTGGCTGGGTAGGGGGAGGCTGAGGGGGGAGAAGCCTGGTGTAAACCAACCTCATTACAGTGCAGTGATTCACAACCCAGGAGCACTAATCCCCACAGTGTTTACACCATACATTTGTTTCTGTGGTAACAACGAGTGGAGGAATGGTTCGTCTGTGACAGAGCCAGAGAGACAGGTTTTTTCTTCTCCAGCTTGCTCTTTCTACCCTACTCTCTACTTTATTTTCTCTCTCTCTCGCTCTCTGTAGTCCCCTCTCTCCCCTACACCTCTCTTTTTTCTTTCTTTCACTACCTCCCACTCCTCTGTGCTGCCTAGCTGCTGAAGAGGCTGACTGTCACACTGGTTGGCCTTTTGTTGTGGAGTCTGGAGAGGGAGGAAGCAGCACAATGTGTCCTAGTTAAAGCAGAGTCCCATCTGCCCAACCAACAACATAATTAGACAATTACGCTGCAAGGATCCCTCATTAATTCCTTTGTGGTGGGCAATTTCACACCACAGAAGGGGTCTCAGTTTATTTTCTTTGCAGTATTTCTAACCATTTACTCCCTGGTCCGGTTGCATGGTAGTGATACTGCAGTATTGTCCTGTAATCAATGGAAATGGGAGTGAGGAAAATAACAGAGCTGTAATATCTCTATAACCAATCATCCATCACTAATGAATGGAACCTGAATAATGTGCATATGCGTACATGCTTATGACAAGTGTTACAATGCATTATAACCGCATCCTAATGTATTATAGTGGCAGACTTTAATTCAAGTGTTAGCCTACTGAAAGTTACCCAAGAGGTGTAAGTACATTCATTGACCGGCCCAGGTGAAAACAAATCTGAAGCAGTTGGCAAGAAAGTCTGCCTTGCTGGCATCTGACTGAACAAGCTTCTCTTGACTTAATGGACCTACCCCCAATTAACGGCTCACAAAATAGGTCTGCGGTGAGGAGTTTAGTGACTGACTTAGCAACCAGCCATTCATCCATTCTTCTATCCACAGTTCATTAACATAGACTAATACCACCAGCTTTGAGAAAAACACTTGTGTAGGGCCTACATGGGAAAAGGCCGTAACATTGATAAAGTGGTAACATTACAGAAAGACTTCAATACACACTTATGTACTGGTTATGACATCCTTATGTTGGTGCTCTTCAAATACCAATTTACATAGGTAAATGTGAGACAGCTAGGGGTTGATCAATTAGCTGACCGGACATTGTGGGGTTTGATGTAGCACAGAAACCCTCCCTCTCCTGTCCTATAATACAGTATCTAGGTAATCTTCCTGATAGCTTAACAATGATGACTTAACAAAAGTAAAAATCTCTTCTTGGCAGTCAGTAGTAAGAAGGTAACTACTGCTAAGTGGTTGTTGAATAAATCTCCCATGTCAAAGTGTGGATATAGCCTATGCATTGTGAATTATGTAGCCAAGGATAGACTGTATGGAACAATAGACTTTTGGACAGAAAGTAAGTGTTATATTGGTATGGGAAGAAATGGATTGTGTTACATTGGTGTCGGAAGAAACACTTAGGGTACAGTAACAGCCAAAATAAAGGAAACACCAACATAAAGTGTGTTAATAAGGCATTGGGCCCCTTGAACCAGAACAGCTTCAATGCACCTTGGCATAGATTCTACATCTGGAACTCTGTTGTTGGGATGCAACACCATTCTTCCACAAAAAAAAGGATAATTTGGTGTTTTGTTGATGGTGGTGGAAAACGCCGTCTCAATCGCTACTTCAGAATCTCTGGTAAGTGTTCAATTGGGTTAAGATCTGTTGACTGAAATACACACACCCTTTAAACCCCCTATGTTGCTTTGAGATCCGATTTCAAAGTCAATTGTTGTTGGCCTATGATTTATACCAGCTCATCACTTATTGATGTTCCTTTATTGTTGGTCATTTAAAAAACCAACTAAACAGATGACGTAAGCAGTGTCCGGTAGCCTAGTGGTTAGAGCGTTGGGCCAGCCACCCAAAGGTCGCTGGTTCGAGTCAGTGACCCAACAAGGTAAAACATTGTTTGATGTGCCCTTGAACAAGGCACTTAACCCTAATTGCTTCTGTAAGTCGCTCTGGATAAGAGTGTCTGCTAAATGACTAAAATGTATGTATTCGGCATTATTAGATATTCTAAATATTATAATGTTCAAATAGTATTTTTAATGCGAAGATCAACCTCTAGGCAAATAATTATAGTTTGCGTATGTACAAAATTATCTGCTATGTCTAAATAGGCAATGACCCGTTTGGCATTTGACCAAAGAGCACCATGTTATTACAAAGTGGGGTGTAACTTCCTGGTGCCAATCACTTTGTGCTGCTGTTGCACTTGTGCATTTCTACCGTTGGCAGATGTTCCCTGTTTCTACTGAGAGCCTTTTAACACAAACCTGTTGGGGAATTCCTATCATTAACAATTAAACACACGCACATGAGCATGCATACTCGCACGCATGGACAGGCATGCACGCACAGAGGCATACAGGCACACACACACCAATATCCTTTTTTTTAGGATGAACGTAAAGTGGGATTTGACTATGTTCCTACTCTGCGGTCTTCCAAATATTTAATCTATCTTCTTTCCCAGCTGACTGATCAAGGCTATAGATTTCCTCCTGCTGAAAGACGCTACCATAACTACCATAACTACCATAACTACCATAACTACCATAACTACCATAATCCTGTGACATTATCAGAGTCTGAGTTTCAGTAGTTAAAATGGATGTGAGACGTTCCGACCATTGTGACTAAAAATGTATTGGTGTTGTGATGTTCGCAGAGATTCTTTTGATGAATGCCATTGTACTGTTCCGTTCTGAATGTATTCTGCACCTGTTCGGAGTGTATTCTACACCAGTTCTGATTGTATTCTACACCTGGACATATACTATAGCTGGGTTATATAAATATATTGAACAAAAATATAAAACGCCGGTTGTGATACAGCCTGGAATATAACCAGGGCCTAGTACGCAGATGCATTGCCTTAGACCGCTGTGCCACTCGGGAGCCCCAGAAATATAAACGCAACATGTAAAGTGTTGGTCCCATGTTTCATGAGCTGAATTAAAAGATCCTAGAAATGTTCCATATGCACAAAAAGCTTATTTCTCTCAAATTTTGGGCACAAATGTGTTTACATCACTGTTGGTGAGCATTTCTCCTTTGCCAAGATAATCCATCCACCTGACAGGTTACATTCCCCCAAGACAAACTCAAAACTACCAAAGAAAACAAACAAAACAGAAAGGGGTTCTGAAAGGCACCCATGTGGGCACTCAGTGAGAAATGCTCACTAATAGGGATGTAAACAAATTTGTGCACATTATTTGAGAGAAATAAGCTTTTTGTGCATATCGATAAAATTTATGATCTTTTAATTCAGCTTATGAAACATGGGACCAACCCTTTACATGTTGCGTTCATAGTTTTGGGACTCCTGAGTGGCGCAGCGGTCTAAAATACTGCATCTCAGTGCTAGATCCTGGTTCAATTCTAGGCTGTATCACAACCGGCCGTGATTAGGAGTCCCATAGGGCGGCACACAATTGGTGGAGCGTCGTTAGGGTTTGGCTGGGGTAGGCCGTCATTGTAAATAAGAATTTGTTCTGAACTGAATTGCCTCATTAATTAATTTAAATGAAACATATGTGAGTGCCCACTGAAAATTGGCAAAGCCACTAGTAAGGGGTTGTAAAAAAAAAAACACCATGGATGCCCACTAGGTTTGCTTCCAAAAAGACAAACTCAAAGAAAAACCCACACCAATTTAGGATAGGGAGTCAAATCATTTGGAATAAAACCAGCAAGGCAAACCAAAACTCAGGCTTCTTTCAAAATTATTTAGGTTGAGCTTGAAATTGCACCTCAGTTGACGTGAAGTGTAGGTCTCCCAACATCTCTCAAGCTGAACTGGAGCACTGGGCCAGCCACTCCTAAATAGCACCTGGGCCAACACCGTTGAAACACCTTCCCACTAACGACATGGAAACCAGCGCAGGTGTAACACATAATGACTGACGAGGTGACAACAATCTGTACACCCTACGTTCTAAAATGCTATATGTGCTAAAAGTCCAACATAAAAGGAAAAAAACAAAACCTGTAACAGATTAAAACAGAATGATCATTACACAGGTGCACCTCACAACCTCAGACCAGCTGTAACCACGTCAGCCCAGGACCTCCACATTTGGCTTCACCTGCAGGATCGATCAGTCTGAGACCAGCCACCCGGACAGCTGATGAAATTGAGGAGTATTTCTGTCTGTAATAAAGCACTTTTGTGTGGAAAATTGGCTGGACTTGGCTTCCCAGTGGGCGGACCTGCCTCCCAAGTGGGTGGGCCTATGTCCTCCCAGGCCCACCAATGACTGCGCCCCTGCCCAGTCAGGAAATCCATAGATTAGGGCCAAATTTATTTATTTCAATTGAATGATTTCCTTAAATGAACTGTAACTCAGTAAAATCTTTGAAATTGTTGCATGTTGGGTTTTACATTTTTGTTCAGTATACACAAATAAAATAAAATGTTATTGGTCACATACACGTGCTTAGCAGATGTTATTGCAGGTGAAGCGAAATGCTTGTGTTTCTAGCTCCAACAGTGCAGTAATATCTAACAATTTCACAACATATACCTAATACACACAAATCTAAGTAAAGAAATGGAATTAAGAATATATAATTATATGGACGAGCAGTCAGAGTGGCATAGACTCTAATACAGTAGAATAGGATAGAATACAGTATATACATATGAGATGAGTAATGCAAGATATGTAAACATTGTTAAAGTGACTAGTGTTCCATTATTAAAGTGGCCAGTGATTTCAAGTCTATATATATAGGCAGCAGCCTCTAATGTGCCAGTGATGGCTGTTTAACAGTCTGATGGCCTCGAGGTAGGGTAATCGGGCGCAGGGTAGCCTAGTGGTTAGAGCATTGGACTAGTAACCGTAAGGTTGCAAGTTCAAACCCCCCGAGCTGACAAGGTACAAATCTGTCGTTCTGCCTCTGAAAAGGCTGTTAACACACTCTTCCTACGCTGTCATTGAAGATAAGAATTTGTTCTTAACTGACTTGCCTAGTTAAATAAAGGAAAAATAAAAGATTGAAGCTGTTTTTCAGTTTCTTGGTCCCAGCTTTGATGCACCTGTACTGACCTCGGATTCTAAATGGTTGTTGTCCTTGATGATATTTTTTGCCTTCCTGTGACATCGAGTGCTGTAGGTGTGCTGGAGGGCAGGTAGTCTGCCCCCGGTGATGCGTTGGGCAGACCGCAACACCTTCTGGAGAGCCCTGTGGTGCAGTTGCCGTTCCAGGCAGGGATACAACCCGACCGGATGCTCTCAATTGTGTATCTGTAAAAGTTTGAGAGGGTTTTAGGTGCCAAGGCCAATTTCTTCAGCCTCCTGAGGTTGAAGAGGCACTGTTGTGCCTTCTTCACCACACTGTCTGTGTGGGTGGATCATTTCAGTTTGTCAGTGATGTGTACGCGGAGGATCTTGAAGCTTTCCACCTGCTCCACTGCGGTCCAGTCAATGTGGATATGGGGGTGCTCCCTCTGCTGTTTCCTGCAGAGAGAGGTTGGGGTCAGAGCCAGGTTCAGCCACATTATAGTAGTTTCTACTGTTGTTATATAATAATGGTTCCTGTAGCCTGTGCAGTGCACTACTGTTATTAGTCTTAGACAAGATGAGCGGTTCCAGTAGTTGTAAAGTGAATTCAGTCTTTATTGAACTCGTTGGCCTCACTTGTTGGTGTGTTATGTATAGACTGAGACCCTACATCCACTAGCTAGCACTGAGAAAACTGTATTTAAATCATGTAATGTTATTTAGGCTATGTTGATATTACCTTGGTGCTTCTTTCTGAAAGCAGTCTTTTGTCGGTCTGTACACATCCAGTGTGAGAGCAAGACTCTCAGTGGTGTTGACTGAAAACTCATTGAACCTTCAGGGCCAAAGCTGACAGGGGCTGCATAGGTGTGTGTGGTATGTTTGCGGTGTGTGTGTGTGGTATTTGAGAGAGAGCGCGTGTGTGTGTGTGAACAGCCTATCCTGTTCCCTGAGTCTGAGCCCCTTCACATTTTAGTGTATGTACTATGGATGTTGCTTGCTCCGAAATTGGTTTGCTTTTTACCTCATAAGGAAGGTTGGCTTCGTCTACAGCCGCTCCTCTCCAAACAGTGTGTGTGTGTGCGCACGCGTGCATGACCAGAATCGTCTCCCTGTGCCCCACCTTTAGGTTTTGGTTTCACATGAAAATGTACTGTATGTGTGTGTTTACACTATAGCGATACAAATATATGAACTGTATTCAGATACTTTATAGGCCTGCTGTTTATGATATGAAAAGCGTTCAGACACTGTTAGTCGATATGAGAATCATTCCGGTAATAGTCTATTTAATAGGCTATGGGCTCAGTCAGGTGAGTCGGCCCTGCCTAGAGACCAACACTTAAAGATTATTGCAGTACGGTCATTTCCAAAAGAGAACTGCATTCAAAATTTGAGTTTGAGTGAGATCGGATTTTGGTTTCTGGCGGAGTGCAGAGAGGCTTCTTGGCACATGGAACAATGTCTAAATAGTATTCACATTTTTCATTTGAGATGGATTTGACTGGAGTATATTGTCCTGCAGTCTAGCTTTGGCTACCGAGCTGTCAAAAAAAAGGCTCAGACACAGAGTTTCAGCATAATAACTTTACTGGCATAAAGGGTGTTGTATCTGGCAAGGTGAATAGGCCATTTTGAGAGATGTGTTGATGTAACATATATGGAGCAGTACATCTGCCCCAGTCCTTGGTGTTTCTCTGTAACCTGCAAAGCGTTAAATAGCCCTGTAATATTTTCCTATTTTCTTATGGCTTTATAAATCACGCAGCATACTAATGCTTCATCCTAAATGCTACCCTATTCCCTACATAGAGCTCTGGTCAAAATTGGTGCACTACTTATGGGCCCTGGTCAAACGTAGTGCACGATATAGGGAATAGGGTGCCATTTGGGACGCACTTCAAATCATTAGTATGGATGGAATCCAGAGGTCTAATGGCAACCAGGCTGCTCTCAAGTCACTTTGTTATTACAGCAATCCCAGCGAAAGTAAAAGGGGGTAACTGGGTCTGAAAATGTACATTTGATTTATAGAGCAGCTTGAATTTATGTCCAACTTTCTATTTTAGTCTGTAAGAGCGCTGAATTGATCTTTGCCCAATTTCTCACTGAGAGGCCCGCAACATCTGGAAGTGGAAACATCTTTGTATCGAATAGACATAGTTACTACTACTCCTCGTCCTTTGGGTGGTTCTGTCTCTCTCTCTCGCTCTCTCTTTCACACTCTCTCATTCTGAAGCGCCAGGAATTTACACCTGTTGAGGATATAGCTTTACTATGTCTGTTGTATTGGATTCAAGTCTGTCTGGGTTCTCTGAGAAGGTATCAGATGCTAATACTGCATATAATAAACGGTTTCTGGGGAGGAGACGTGGGGAGCAACAGGTCACACTGTAACTCTCTGTCTAAGCCATTCGCCCGGGCCCATATTCAGAGCCTCTCAGAATAGGAGTGCTGATCTAGGATCAGGTCACCCCATTTATTCATTATGATTTAAAAGCTAAACCTGATCCTGGATCAGTACTCTGAGGCGCTTTGTGAATGCAGGCCCTGAGCTGCTGTCACATTTCATATTAGGTCTAGTAAGTGCAGAAGTGAAGCTGTAAAGCTTAGTCTTGATTAACACTGCTTTATATTGTTAAATGCTACTTGATAGTATCAGTATCCTCTGTGTTTGACCGGCAGTACGGCGGAGATATAAATAACTTTTATTTGCAACGGCTAAAGTGCTTTTATTTATTGCAAGTTCTCAAACAGGATGTTCACGAGGATGTGAATATACTGCTCTGCTGTCTCTCTCCCCCTCCCTCTCCCCGTCTCCAAGCCGAGCGTGCAATTTAGTTCTTGAACACCGTATCCTCCTTGCGTTATCTACATGAAGCGATGATATGTGTATCATTCTTTATGGTTTCATAATAACTGCCTTATTTTTCAAAGCTGGTACAGTTGCCATGCGGTTATTTATCACTGCTTGGTTCACGGAGATTAATGAACCATAACTTTTTCTGGCGGAGTCGAACCCCGCCTGGCATACCCATTGGTTGCGTCACAAGTGGCACCATATTCCCTATATAGTGCACTACTACCAGAGCTGTGGGCCCTGGTCAAACGTAGTGTACTACAGTATATAGGGAACAGGGTGCTATATGGGATGCAGAGACAAAGACTACACCATCAGCTGAAGTTATTTGGAAGGTTATCATCGCCATAACTCAACTTTTTTCAACTATTTGTCGTTGATGCCACTGCGCCATACAGCTAGTAGTTATGACTGTTATTTTGCTCCTGTACGCGCTCTCTCTCTCTCTAAGCCGTGAGAAAGAAACACAACTTCTTCAAGCCATGCCGACTGGGTTGATAAGGTAGAATTTGATAGTGCTGCCTCGCCTGCCTGCAAACTCTCGGAAAGTTCAAAGCTGGCAACTGTTCATAAATCTTCTTGTTATTACCTTGTGCATCTGTCTGGTACTCTCTTTCTCTACTTCCAGGTGGGGGCTGATGATGTGCTGCTGATAAGCACTGCAATGTACTCTTTCCCCTCGCTCTCGCGCTCATTTCAATTTAAGGGGCTTTTGTAGCATGGGAAACATATGTTAACATTGCCAAAGCAAGTGAAGTAGATGATAAACAAAAGGGAAAATAAACAAATATAAATATGGTGTTATATTTACAATGGTGTTTGTTCTTCACTGGATGCCCTTTTGTTGTGGCAACAGCTCACATTTTGCTGATGTGATTTCGCACTGGTATTTCACCCAGTAGATATGGGAGTTTATCAAAATTGGGTTTGTTTTCTAATTCTTTGTGGAGCTGTGTAAACTGAGGGAAATGTGTGTCTAATATGGTCATACATTTGGCAGGAGGTTAGGAAGTGCAGCTCAGGTTCGA
The DNA here is from genome assembly GCF_021184085.1 of Oncorhynchus gorbuscha. Taxonomy (NCBI): domain Eukaryota; kingdom Metazoa; phylum Chordata; class Actinopteri; order Salmoniformes; family Salmonidae; genus Oncorhynchus; species Oncorhynchus gorbuscha. The sequence goes on from NC_060178.1 coordinate 87,646,916, forward strand.
CCTCATTTTGTATGCAGTGTTCACTGCTCACTGAGTCTGTACATAGTCAACGCTTTCCTTAAGTCTGGGTCAGTCACCGTGGTCAGGTATTCTGCCACTATGTACTCTCTGTTTAGTGCCAAATAGCATTCTAGTTTGCTCTGTTTTTTAAATTCTTTCCAATGTCTCAAGTAATCTCTTTTTCTTTTCTCATGATTTGGTTGTGTCTAATTGTGTTGCTGACCTGGGGCTCTGTGGGGATATCAGCCTAATTCTACTCTGCATGCATTACTTGGTGTTTTACGTTGTACACTAAGAATATTTTTGCAGAATTCTGCATGCAGAGTTTCAATTTGGTCTTTGTCCCATTTTGTGAATTCTTGGTTGGTGAGTGGACCCCAGACCTCACAACTAAAAAGGACAATGGGTTCTATAACTGATTGAAGGATTCTTTAGGCAGATCCTAATTGGTATGTCAAATTTTCTGTTCCTTTTGATGGTATAGAAGGCCCTTCTTGCCTTGTCACTCAGATCATTCACAGGTTTGTTGATTTTACCGGTGGCGCTGATGTTTAGGCTGAGGTATGTATAGTTTTGTGTGCTCTAGGGCAACGGTGTCCAGATGGAATTTGTATTTTTGGTCCTGGCAACCGGACCATCATTTTTGTCTTACTGAGATTTACTGTCCGGGCCCAGGTCTCGCTCGCCCTCTTTCTTTCTCTTTCTGTCTCACTCTCTTTCTCTCTATGCATAGATGTTACTTCTCTCCAATAAGACTTACCCACAATATGTGCATGTTTGCATTTTAAATGTGTTTTGTCAACTGCAGTCATCCAATTCGGTTATGTCTATCATTGTTACAATTAGATTAGGCATCCTAGAATGTAAGATCCATTCGCCCACCACCAATAGCAGCAGTAGTACTTTCATCATGGCTTATTTTCTAAGGGCTTTAATTTGTTGAATACATTTCCTCTTTAACCTGTCGAGGAGAAGGAAGCCATCCATGCATTGTCCTTGATCCGCCTGTGCTGGAAGAAGATACACTTTGTTAGTGCAATGATAGGCCTTTACTGCAGGCAACCGGCTGATTGAATGGCATCCTTCTCAAGGTCAGGCTTCAGTTAAGAGCTATTTTCTGCTTACCTGTGCAGCTCGACAGCCACTGTCTCTATCCCAAATGGCACTCTATTCCCTACCTAATCCACTGCTTTTGAACAGAGCCCTATGAGCCATAAGTAGTACACTGTAGAGAGAATAGGGTGCCTTCTGGGACTTAGCCACTGAATCTGCACACAAACTGCCTTTACAGTGACACAGACAGACTGGCTTAGCAAGAGGAGAGGCTCATCCCAACTGGTAACATGAAGGGAAACCTCTTCGCCTGCAAAAAAATGACACAAAGGGATTAGAAATGTAATAATTAGGATTTTATACTACACCTTGTGAAGACATTGCGTTTCTAGTTGTTTTATTCATATCCTCCCATCATTTTCCTATGTCAACTGAAACAGCCCATTACATAATCAGCACACTGTGATCATTGGCTTAAGGTCAGGGATCAAATGTCATTTTGGGTGTAACGATCGTTGTTGGAAGGATTGGACCAAGGTGCAGCGTTCATCATGTTTATTCATGTGAACCAGCAACAAAACAATAAAGAGTAACAAAACCAACGTGCAGCTTTGTAGTGCAAAAAGGCTACAATACAAAAACAAGATCCCACAACACAACAGGTGGGAAAAGGCTGCCTGAATATGATCCCCAATTAGAGACAACGATAGACAGCTGCCTCTGATTGGGAACCATACTAGGCCAACCTATAAACGAAAAACTAGAATGCCCACCCTAGTCACACCCCGACCTAACCAAATAGAGAAATACAAGGATCTCTAAGGTCAGGGCGTGACATTGGGCTCAATGTTACTTTCCTCTTCTTGTTTAGAATGAGGTGGCAAGATGTATTTCTACAGATGTCAATGTCCAGATAACTATCAACAGAATTCACCCTTAATCAGTTTATATGCAGACAGCTAGGCTACATACAGTTGAATATGCTCTATGTGATATAGTGGGGTAGCACCATCTGACCACTATTATCAAAGTTGTGATATAATGTAGCGTTGTAGTAGGTCAATGATGGAAATGGACGGATATGATTTGAGATGGACTAGACCGTGTCTGTTCTGGAACGCTCTAGTGCTCTAACCCGAGACATAGCCATGAAGATGTCTTCATTAACTAACTGTCTTCAAAGCTCTCACATCTCACAAGACGACAAAGTTGTAGTCAGACACTCATTAGGCTCCACTTCCTCTCTGGTCTCTAAAGCAGCTAATGTTTTGAAGTGAATTTTCTGCCCTGCCACATTAGATGTAGCCGAGTCTGACCCTGTGCTCTGTGCGCTAAACCCTCTACCCGCCTGTCATTTCATTTGGCTAGTGTGTGTGGGTTAGTGTGTGTGTGTTTTAAAAACACTCATCCTGGCTGACACCGATCACCTGGCGCTGTCACCGTAACCACGGGAGGCCCTCGACAACCTGACATGGTGACGAGATCAAATCACAGTGATAATCCACCGTACCATATGGGGGCGAAACCGATTCACCTGCACCAGACACACACACACACACACACACACACACACACACACACACACACACACACACACACACACACACACACACACACACACACACACACACACACACACACACACACACACACACACACACACACAGAACAGCTGCACTCCCACCAGCAGGATAGATGGATTGTACTGAACACTACACAGCTCTACCAATAGGATTAGCAGGTTTAGGCATCTAAAGGTCCTCCGTGTTCTCCTTCTCCTTGTAACCAACCCCACAAACACCTAATGCTGCTTTATGATCAGCTAATTCCCCCACATACACACACATACAGGCAAACAGGTGCACCCTCATGCGCACACACTCCCATGGATCTAGTTGTGTTCGTGTGCGAGCTTGTGTCTGTGTTGTCGTGTAGTTGTTTATTTCTCCTATCTCCAGTGGCCCTAGATGAGTATCTTTGTAAGCTCTGCTCTGCTCTGCTCCGCATAACTTCTTTAGACTCACTCAGTGTATCAGAGCTCACTCCTCAGGTGTACTACTACACAGTAAACAGTAGCAGCCAGGTAAGAAGGCCTCTATTGTGGCACTGAGAGAGATCTGGGGGAGTTTGGATCAGATTGTGACTGAAACAACATCACCTTGTTTATCCGGTAAACAATTCAACCCCTGAGTGCCTAAAAAAAAAATCAAGGCTGCGTGTTTAACAAGAGAGCAGCGGAGAGAGAGAGAATCTAGTTTCCTCTTCTAGATAAACCTGGCGCCGGGAGATACAACACATTGACATCTCTGATTCTCATGCAGCGTGAAGATACTACAGAGAGGTGTGTGTGTGTGTGTGTGGGGGGGGGGGGTGTTTTGCATGCTAGCTCACTGATCTGAATTTGCCCTTTGATACCTGTGTGAAGAGGGGAGATGGAGAGGGATAATGACATTCTTCCTGTGCTTAAAATCACAACCTGTAGATTGTCACGTAGTTGTAGTGTAGCATCATCCGGTTTGATCTTCATCACACACCTAAGAGACATCCCTGCCTCCCTCAACCCTCTGCTGATCTAGGATCAGGTCCCGCCTTTCCATATAATCGTGTTCATTATGATCTAAAATACAAAACTGATCCTGGATCAGCACTCATACTCTAAGATGCATTATGAATGCCAGCCTTCTCTGGCTGGGTGTGCTGGTGCCATGTTGTGGCCAGAGAACAATTCAACGACACAACACACATTCTTCCCAGGGACGGATACTGCATCATGGCGCCCCTCTGATCCAGAGAGATCTTTGTCAGATTTAGAACATGGTTGATTACACCTAGGCAATCTTATCAGATTCAGCTTTACTATGATATTCTCCTAGTTGCCAGTAAATAGTGGTAACAGTGGGGGGGGGGGGTGTATAATGCAACCGGGTAACATCACTAACAGTAAAAGATACCATGTGGTCTGCTGAGAGATGAGCCTGCTATTCATGTCCATGCTAAGAAAAACTATTGTGTAATTGTATAGATTTTTGAAATTTGTCGTTCATATAGGGAATTATGTTATGCTGCCTGTCATTACAACAAGAAAAAGTGTGAGTGAGTTGACTGCAAACAACATGTTGGAGAGGAGCGCTTATCCATGTCTTTGACTGATAATCAGCTGGTTATAGTGTTGATCATTTTCCTCTCTCTCTCAATCTCTCTCTCTCCCTCTTCATCACTCTCTCTCGCTCTCTCTCTCAATCACTCTCTCCCTCTTCATCGCTCTCTCAATTGCTCTCTCTCAATCGCTCTCTCCCTCTTCATCACTCTCTCTCTCTCTCTATATATATCTCTCTTTCCCTTTTCATCGCTCTCTCTCGCTCCCTCTTCCTATCTCTCTCTCGTGCTCTTTCTTCGTCTCGCTTTTATCTCTCTACCTCCCTCTATCATAGCAACAGAGACTGTTAATGGCTTTGGCAGCAAGCCCTGATAATCAGCTTGTTATCCCGTTGATCATTTACAGCTCTCCTTCTCTCAACCTCTCTTCCATAGCAACAGAGACTGTTAATGGCTTTGGCAGGGAGCCATGGTGGCGACTGGCGAGTAGAGGAGAGTAACGGTGTCAAGACAGGCAACACTACTTAGGCCTGTAGCTATAGAGCTATATAGTATTTAATACTCCCCTCCACTCCAGGTCCCAGTCCCCACCCCACTTATCAGAAGTGAAAAAAACAACAACATATGTAACCCCTGAGCGAGCGGCGCGAAGGAAGCGGTGCCCCCAACACGGCTAACTGTGCATGAAATTGAACTGATAGCAGCTATTGACCAGAGGCTCAGCCCCCAAGAGGAAGAGGGGAAACGGCCGGCTGTGTGTTACCCGATTGACTGAAAACTCCTCGGCCGGTTGGCTTTGATGGCTGGCACTTTACAGGAAAGAGTGATTTAATGGAATCTGCCAGACCTCATCAATGTAAGGGCTTCTTGACGGGCCCCTTTCCCTCTACCTTCGACCCCCGCGGTCTCTGGTTTATAACGCATCAGTGACAGGGGACAGATGTTGTTGTTTTATATAAACCAACCAGGATATTGTTTCACCTCTGACTGGACTCTTAGGGACAGAGCTGTGTGTGTGTGTAGTTGTGTATGAGGGAGAGAGTGTGTGTGAGAACAGCCTGTCCTGTTCCCTGACCACCCTGGAGCCAGAGCTGAGCCACTTCACTGAGGAGGCTATTTTAGTCCTCTATAAATAGCCTATTGAATTTAGCCAGCTTGATAAGCCTATAATTAATGTGGCCATCATTAGGTACGGACATGTTCAGCTGTAGAGGGCCCTGCTGCTGAGAGGAATGTGTGTGTGCGTGCAAGGAGTCTTCACTGCCCTTGTTATAAAGGGTGAACTCAAGTGAACTGGACTGCTGTGATAACTGTTATAGAGGGCTTACAGGCTGTGGCTGGATACCAGACATATTGCCCTCTGCTTCTGTTGGGGGTGCAAAGGCCTTTTGTTGTGGAGCTGTAGGATACAACACAGCCTCATCTATCAAATCCAAAGCCCTGGGTTTGAACACAGTCCTCAGCGGATCTCAGTTCTATTGCATTGGAATTGCATCATTAATAGTGCAGAGATTATTCTCCAGAGCGACTCACAAGAAACTCCATTGACCCCTAGGGGAGGACTAGAAACCAGACACAGTCTGCCTCCCAAGTAGCACCCTATTCCAGGGCCCATAGTCAAAAGTAGTGCACTTTATGGGGAATAGGGTGCAATTTGGGAGGCAGACAATGTTTTTACAGTAGGAATATCTAATAGGACGGCCTTTTAGCAGTTAATCAATATACAGCAGGGAGCAGGAGAGAGACAGAGGGGCGAGAGGGAGCGGTAAAAGTGACCGAGTGAGATGAGGGGAATGAGAAGGAGCGAGAGGGAGAAAGTAATAGCTTATAGTGTTAATGACAAGCAGTCAGTCTGTAGCGGCTCAACTCCCAAACACTGGTGCTACTCTCCTCTCTGTCTCCTCGTCTCATCTGGCCTGCGTAATTACCCTCCTGGAACCTGCCATGCGGAGCGACTGCTATCTGCCTCTTCTTCTTCTTCTCTCTCTCTCCCCTCTCCTCTTCTCCCCTTCTTCTCTCTCTCCTCCTAGTGAAGACTGGCAGCTGTTGGATGTTGAGGGGAGAGGGGCTCACAGGTCAACTCCCAAAGTGGGGCTCCATCGCATCCACACGATGTCATAATTAATATCTATCTGGGGGGCCCCTGGGCTATGAGAAGGCCGAGGGAGGATAGGGTGGGTTGTGGATAAATGGCAGCCAAACAGTAAAATACAACCGACTTCTTATTCACCATTTAACATAATGTATACTCATCATCATCACTTTGCCCTCAGCTAGTAGGATTCCATATTCTGCATGTGTCTCAAATGGCAAACTATTCACTGTATAGTGCAGTACTTTTGATCAGAACCTTATGGGTCCTTGTAAAAAGTAGTACATTACATAGGGGATAGGGTACCATTTGGGACGCATTCTCATTTCTTTACTCTAGTATTTGCATGGTGTTCTCCTGCCGCGTGTGTCCGTACCTAGAGATATTCCACGGTGGTATACCAGGGGAACTTATTCATCTTTGGGGACCGACCAGTGTTTTTCCTAGTTAAGCAAATATACATTAGCCACACAGTGTGAGATACAGACTCCCTCCCAGCACCTTGAGAACAAGCTGTTATTTCTCTCTGTGCCCTCTCTCTCTTTCTCTCGCTCTCTGTGCTTTCTCTCTGCTTTTGCTCCCTCCCCCCTCTCTCTTTCCCCCTCTATTTATCTGACTCTCTCTCCTCCCTCTCTCATCCCTCTCTCTCTAACATGACGCCTGAGGCCAGATCCCGCTCTCTCACTCTCTCTCCCATCCTCCCTCTCATCCCTCTCTCCCCCTCCTTTTTCTCTCTCATCTCTCTCTTGCTCTCTCTCTAACATGACGCCTGGGGCCAGTTCTCTCCCTGTCTCATCTGCTGCTTAATTTCACTGGCGCGGCCCTCGTAATGAAGCGCCTTGATGTACATTTGCCAATTTCTGCCTGTGCCACTGCAGTATAATTGGGATGTGACTGAGCATGAATACCCGGCACAGGGTTGGTTGACCTCCACACGACCCTACAGATAATTCTTTGGTCATAATAGAAGTATTATCTCCCCTAATCTGGGAATGGAGAGGGGTTGTCTGCAGGGTTCCAGGGATGGAGATTGAGCCTGTGTCCCAAATGGCAGCCTATTGCCTATATAGTACATTGGCTCTGGTCAAAAGTAGGGAACTATTTATGGAATAGAGTGCCATTACAGACACAGTTTAGAAGATTAATGGGTCGAACTCCCTACAGTACTCCTAGGCAGGGCTAAAATAATATAGCATTTTTTCCCCCACATGCTTGTACTGTCAACGATATATACATATTTATTAGGGATGGGCACCGTTATCCAGATATCCGAACGGACGTTAGTATTCAATTACTTGAGTGAATGTTAATTTCTAGAGATATATTTTTGGGGGGCTTATTTTGAAAAAGCATTGTTATATACATAAGCAATAAGGTCCGAGGGGTTGTGGTATATGGCCAATATAGAACGACGCTAAGTGGAGTGCCTGGATACAGCCTTTAGCCGTGGTATTTTGGCCATATATATCACAAATCCCCGAGGTGCCTTATTGCTATTATAAACTGGTTACCAACATAATTAGAGAAGTAAAATTAAATGTTTTGTCATACCTGTGGTATACGGTCTGATTTATACCACAGCTGTCAGCCAATCAGCATTCAGGGCAGAACCACCCTGTTTAGAAATGTTATTAGATTATCTTTGTGACATCACACATATGGATATGCCATGACATTTGAAATACTTAATGTAATAAAACAACAATCTTTTGAAAATGTGTTTTATAATGTGTGTTAAGCTCCTGCTGCGCATTTAGTCTTCCAGTACAGTCTGCCCTGACATCGGTATGCTATTTTCCCCACTTCAAACGGCAATTACAGGAACGCACTTATAACAGAGTTTCCACCAGATTCGACACAGATAAATTCAAAACACTCACCAGAAAACTTATTTTGTAACAGAATCAACCCTTTTCACCCGCCTCCTCCACCCACCCCACCCCCTGTTAACTTTGCCACCGCTGCTGAAAATAATCCTAGGGGAAACACTGTTCATCATGCATCCTCAGAGGGGCGTTAGGGGCCCCTGAATGGCCCTTCTCTATTCCCACCTGAGGCCTGCAAATGAAGGGGCCTCCTGTGCTCCACACGCACAGCTCTGCTCGCTGTAATAACTGTGTCCCAAATGGCACCATATTCCCTATATAGTCCATTACTTTTGGTCGGAGCCCTATAGGTTTAAAGTAGTGCACTAAATATGCAAATAGGGTGCCATTTGTGACTGTGACATTGTTTACAGCCTGCAGCACCTGACTGGCTGGCTGACCTTGGTTTGGGAGCTCATCACTGCAACATTGGGAAAATCAGATTGGACTTGACGTGTACCCCAGCCATTGACCTTGATAAGTGTGTGCGGTGCCTGCAGCAGGAGGTCTTGGGCGAATAAGTGTGTGTTTGTGGTTCTTTTTGTCTATCTGCCTGTCTCAATGTGTGTGTTGCTGTGTGCGTGTGCATATGTTTGCGTGTATATGCGTGCTTACGCCTGCGTGGGTTTGTCTTCATGAGTAAGTAAGCTGAGGGGAATGAAGCATGAGTCAAGCCAACACATGGCAGGAACATGGCTCGACACATGGCAGGGACATGGCTTGACACATGGCAGGGACATGGCTCGACACATGGCAGGGACATGGCTCGACACATGGCAGGGACATGGCTCGACACATGGCAGGAACATGGCTCGACACATGGCAGGGACATGGCTCGACACATGGCTCGACACATGGCAGGGACATGGCTCGACACATGGCAGGGACATGGCTCGACACATGGCTCGACACATGGCAGGGACATGGCTCGACACATGGCAGAACCGTCATCTCTCTAATTACTGTTAATTTTGCGTCTCCCAAATAGAATCTATTAAACCCCAAACATACCGAAGCCACTTGGTCTAAAAGCACACCTGAACTGTGCTTCCATGATATTTTCTCCACACTGTTTATATCTGGTTTCTTACCAGAGAGAGAAGGATAATGGAGAGAGTGAAATGGCAGGAATTCAAGGGAGAGGAAAAGAGCGAGAGGGAGGGAGAGGAGAGAAAAGAAAAGTAGCGAGAGTGATCGAAAGAGGTAGAGAGATTGAGCATGAGAGGGAGAAGAATCGCAGGACGGAGAGAGACGGAAAGGAAGAGTATCTGAGGATGAAAATGCATTTTTCTTTCTTTCCCACTGAGATGCTATTTGGTTGTGGGAAATGATTAATTTCACACGTATACAGGTCATCCCTGGAAACAGCAACATCTCATTCACTAGGGGCCCCAGTCAGCAACAAAACAGAACACGAGCCGTCTAGATGGAAATTGAGCAAACATCGCACACACTCACAGTATACACACACAGGCGGTGCACACACAAATGAGAGACACACACACACCAGTACATCAATAAATCTTTGGAGGTTAAACCTGAGAGTAGGAGAATGTGAGCAGCTCCTCTCATCACCAAGGTAAAAGTCACCCAGTACATTAGGTCTGTCAGTACCAGGAGGTAACAGCGGAGCTCCTAACCAATCAGGTGTCCCTGTTAGACAGGTGCTCTCTCTTTCACACAGACTACCTATGTTTGCAGCAGTAGGATGGCGATGGAACATTGAAATATGGGGTTTGTGTAAATAAGGATGTGGGACTGTTTTTAGCTCAGTGTGTGTGTGTGAGTGTGGAGGAGAGCCTGGGACAGAATAGAGTCTCTGTGTAGAGTGGGACAGTTATTGGTTTGTGTTTCCATGAAGCTATGTATGCCATCAAGAAACTCATTGTACTCAGACACTTCCTTCTCAATTTTTTTAACTCTAACATTTCTCCCTGTCTTTACATATTTGATGATATTAAACACCTGTAATATTATATACTATACAAGAGAGAAGACAATGAGGCATATGCTAATGCATATGATGCACGGTGAGGAAGGTGCCCCTGATAATGATGATAATAATAAATACCATTCATCTAAGCCGGGGGGGTTCTACTACGCTACAGTGCATTCAGAAAGTATTCACACCCGTTTTTCCACATTTTATTAGTTTTTTTCCCCCTCATCAATCGACACACAATACCCCATAATGACAAACCAAAAACATGTTTTATTTTTTGCAAATAAATAAAAACTTCAATCACATTTACATAAGTATTCAGCCCCTTTACTCAGTACTGTTGAAGCACCTTTGGGAGCTATTACAGCCTTGAGTCTTCTTGGGTATGACGCTACAAGCTTGGCACACCTGTATTTGGGGAGTTTCTCCCATTCGTCTCTGCAGATCCTCTCTAGTTCCTCTCAGGTTGGATGAGGAGCGTCGCTGCACAGCTATTTTCAGGTCTCTCCAGACATGTTTAGTCGGCTTCAAGTCTGGGCTCTGGCTGGGCCACTCAATTTCAGTGAGACTTGTCCTGAAGCCACTCCTACATTGTCTTGGCTGTGTGCTTAGGGTCGCTGTTCTGTTGGAAGATGAACCTTCACCCCAGTCTGAGGTCCTGAGCGCTCTGGAGCAGGTTTTCATCAAAGATCTCTCTCTACTTTGCTCCCTTCATCTTTCCCTCGATCCTGACTAGTCTCCTAGTCTCTGCCAATGAAAAGCATCCCCACAGCATGATGCTGCCACCACCATGCTTCACCGTAGGGATGGTTTTGGCCAAATGATGAGCAGTGCCTGGTTTCCTCCAGATGTAACGCTTGTGACTCAGGCCAAAGAGTTTAAACTTAATTTTCATCAGACCAGAGAATCTTGTTTCTCTCAGAGTCCTTTAGGTGCCTTTTCATGTTCATTTTCCTGAGGAGTGGCTTTAATCTGGCCTGATTAGTGGAGTGCTGCAGAGATGCTTGTCCTTCTGGAAGGTTCTCCTATCTCCACAGAGGAACTCTGGCGCTCTGTCAGAGTGACCATCGGGTTCTTGGTCACCTCCCTAATCAAGGCCCTTCTCCCCAGATTGCTCAGTTTGGCCGGGTGGCCAGCTCTTGGTTTTTCCAAACTTCTTCCATTTAAGAATGATGGAGGCCACTGTGTCCTTGGGGACCTTCAATGCTGCAGTAATGTTTCGGTACCCTTCCCCAGATCTACAGTATGCCTCGATACAATCCTGTCTCGGAGCTACACGGACAATTCCTTCGACCTCGTGACTTTGTTTTTGCTCTGATATGCACTGTCAACTGCGGGACCTTTTTAGACAGGTGTGTGCCTTTACAAATCATGTCCATTCATTTGAATTTACCACAGGTGGACTCCAATGAAGTTGTAGAAACATTAAGGATAATCATTGTAAACAGGATGCACCTGAGCTCAATTTCCAGTCTCAGAGGCTCAGTTATTTCAGTTTTTTATTTTCTAATACATTTTCAAAAAATTCAAAAAAACAGTTTTCGCTTTGTCATTATGGGCTATTGTGTGTAGATTGATGTGAAAAAAAACATTGAATGCATTTTAGAACAAGGCTGTAACTAACAAAATGTGGAAAAAGTGAAGGGGTCTGAATACTTTCTGAATGCACTATATGGAAATGTTTTAAGCAGGTCATACCAAGGATCTTTTTTTCTATATAATTTAGAATTCTATGACCCCTTGATTTTTATTTTATTTCACCTTTATTTAACCAGGTAGGCTAGTTGAGAACAAGTTCTCATTTACAACTGCGACCTGGCCAAGATAAAGCATAGCAGTGTGAACAGACAACAACACAGAGTTACACATGAAGTAAACAATAAACAAGTCAATAACACAGTAGAAAAAGTCTATATACATTGTGTGCAAAAGGCATGAGGAGGTAGGCGAATAATTACAATTTATCAGATTAACACTGGAGTGATAATTTATCAGATGATCATGTGCAAGTAGAGATACTGGTCTGCAAAAGAGCAGAAAAGTAAATAAATAAAAACAGTATGGGGATGAGGTAGGTAAATTGGGTGGGCTATTTACAGATGGACAATGTACAGCTGCAGCGATCGGTTAGCTGCTCAGATAGCAGATGTTTGAAGTTGCTGAGGGAAATAAAAGTCTCAAACTTCAGCAATTTTTGCAATTCTTTCCAGTCACAGCTAGCAGAGAACTGGAAGGAAAGACGGCCAAATGAGGTGTTGGCTTTAGGGATGATCAGTGAGATACATCTGTTGGAGCGCGTGCTACGGGTGGGTGTTGCCATCGTGACCAGTGAACTGAGATAAGGCGGAGCTTTACCTAGCATGGACTTGTAGATGACCTGGAGCCAGTGGGTCTGGCGACGAATATGTTGCGAGGGCCAGCCGACTAGAGCATACAGGTCGCAGTGGTGGGTGGTAACAAAATGGATGGCACTGTGATAAACGGCATCTAGTTTGCTGACTAGAGTATTGGAAGCTATTTTGTACATGACATCGCCGAAGTCGAGGATCGGTAGGATAGTCAGTTTTACTAGGGTACGTTTGGCGGCGTGAGTGAAGGAGGCTTTGTTGCAAAATAGAATGCCGACTCTAGATTTGATTTTGGATTGGAGATGTTTGATATGAGTCTGGAAGGAGAGTTTACAGTCTAGCCAGACACCTAGGTACTTATAGATGTCCACATATTCTAGGTCGGAACCATCCAGGGTGGTGATGCAAGTCGGGTGTGCGGTTGCAGGCAGCGAACGGTTGAAAAGCATGCATTTGGTTTTACTAGCGTTTAAGAGCAGTTGGAGGCCACGGAAGGAGTGTTGTATGGCATTGAAGCTCGTTTGGAGGTTAGATAGCACAGTGTCCAAGGAAGGGACAGAAGTATACAGAATGGTGTCGTCTGCGTAGAGGTGGATCAGGGAATCGCGCACAGCAAGAGCAACATCATTCATATATACAGAGAAAAGAGTCGGCCCGAGAATTTAACCCTGTGGTACCCCCATAGAGACTGCCAGAGGACCGGACAACATGCCCTCCGATTTGACACACTGAACTCTGTCTGCAAAGTAGTTGGTGAAGCAGGCAAGGCAGTCATTAGAAAAACTGAGGCTACGGAATCTGCCGATAAGAATATGGTGGTTGACAGAGTCGAAAGCCTTGGCCAGGTCGATGAAGACGGCTGCACAGTACTGTCTTTTATCCATGGCGGTTATGATATCATTTAGTACCTTGAGCGTGGTTGAGGTGCACCCGTGACCGGGTCGAAGACCTTAGATAGGCAGGGCAGGATGGATATAGGTCTGAAACAGTTTGGGTCCAGGGTGTCTCCGACTTTTGAAGAGGGGGATGACCGTGGCAGCTTTCCAATCCTTGGAGATCTCAGACGATACGAAACAGAGATTGAACAGGCTGGTAATAGGGGTTGCGACAATGGCGGCGGATAGTTTCAGAAATAGAGGATCCAGATTGTCAAGCCCAGCTGATTTGTATGGGTCCAAGTTTTGCACCTCTTTCAGAATATCTGCTATCTGGATTTAGGTAAAGGAGAAGCTGGGGAGGCTTGGGCGAGTAGCTGCGAGGGGGAGCTGTTGGCCGGGGTTGGAGTAGCCAGGAGGAAGGCATGGCCAGCCGTTGAGAAATGCTTTTTGAAGTTTTTGATTATCATGGATTTATCGGTGGTGACCGTGTTACCTAGCCTCAGTGCAGTGTGCAGGTGGGAGGAGGTGCTCTTGTTCTCCATGGACTTTACAGTGTCCCAGAACTTTCTGGAGTTAGAGCTACAGAATGCAAATTTGCTTGAAAAAGCTGGCCTTTGCTTCCCTGACTGACTGTGTGTATTAGTTCCTGACTTCCCTGACTGACTGTGTGTATTGGTTCCTGACTTCCCTGACTGACTGTGTGTATTGGTTCCTGACTTCCCTGACTGACTGTGTGTATTAGTTCCTGACTTCCCTGACTGACTGTGTGTATTAGTTCCTGACTTCCCTGACTGACTGTGTGTATTGGTTCCTGACTTCCCTGACTGACTGTGTGTATTGGTTCCTGACTTCCCTGACTGACTGTGTGTATTAGTTTCTGACTTCCCTGACTGACTGTGTGTATTGGTTCCTGACTTCACTGACTGACTCTGTGTATTGGTTCCTGACTTCCCTGACTGACTGTGTGTATTGGTTCCTGACTTCCCTGACTGACTGTGTGTATTGGTTCCTGACTTCCCTGACTGACTGTGTGTATTGGTTCCTGACTTCCCTGACTGACTGTGTGTATTGGTTCCTGACTTCCCTGACTGACTGTATGTATTGGTTCCTGACTTCCCTGACTTGATGTATCCCTAAAGAAATGTGGGTCCTACTGGGTCCTATTAGCCCATAAAACGCATTGAATAACAGATTCACTACATGGAACAACAGATCGTCCTCCCAAAAAATCGAAAGGAAGTTTGTTCTGATGTGTCTGTTCTTTATCTGAGAGATACAGTATAAGAAAGATCAGGATTATATATATATATTTTACCTTTTATTTTTGGCACTAACAAAGTCTCCATATATTAGTTCCATTAATTTTCTCAACTGGTACCTGGGGACCTTCAGGATGAGTCTAGAGCAAAACAACCGACATATACATGTTCGTGAGAGTCTCACCTTTCCACAGTGTGTAACCCAAACTGTTCGGATGCTACAGCCGATTTTGTGAGAAGAACGATTTTCGGGAAGTCTCATGGTCTGACAAAGACCGCTCTAACTCTGTCACCATTCACCGCAGATGCTGAAGTAGGCGAATGCAATGGATTGAGACGCATCCAAAAAACAGATCTCGAGCTTAAACTGACAGATTTTTATAAAGATATTTGTATTATGCTGATTAGATTTTCACGGTGTCACAGACATCAACCTTAGGGGGTTAAGCAGATGCTTTTATTCAACGCGACTTAGTCATGCGTGCATACATTTGTTGTATGGGTGGCCCCACCGGGAATTGAACCCACAACCCTTGGGGTTTTAAGTGCTATGTTCTACCACTGAGCAACACAGGTCAGTATACCTAATCTACTAATGTGTTCTCTCCTGTCTCCTCTGTAGTGGATAATGTACTGACAGTCTCTATCCTGTCTCCTCTGTAGTGGATAATGTACTGACAGTCTCTATCCTGTCTCCTCTGTAGTGGATAATGTACTGACAGTCTCTCTCCTGTCTCCTCTGTAGTGGATAATGTACTGACAGTTTCTCTCCTGTCTCCTCTGTAGTGGATAATGTACTGACAGTTTCTATCCTGTCTCCTCTGTAGTGGATAATGTACTGACAGTTTCTCGACTGTCTCCTCTGTAGTGGATAATGTACTGAAAGTTTCTCTCCTGTCTCCTCTGTAGTGGATAATGTACTGACAGTTTCTCTCCTGTCTCCTCTGTAGTGGATAATGCACTGACAGTTTCTATCCTGTCTCCTCTGTAGTGGATAATGTACTGACTGTTTCTATCCTGTCTCCTCTGTAGTGGATAATGTACTGACAGTTTCTCCCCTGTCTCCTCTGTAGTGGATAATGTACTGACAGTTTCTCTCCTGTCTCCTCTGTAGTGGATAATGTACTGACAGTTTCTCTCCTGTCTCCTCTGTAGTGGATAATGTACTGACAGTTTCTCTCCTGTCTCCTCTGTAGTGGATAATGTACTGACAGTTTCTCTCCTGTCTCCTCTGTAGTGGATAATGTACTGACAGTTTCTCTCCTGTCTCCTCTGTAGTGGATAATGTACTGACAGTTTCTCTCCTGTCTCCTCTGTAGTGGATAATGTACTGACAGTTTCTCTCCTGTCTCCTCTGTAGTGGATAATGTACTGACAGTTTCTCTCCTGTCTCCTCTGTAGTGGATAATGTACTGACAGTTTCTCTCCTGTCTCCTCTGTAGTGGATAATGTACTGAAAGTTTCTCTCCTGTCTCCTCTGTAGTGGATAATGCACTGACTGTTTCTATCCTGTCTCCTCTGTAGTGGATAATGTACTGACAGTTTCTCCCCTGTCTCCTCTGTAGTGGATAATGTACTGACAGTTTCTCTCCTGTCTCCTCTGTAGTGGATAATGTACTGACAGTTTCTCTCCTGTCTCCTCTGTAGTGGATAATGTACTGACAGTTTCTCTCCTGTCTCCTCTGTAGTGGATAATGTACTGACCGATTCTCTTCCGTCTCCTCTGTTGTCGATAATGTACTGACAGTTTCTCTCCTGTCTCGCCTGTAGTGGATAACGTGCTGACAGTTCCTTTCCTTTCTCCTCTAGTGGATGATCCAGACGCCTCACAAGGTGGCCACGTTCTTTGGCTGCATCGGGACGGACCACTTTGGAGAGATCCTGAAACAGAAGGCTGAGGAAGCCCATGTAGACGCTCGCTATTACCAACAGACCCAGGAGCCAACCGGAACCTGCGCTGCCTGCATCACTGGGGACAACAGGTCAGGCCTCGTCCAATCAGCTCTAAGCTAAGCAACACCGGTTGCGTCCCAATAATCTCCTTCTCCCGAAGTGTGCCCGTTTTCACTTCCCGTCATGGATTTGACTGGTATGGAAACTCCCTCCCTCTAGCTCATGCCTACACCAATCCAATCCAATGAGAAGTTAACTAGTGCACACTTCAGGAGGAAGGAGCGAGAACCTGGTGTAAGTCCCAATTATCTGTCCCCCAAGAGTAATTTTGGTTCATTTCAAGTTCATAGAGTCGTTAAATGGTGACGGCTCATCATACGTAAATGCTAGTTGGTCGTCTTTCATCAAAGGAAAGCACTTACTGTACATTCCTTCCACTTTAGTAGAACCTTGCAGCCTCAGTGACTCGTCTTGTCACCCATCTACAGTACAGGCTCAGGCTGACACAGAGGATGCAGCCCAAATGGCACCCTATTCCTTACATAGTGCACTACTTTTGATCACAACCTCTCCTGGCCCTGTTCAAAAGTGCTGCACTATATAGCGAGTAGGGTGCCATTTCAGACGCAACACAGGAGGGTAGATGCAACACTAAGGCGGCAGGTAGACTAGCGCTTAGACCGTTGGGCCAGTAACCGAAAGGTTGCTAGTTTGAATCCACGAGCCGATTGCTCCAGGGTCGCCTTTGATAATGGCTGACCATGGAAAAACATTTTTACACTTGCATATAATACGCACTTGTACATGTGTGAAACAGGACAAATATAAGCAAATTCTATAATTATTATTAGATGTATTTGGATCTCTCTCCTCACCTGTCAGACCTCTTGTGTGTGTGTGTGTGTGTGTGTGTGTCAGTCAGACCCCTCCTGTCTGCCAGTAGTATTGATCCTCAGACTGTCAACCGCTTCTCACGCTGCTGTCATCATCAACACGTCTCACACACACACAGGGCCAGGTGTGGATCAATAAGTCCTCAGTAAAGACTCAGTCTGTCTGGCCTTTCATCTCCCGCTACTGGAGGTGTCACTCACCGTGTGTGTGTGTGTGTGTGTGTGTGTGTGTGTGTGTGTGTGTGTGTGTGTGTGTGTGTGTGTGTGTGTGTGTGTGTGTGTGTGTGTGTGTGTGTGTGTGTGTGTGTGTGTGTGTGTGTGTGTGTGTGTGTGTGTGTGTGTTTGTCTCTAGTGGCTGGCCTGCCCTGTCGGCCTGGCAGACATGCCCAGTGAACGAGCTCTTTTAGTGGGGCTTGTTTGATGTGAGCCCTGACACCTGAAAAGGTCAGTCTGTGTGCTTCAGGATAAGAGCCCTGTAATATATCTTCCAGGTGTTTAACAGACAGCTCAGGAGGCCAGGTTAAAGGTCACGGCAGGGCTGGGTGATGAGGGAGATTCCAGCCAGTCAGTGTGTAATAACCTCTGCTTTGATTAGGCTTGCCAATCTTGCTCTTCAGAAATGGCATCATATGGTATTTTCCTCTAACACACCCCCCTGTAGCTCCCTTGTTCTCCACAGCTCAATGCAATGCCAGGATAGTGAGTATGATTCCCAGGACAACCCCTACATAAAAATGCCTCTGTCTCAGTATCACCTCCAGTATCTCACAACAGATGAGGTGAAGACTGTGGTTGCATCTGAAATGGCAACCGATTTCCCTACATAGTGTACTACTTTTGACCTTATGGGCCCTTGTTCAAAAATAGTGCACTACATAGGCCGGGGATAGGGCATCATTTCAGATTGACTGGGGCCTGATTATTAGTAAAAAACATTTGAGGTAACATGATAATGTTACATTATTTCAGGCAGAACCTTTGTTCACTGTTAGCCTTGAATGTGTTTAATCCCATTCTCTGTTGGAGACCAGTGTCTCTGTTTGCTTCCCAAATGGCACCCTATTCCCTATAGAGTGCACTACTTTTATCCAGAGCCCTATGGCCAGGTCAGACTCTCTGTGATAAACAATTTAAGTTTTTGATAACAGAAACTGAATTTATTTCACCTTGCACCTAACGTTCTACGCATTATCATCCTTTTACATCATGGGAGGAAAGTGTCTGTGCTACGTTCCAAATGGCACCCTATTCCCTATATAGTGCATAACTTTTGACCAGCTTTGGTCAAACAGTGCACTATATAGGGAGAATTTAGGTCGCAGCCTGGGTCTGATGCTGGTGTTTTGGGGATATTTTTGGAGTTGGGAATGAAGATGGATGATTGGCGAGTGGGCCGTGTGATTTATGGGCTGTGTCTGTGCAGGTCCCTTTTGTGATTTATGGGCTGTGTCTGTGCAGGTCCTTGGTTGCTAACCTGGCAGCAGCAAACTGCTACAACAAGGAGAAACACCTGGATCTGGATGGCAACTGGGAGCTGGTTGAGAAAGCCAAGGTCTATTATATAGCGGTAAGTGACAAAAAAAGTGATTAAAACCTCTACATTCAAATGACTCTAGTCTCCACATTCAACACGCACGCATGAGCGCACACATCACATTTGAGTCATTTAGCAGACGCTCTTATCCAGAGCGACTTACAGTTACGCTCTTAAGATAGCTAGCTGGGACAACCCCATATGTCATAGTAAATACTTTTTTCCTCAAAGCTATCAGCAAAGTCAGTGCTACTAAGGGGGCAAAAATAATAATTTAAGATATTCTTTGAAGAGGTAGGGTAGGTTCGTTTGACCTAGCTTCAGGGGGAAGCTGGTTCCACCACTTGGGTGCCAGGACAGAGAAGAGCTTGGACTGGGCTGAGAGGGAGCTGCCCTCCCGTAGGGCCAAGAGACCAGAGGTGGCAGAATGGAGTACTCAGGTTGGGGTTTGAACTTAGCCTGAAAGTAGGAAGGGCAGTTCCTCTTGCTGCTCCGTAGGCAAATACCATGGTCTTGCAGTGGATACGAGCTTCAACTGGAAGCCAGTGGAGTGTGGGGAGGAGCGGGATGACATGGGAGAACTTGAGAAGGTAGAACCCCCATTGGCTGCAGTGTTTTGGATAAGTTGCTAGGGTTGGATGGCACAAGCTGGGTGCCCAGCCAACAGCGAGATCAAATTTCAACGTCACATGCACAAATACAGTGAAAGTCTTTTCTTGCAAGCTCTGAACCCAACAATGCAATAATCAATAACAATGTAATACTAAAAATAACAAGGTAGAACAAAAACACATGAGAAAATAAAGACCGCGAACACTAAAGTAAGTAAGCATAATATATACAGGGTCAGTTCCACTACCATATTTACAATGCAAGAGTCATTTTAAACAGAGTTGCAGTAGTCCAGACGGGCGATGACAAATGCCTGGATTAGGACCTATGTTGCGTCCTGTGTGAGGTAGTCATACTCTACGGATGTTGTATAGCATGAACCTGTAGGAGCAAGTCACTGCTTTGAAGTTTGCCAAGAACGACAGGGTTTTTGTTGTCCAGGGTCACTCCAAGGTTCTTTGCACTCTGGGAGGGGCCCACCATGGAGTTGTCAACTGAGAGGCCATCCCCGGGAGGAAGAGCAGCTCTGTCTTGTCATGGTTGAGCTTGAGGTGGTGGGCTGACATCCAAGATGAGATATCTGCCAGGCACGCAGAGATGCATGTCACCACCTGGATGTCAGAAGGGGGTAACGAGAACAGTAGTTGAGTATCATCTGCATAGCAATGATAGGAGTGACCGTGTGAGGATATGACGGAGCCGAGTGACTTGGTGCATAGAGAGAAGAGGAGAGGGCCTAGAACCGAGCCTTGGGGGACACAAGTAGTGAGAGTACGCTCAGACACAGATCCTCTCCAATTCACCTGGTAGGAGCGGCCTGCCAGGTAGGATGCAATCCAAGCATGTGCAGAGCCTGAGGTACCAGCCCTTAGCGGCTGGAGAGGAGGATCTGATTGGTTCACTGTTTTGAAGGCAATGGATATATCTAGGAGAATGAGAACAGAGGAGAGGGAGTCAGCTTTGGAAGTGTGGAGAGCCTCCATGACAGAGAAGAGCAGTCTTGGTTGAGTGACCCATCTTGAAGCCTGGTTAGTTCAAGATTGTTATGAGGAAGATGGCGAGAGAGTTGGTCACAGAATGTTTAAGTGTTTTGGTAAGAAATGAAAAATGGAATACAAATGTATAGTTTTTAATGTCTGAGGTGTCGAGTGTTGGTTTCTCAAGGAGGGAGCAACTCTGGGCATTTTGAAGTCAGAGGGGATGCTGCCAGTTGTCAGCGATGACCAGATGCTCTTGGACTATGAGCGAAAAACATAGTCAGGTAAAGAGAGAGCAGCTGGGGTAGCAGTGTTGTCTGGCGTGATACAGGTCTCTCAGGGCCAGAAAGTATAGGGACTGAAGGGCAGCATAGGTTGAGATGAACTCTGCGTTGGTGACCGCAGATCTGCAGTTCCAAACACTGCCGGAGACCAGAAATTCCATATGGGTTTTGTGCACAGGGTACACTAAATTAGAAGGGTTGCAGCTAAGGGGTGGGGAGCGAACAGGTATAGAAAACACGCACATAGTTGACAAAGCTACAAAAGAGAAAAATTTGATCTGAAAATAACTAGGTAATACTTAAGTGAGAGAGTGGTGTGGCGACTTCCTCTCATAACAGAACCTTCTTTGTTTCGGCAACACGACTGCCGCTGGGAAAACAGGGGAGACTGAAGTACTAACTCTAATTGCTGATTGCCTAGCAGAGGTGAAGAACACACCTCCCTGTACTAATTGCTGATTGCCTAGGAGATGTGAAACCACTCCCCCTTCAATACAGCCACTGATTACGAAAACAACAACAGTCCCAAATTGCCCTGCCAGTTAATCCTGGTTGAGGTGTCAACAATCATCTGCATGTTATGAGCAGTCAGCAGTTCACACACCAAGTAGGCTACTGGGAAGACAGGCAGCACTTAAAGTAGATGGCCCTAGCTAGCAAAAAAACAGTACTAGACAACAGATAAAGGTAAAAATGATACGTATCACTCCTGGAGAGATCACGAATCCTCTAGCTATAGACTGAAACACACACACACACACACACACACACACACACACACACACACACACACACACACACACACACACACACACACACACACACACACACACACACACACACACAGACACACAGACACACTCTTTCTCCCATTGCCAGAAGAGAACAAAACGTTAAGAGGGCCTTTGTAGAAAGGAAACAAACCCCTTGGCGTTCCACAGTCATTGTCAAAGTGTTCATTTGTCTTCTTTTGTTGAGGCAGATGAGTTTACAGTAGCTCACCTGTTCAAATAATACCACTCAAGGCTTCCCATTCTCCTTGTGAATCTGTGTGTGACGGTTTAAAGTCAATGTGAAGTTGTTGTGCATGTTATGTGTTCATTCCATCGATATTGTAGCCAACAGGTGCTGCAGAAGTATGACGATTGATTATCCCAGTTTATACCCCCCCACCCACACACACTAAAGTAATGTCTTGACTTACTAGAGGTAGGCGGGGTAGAATGGCCAGCGGCGCTCGTGTTTCCCTTTTTAGGATTAGATTTAATTCCAGTGGATGAACTTCCTCTCTGATCTCACATCAAGATGATAGCCCTAAAATCACCCTGCATTCCATGTCTTTAAACAGTCCATTATCTACATAAATCAACTTTATAGCCTGACCCGCACCTTCTCTTGTTTTACCGTTATTTTGTTCCAAATTCACCCCAGGCCCCAACTCCAAATTGCCATGCCACTATTAATGGTGTGATCCCGTTAACTTGAGAATATTGTGGTCGAATGAACTATACAAGTTTTTTTGTAATTACTTCACTCAGTCAAAAAACAGAAACCGAAGGAATAGTAAACTACATCACATTGTCAAAGTGTAATTTCACTCTGTCATTCAGAGATTGTGTGATGTTATTTTAGGCTCTGATTAGCATTAGCAAACACAGCACATCCTCTGCAAATTGGCACATATATATTGTTGTGCCACATCCGACAGTTCCGACAGTGTCAAGCAGGGAAACTCTTCCCTCTGCAGAATTGGAGAGAAAGAAGGTCCACCCTATGCCATTTGGGACTCCCTCAGTTGCTGCTGAGAATCTCAACACGACGGAATCGGAATACGGCATCTCGGAATCCCTCTCGGGCCTCTTTGTCAAAACATGGGATCGTTCTCTTTGTTAGAGTCCAATTGGCACTTCCAAAGGACTTATCCAGATCCACTGCCACAGCCATTGGCACTTAATGCTGTGTGTCTGTGTTCCAAATGGCACCCTGTTCCCTATATAGTGCACTCTTTTTGACCATAACCCTAACCAATGAACAGCATCAGAACACAATGCTGCCACCATGTATTAATGTGCTTTGTTGATTTCCATCAAATGACTGACTCTGTCCTGTGTTGGTATGCACAGTCTGATTACGCTCTAATCTGTCAATCAGATTACTGAGCTGTCTTTACGAATGCTTTCCTGATTGACTTCCACCCCAGTTAGGTGACGGCTCCAGCCTGGTCCTTCCTTACTTCTTGAACTGTTTGTGTGTGTGTGTGTGTGTGTGTGTGTGTGTGTGTGTGTGTGTGTGTGTGTGTGTGTGTGTGTGTGTGTGTGTGTGTGTGTGTGTGTGTGTGTGTGTGTGTGTGTGTGTGTGTGTGTGTGTGTGTGTGTGTGTGTGTGTGTGTGTGTGTGTGTGTGTGTGTGTGTGTGTGTGTGTGTGTGTGTGTGTGTGTGTGTGTGTGGACGTGTTTAACTATACTTGTGGGGACCAGATTGTTATAATTGTTTGACCAACAGAGGACATTTTGTTGGTCCCCACAAGGTCAAATGCTATTTGTAGGGGGTTTAAGGTTAAGGTTATAATTAGTGTTAGTTAGAGTTAGAGTTACAAGCTAGGGTTAGTTTTAGGGTTTGGGTTAGGAGCTTGGTTTAGGGTTAAGGTTAGGGTTAAGGAAAATAAGATTTTGAGTGGGACTGAATTGTGTGTCCTCACAAGGTTAGTCATACAAGACTGTGTGTGTGTGTGTGTGTGTGTGTGTGTGTGTGTGTGTGTGTGTGTGTGTGTGTGTGTGTGTGTGTGTGTGTGTGTGTGTGTGTGTGTGTGTGTGTGTGTGTGTGTGTGTGTGTGTGTGTGTGTGTGTGTGTGTGTGTGTGTGTGTGTGTTAAAGAGGTGATTGATGATTCTTGGCAGAGGTTCTCAAGGTGCCTGCTACTATGTGGTGTGATTGGATGAAAACATAATTATTAGAGGGCTCCTAAAGCCAATCTGGCTCCTACACCAGCCCATCCAGCAGCAGGGCCACACACACACACACACACACACAGAGAGAGAAAGAAACACATGCACACACAGTGGCAGACGCTGAGCAGGGAAGGAGGGAATGAGAGAAGGGGGGAAGGGGGTGTGTGTGGGAGTGACTGCCATTCCTCACAAAGAGAGAGCCTGTGTTGAACTCCAGCCAGATGTTTGGTGGCAGACTTTCTGTTGCTAGGAAAGCTGCGTCCTTGGGCATATCACTGCACAAAAAGCAATAACAAAAGCAGAGGGTAAGAAGAGCTGGATAAACGGATGGAAGGGAATGGATGAGAAGGGGATGGATGAGAAGGGAATGGATGAGAAGGGGATGTCTTTTTCATGTTTTTAATATCAACGGTGATGTGGCAGCAAACGGTGTTGCTTTTGACAGTTATTGTTGTTTTTACCAAAGCTAGTGTTCCAGCATCAAAAATGGAGGCATGCTGTATTGTGTGGGTGGGAAGGAGATGAAGCGCTCCTGATGATTGACTGTAATTTAAGGGGGTGGGGGGGTGTTCCTCCCCCATGCCCCGCTTCCCTTTATGGATATTATCTCTCTCTCTCTCTCTCTCTCTCTCTCTCTCTCTCTCTCTCTCTCTCTCTCTCTCTCTCTCTCTCTCTCTCTCTCTCTCTCTCTCTCTCTCTCTCTCTCTCTCTCTCTCTCTCTCTCTCTCTCTCTCTCTCTCTCTCTCTCTCTCTCTCTCTCTCTCTCTCTCTCCCACTCACTCACTCACACTATACACACACGTCTGCAGCACAGCATACCACGGTCAAGAGCCCTGGTCTAAAACCATTTACACCCAGGAAACCAACTCTATTTTCTCATTAAGCTTGATCCAAATAAAACCAGAGCATTGTAATTGCGAAATGAAAAAGAGACGTGTGTGCGAAACAACTGACTATGAAAAGGCCTGTTAATGACTTGGTGCAGATGGTCAGAAACAACCCCAGGATACAAGTAACGCTTTCACCATGCCAACCAGTCTGATCGGGAGAACTCACTGCCCAATGAGAAATTAGCTAGGTCATGCTCCCTCTCACAGACATGGGACCCTTCCATCCCAGACAGCTCCCTAACCCAGCCAACACCTTCCCCTATGGTAGCCACACCCAGGCAGACTTGGGTTCAAATAGTATGAAATCTTTCAAATATGTTTGTTTGAACCTTTCTGAAAAGCCAGTTGGATGGGGTTTACACATTTTGGACTATTCTATTGGTTTCCATTGTGCCATGTGAGTTCTAGAAGCACACCTAGAGTATTTGAAGGATTTTAAATACCATTTAAACCCATGTATGAACCCAGGCTATTGAGCCTGCTTCAGCAGCTCTGCAACCTGAAATATTGCCACACTCCGTTAACATGAGCACATTGCAGATAGATAGCAGATAGATAGCGTTCAATGGCAGCTGTGTCTCTTTGCCCTGACTGCAGAGGGGAAGCTGAGATGAGCTACAGTCACTGAAGCATCATGTCTATGCAAGCAAATAGAAAGGGACGGAAGGGAGGAGGGATGGAGAGGATGAGGGAGGGGGAGAGCAAAAAATAAAATAATGCGCAACACTAGCTGCTGGCACCACAAGCAGGCACGTCAGCCTGCTACACCCCAGAGTGGCGCATGCACACACACACTCACACGCACCTGCTCTGCCCCACCAGCCCCTGCAATTTTCTGCCAAAAAGTGAAGGGAGCGGCTCTCCACACCACTAACTGACACCTTATCAGCCAACCAACGACTTATTAGCACAGAGGTGACTGCGGCTAACGCTCCACTCTGTCCTCTGCCCTTTCCTCTCCCATCTGTCCTCTCCTTTCCTTCTCTGTCCTCTCCTTTCCTCCTCTGTCCTCTCCTTTCCTCTTCTGTCCTGTCCTCTGCTCCTCTGTCCTCTCCTCTTCTGTCCTCTCCTCATCCTCTGCTTACAGGACACGCCACACTGTCCTCACCCTGACCTTGAGCCACGGAGGGAGGAAGAGTCTCCTCCCCTTCCCCTCTCTTCCCTGCCACTGTCCTTCCCCATAGCCAGTGAGGGGTCACGAGGCTGAACGCAGGCAGGGGATGAAGGGAAAGGGGAAAAGAGGGGAAAAACTGGCAGCTTCCCCCTTTGTCTGCAGGCGATCGGTTACAGTGTTGGTTCCCAGTGAAATGTAATCTCCACTGCATTTACATGCCAAGTTTGGCTTCTGGCAAGCAATATTAAATAGATTTGTAAATGCATTTCATCTTGATTAGGATCTATCCTCGAGGGATCAAAATGTTTTTCTTGCCTGTTTTTTCTTGTCACCTGATGTTAAGCAGTGATGTGCAAATCTGCCTAGTGTTCTTTCAACAGACATTTTTAGGATATGATGGCGGTTTTAGGGGACAAAGGATGTTCCTAGCCAAGTCCTGTCTGTCCATCAACGACCGGTCAGCAGTGCTACCTACAGTATTCCGTCAGTGTCTCAGGCAAGAGAAGAGACATCATTACTCTGACACAAGACCTCTAGAGAGTGAGGCTGTGACCCAAATGGCAACCTATTCCCTATATAGTGCACGACTTTGGGCCAGGGCCCTCAGGTCAGAAGTAGTGCGTATATAGAGAATAGGGTGCAATTTGGGTCGCACACTCACTCTCTAGAGGTCTTGTGTCACAGTAATGATGTCTCTTCTCTTTATTACACAGCCATGTCTTTTGTGTGGAACAATGTAATTTCACATCTTTGTTTTGCTAATCAGATGGTATTTTATAATTGCCAACACTCATCTGATGAAAATGAATTCATAACTGTTCAATTACATCACCTTACTGGATCCTATTTATTTGTTATTGGTTTATTTATTTATTCGTTCTTGCTTCCAATTATAGAATTTCAATCAGAGTTAATCAAGTGATAAGGGGTGTCCCGTTTAGTGTCTGTAGTCTTTTATAATTGCCAACAACTATATCTAGATTATTCCCTTGTATGTTAAATTGCTGTCACTATATTATTCCCTTATATTTTAATTATAAGGCCGGGTGGGTAGCCAACTAGATGTGCACTAGCACGCACACTAGGGCAACCGTAGCTATCTGTAGAGGTGCACCTGTCTAATTGAGTGGTAATGAGCTGTCTGCAGGGCAGGCTGGTGATTGGCTGAAGAGCTGTCTAATTGAGCAGGGCAGACAGATGATTGGCTCTCGGTGGGACTGCCAAGCCTGGCCTGCTATAGTGGGAGTCCAGACAAGGGCTTATAGGCTTGAACCTGGCCTTTAGGGAAGTATCCAATTGCACTCTAGTCTAGGGCTGGGGCCGAGGGTCCGGGTATAGGGCTGGGGTTTGGGGTTTGGGCTGGGCCTGAGGCCGGGTTATAGGGCTGGGGCCAAGGGGTTTGGGCTGGGCCTGAGGCTGGGTTATAGGGCTGGGGCCGTGGGGTTTGGGCTGGACCTGAGGCTGGGTTATAGGGCTGGGGCCGTGGGGTTTGGGCTGGGCCTGAGGCCGGGTTATAGGGCTGGGGCCATGGGGTTTGGGCTGGACCTGAGGCCGGGTTATAGGGCTGGGGCCATGGGGTTTGGGCTGGGCCTGAGGCCGGGTTATAGGGCTGGGGCCGTGGGGTTTGGGCTGGGCCTGAGGCCGGGTTATAGGGCTGGGGCCATGGGGTTTGGGCTGGGCCTGAGGCCAAGTTATAGGGCTGGGACCATGGGGTTTGGGCTGGGCCTGAGGCCGGGTTATAGGGCTGGGGCCATGGGGTTTGGGCTGGGCCTGAGGCCAAGTTATAGGGCTGGGGCCATGGGGTTTGGGCTGGGCCTGAGGCAAGTTATAGGGCTGGGGCCATTTTGGACTGGGCCTGAGGGCTGGGGCCATGGGGTTTGGGCTGGGCCTGATGCCAGGTTATAGGCCTGGGGGTTTGGGCTGGGCCTGAGGCCAAGTTATAGGGCTGGGGCCATGGGGTTTGGGCTGGGCCTGAGGCCGGGTTATAGGGCTGGGGCCGTGGGGTTTGGGCTGGGCCTGAGGCCGGGTTATAGGGCTGGGGCCATGGGGTTTGGGCTGGGCCTGAGGCCAAGTTATAGGGCTGGTGCCATGGGGTTTGGGCTGGGCCTGAGGCCAGGTTATAGGGCTGGGGCCATGCGGTTTGGGCTGGGCCTGAGGTCAAGTTATAGGGCTGGGGCCATGGGGTTTGGACTGGGCCTGAGGCCAAGTTATAGGGCTGGGGCCATGGGGTTTGGGCTGGGCCTGATGCCAGGTTATAGGCCTGGGGGTTTGGGCTGGGCCTGAGGCCAAGTTATAGGGCTGGGACCATGGGGTTTGGGCTGGGCCTGAGGCCTGAGGCCAAGTTATAGGGCTGGGGCCATGGGGTTTGGGCTGGGCCTGAGGCCAAGTTATAGGGCTGGGGCCATGGGGTTTGGGCTGGGCCTGAGGCCAGGTTATAGGGCTGGGGCCAGGCGGTTTGGGCTGGGCCTGAGGTCAAGGTATAGGGCTGGGGCCATGGGGTTTGGGCTGGGCCTGAGGCCAAGTTATAGGGCTGGGGCCATGGGGTTTGGGCTGGGCCTGATGCCCGGTTATAGGCCTGGGGGTTTGGGCTGGGCCTGAGGGCAGGTTATAGGGCTGGGGCCATGGGGTTTGGGCTGGGCCTGAGGCCAAGTTATAGGGCTGGGGCCATGGGGTTTGGGCTGGGCCTGAGGCCAGGTTATAGGGCTAGGGCCATGGGGTTTGGGCTGGGCCTGAGACTCCAGGCGCTATTGTTATGGAGGAAAGGAAAACCACTACGGCATAGTTCACACTCACTGCTGCTGTTAAACCTACATATTATCCATTTTGAAATGGTTTTGCTCTGTATATTTTATAGAATATTTTTGTGTGTTAAGTAAACAGTATCTTTGAGCTAGAAGTTGGTGGTGATCTGACTCTACTGTAGTAGTAGACTTCTAATTTGAACAACATTACAACAGGACAATAATTGCTTTAATCCACTGTATCTTGAGTAATTGCCTCGGGCGCCCAGTATTTGGCTGGTTGGCAGTCTTCCAGTCTGGACTCTATATTACTCCACCAGTATGTTGTAACTTTCTCCTTTTACACCCACGTTACCTTGTAAAAACAGGTTTTATTTTTAAGCCAGGGAAAACACCAGGGCCTTTCAACCCCATAGTATTGTCGACATCTGCACAGTACTGGAAAGAGAAAAACTGTAAAAAAATATAAAAAAATAATAATAATCTGCTAGACCTGGGCTGTGTCCCAACAGGAACTCTATTCCCTATGTAGTGCACTACTTTTAACCAGGGCCCACAGGGTTTGACAGTACAAGCTTTTTTGTTTTGCCTGGCTGCCAGTTCCTGATCTTCTGACAACATAATTTGAGGAGTGTCATCTGATGAAAATGAATTCATAACTGTTCAATTACATCACCTTACTGGATCCTATTTATTAGTTATTGGTTTATTTATTTTTTCATTTTTGCTTCCAATTATAGGATTTCAATCAGAGGCAATCAAGTGATAAGGGGTGTCCCGTTTAGTGTCTGTAGTCTTTTATAATTGCCAATAACCATATCTAGATTATTCCTTGTATGTTAATTATGAGGCCGGATGGGTAGCCGACTAGATGTGCACACATACACACACATGCGCGCACACACACTGGGGCAACCGTAGCTGTCTGTGGAGCTGCACCTGTCTAATTGAGACATAATGAGCTGTCTGCAGGGCAGTCTAGTGATTGGCTGATGAGCTGTCTAATTGAACAGGGCAGACAGGTGATTGGCGCTCAGTGGGACTGCCATGCCTGGCCTGCAGTAGTGGGACTCTAGAGTCTAGACAAGGGTTTATAGGCTGGAACCTGGCCTTTAGGGAGATTATCCAATTCCACTCTAGTCTAAGGCTGGGCCGTGGGGTTTGGGCTGGTTCGTGGGGCTGACCCTGGGGCCATGGGATTTGGGCTAGGGTCGTGGGGTTTGGGCTGGGTCGTGGGGTTTTGGCTGGGGCTGGGGCCGGGTTATAGTTATGGTTACTATAACACAGCCCAAACCCCACGACCCAAGGCCTGAAGTGTGAGAGGAATGGGAGATGGAAGAATCCAGCAGTGCTGAGGCAGAGGGCTCATAGTGAGGACGTCTGGCTACTATTCTGAACTTTGTGTGGTGAGCTTTCTGGCACCCAGAGCTGCTGAGGCATCACCCAAGTGGTGATACACAGGTGGAGGAGAAGGCGGAGAAGTCCAGGCGCTATAAGACTCCAGTGGCTATAAGACTCCAGTGGCTATAAGACTCCAGTGGCTATAAGACTCCAGTGGCTATAAGACTCCAGTGGCTATAAGACTCCAGTGGCTATAAGACTCCAGTGGCTATAAGACTCTAGTGGCTATAAGACTCTAGTGGCTATAAGACTCCAGTGGCTATAAGACTCCAGTGGCTATAAGACTCCAGTGGCTATAAGACTCCAGTGGCTATAAGACTCCAGTGGCTATAAGACTCTAGTGGCTATAAGACTCTAGTGGCTATAAGACTCCAGTGGCTATAAGACTCCAGTGGCTATAAGACTCCAGTGGCTATAAGACTCCAGTGGCTATAAGAGACTCCAGTGGCTATAAGACTCCAGTGGCTATAAGAGACTCCAGTGGCTATAAGACTCCAGTGGATATAAAACTCCAGTGGCTATAAGACTCCAGTGGCTATAAGACTCCAGTGGCTATAAGACTCTAGTGGCTATAAGATTCCAGTGGCTATAAGACTCTAGTGGCTATAAGACTCCAGTGGCTATAAGACTCTAGTGGCTATAAGAGACTCCAGTGGCTATAAGACTCCAGTGGCTATAAGACTCCAGTGGCTATAAGACTCCAGTGGCTATAAGACTCCAGTGGCTATAAGACTCTAGTGGCTATAAGACTCTAGTGGCTATAAGACTCCAGTGGCTATACGACTCCAGTGGCTATACGACTCCAGTGGCTATACGACTCCAGTGGCTATACGACTCTAGTGGCTATAAGACTCCAGTGGCTATAAGACTGCAGTGGCTATAAGACTCCAGTGGCTATAAGACTCCAGTGGCTATAAGACTCCAGTGGCTATAAGACTCCAGTGGCTATAAGACTCCAGTGGCTATAAGACTCCAGTGGCTATAAGACTCCAGTGGCTATAAGACTCCAGTGGCTATAAGACTCCAGTGGCTATAAGAGACTCCAGTGGCTATAAGACTCCAGTGGCTATAAGACTCCAGTGGCTATACGACTCCAGTGGCTATAAGAGACTCCAGTGGCTATAAGACTCCAGTGGCTATAAAACTCCAGTGGCTATAAGACTCCAGTGGCTATAAGACTCTAGTGGCTATAAGACTCCAGTGGCTATAAGACTCCAGTGGCTATAAGACTCCAGTGGCTATAAGACTCTAGTGGCTATAAGACTCTAGTGGCTATAAGACTCCAGTGGCTATACGACTCCAGTGGCTATACGACTCTAGTGGCTATAAGACTCCAGTGGCTATAAGACTCCAGTGGCTATAAGACTCCAGTGGCTATAAGACTCCAGTGGCTATAAGACTCCAGTGGCTATAAGACTCCATCAGCAGACTCCATCAATGTCATCTACCATCCTCTGTCAATCTCCGTCCACTCAAGCATCAACTGACCCTCTCCATCTTTGGAGGATGCAGCTTTCAAAGACTTGGCCTCTATTGGTTGACCTGTCATGATATATTGCTTGTTTGTTTTTTGCTCTGGAAGTGCTTTCAGATTCTATGAAAGCGCTTTAGAAGTTGAATGAATTATTATTATTTGGGATGCATCTTTTTCTATGTGTGAAGTGCACTGGACAATACCAAGGAATAGGGTTCTTTTCTCTGGACGTAGCCCTTGTTTAATTATATTCTAACTGGTGTACTTTGTTCCGATGTATGTTTATCAAAGCAGGAGGAAAATAATTACTACTGTAGAACTGGCATTCCTATTCAAATCAATGAGTGGTAATTATATTTATATGGAGAAAGCTCTACATGTTGAATTAAAGATATAATTCTTAGTTGCTACATACATTTTTTGACTTATAAATTAATTATATATATCCATTGATTTTTGAAGAATATAACTTATAAATGTCTCATGAGCTTAGTTCAACTGTCAGACTCCATGAGAACCCAAAATATACGTTTGTTTTACTCTGTTTTTAAACAAAGTAATTGTAAACAAACACTGTATAGCCTCAAAACATGGTTCAAACTATCATGTTGATGTCATGGATGGTCAGTCCTTGCATCCATAGCTCTATGATTTTGAAAGAAGTTACATTTCTTTTTACCAAAAACAAGGCGGTTTGACTGATTTGTTATTGTTGAAATTTACATTACATTACATTTACATTTAAGTCATTTAGCAGACGCTCTTATCCAGAGCGACTTACAAATGAAGGATTCTAGCTTTAAAGTACTCCTCATTAAAGTATTCTCTCTCCTACTGTATGTTCCTCGTATCAATAACAGTAATTATTTGTTGAGTAATATTCAAT
Source organism: Oncorhynchus gorbuscha (assembly GCF_021184085.1). Classification (NCBI taxonomy): domain Eukaryota; kingdom Metazoa; phylum Chordata; class Actinopteri; order Salmoniformes; family Salmonidae; genus Oncorhynchus; species Oncorhynchus gorbuscha. Next base: position 87,679,094 of record NC_060178.1, read on the forward strand.
GTTTTTGTGACAGAATAGAAAATGAGTAGGCCTAGACCGAGTGAAGCCATGAAATCTGTCTGATGGCCGTGTGTTGATCTGATCACAAGGGAGGCAGAGGTCCTGTTTTACTGGCTAAATAACTTGGATTCAAATTGATTTAAAATATATATTTATTTACCCTTTATTTAACGAGGCAAGTCAGTCAAGAACAAATTCTTATTTACAATGACGGCCTACCCCGGCCAAACCCGGACGATGCTGGGCCAATTGTGCACCACCCTATAGGACTCCCAATCACGGTCGGTTGTGATACAGCCTTGATTCGAACCAGGGACTGTAGTGACGCCTCTAGCACTGAGATGCAGTGCCTTAGACCGCTGCGCCACTCGGGAGCCCAAGGCACTGTGTGTGTGCGCCTCCCAGGCTTACATATCGACTACAGCTAAGTGCCACTTTTTAATATATCATCATGAGCATAAAACATGATGTTAAAAAATATCTCCCCAAATATATCCTGTTCTTTCCACCACAAACCCATCCTAACTTCTGGGGTCAGTCCGACATTTTCTAACCATTTGATGATGGCTGTTGTGTTTCTGCTCTGCAGATGCTGGACATAGTTCAGTGGAGAAGTGTTTCCTTCTGCAGCCTTTCATTCATTTGGCCTTTTATGTCTCTGTAATTTGTTTATTGCATTTCAAAACCATGCGAGTTTGGCAGTGGTCCATTCTAAACTGCCTGTTTCTCTCTCTCTCTCTCTCTGTCTCTCTCTCTCTCTCTCTCTCTCTCTCTCTATCTCTATCTCTGTCTCTCTCTCTCTCTGTCTCTCTGTCTCTCTCTCTGTCTCTCTCTCTCTCTGTCTCTCTCTTTAGTTCTGGGTTAACCAAGATTACTCTCTTAACTCTCTCCATCTCTCTGTCCTTCTGTCTTTCTGTCCCTCTCTCCATCACTGTCTGTCTGTCTCGCTCTCTCTCTGTCTCTCTTTCTCTCTCTGTCTCGACTTCTGAAACTTCATACTGTGTAATGATTTTATAATTTCTTATAATCAAACAGCATTTTTGACAAAGGACAAACTGGGACAAACGTATCTATGGAGCGCTATTCTACCCTAGTTGTTCATAAGGAACTCAGTGTATTATTTGTACACACAGTAAGTGTGTCCTAAATGGCACCCTATTCCCTATATAATACACGGCTTTTGACCAGGGCCCATATAGTGCACTACTTTTGGTCCAACGCAGTGCACTTACGGTGTCATTTGGGATGCACAGAGTTAGGGAAGTGTTTATTTTACTCGTTCTCTCTCTCTGATGCTCATTCTCTCTCTCGCTCATTCTCTCTCTTTTCGCTCTTGTTCTCGCTCTCTTGTTCTTGTTCTCTCTCTTGTTCTCTGTTCTCTCTCTTGTTCTCTTGTTCTCTCTCTCTCTCACTCGCTCCTGTTCTCTCTCTCTCTTGTTCTCTCGTTCTCTCTCTCGCTCCTGTTCTCTCTCTCTTGTTCTCTCGTTCTCTCTCTCTCTCCTGTTCTCTCTCTCCTGTTCTCTACTGTTCTCTCTCTCCCTGTTCTCTCTCTTGTTCTCTTGTTCTCTCGTTCTCTCTCTCTCCTGTTCTCTCTCTCCTGTTCTCTACTGTTCTCTCTCTCTCCTGTTCTCTACGGTTCTTTACTGTTCTCTCTCCTGTTCTCTCTTGTTCTCTCTCTCTTGTTCTCTCTCTGGTGGAGCGTTTGGATCTGTGGCAAGTGTCATTTTCAGCAGCACATTACATCTCTTATACCAGTTCTCTTTTCCCTCCCTCCATCCCTCTCTCTCTTACCAAGCTGCATAAAAAGCTGGCTGTTGCATTGTAAGCATGCACAGTATTTTTTCTGGTGATCAGAACTTGTGCCGGGGGCCCCGGGGATTGCCTGCCTGGTGCTTGGCGTGGCCCCTGAGGGCAGAAGGGAACAGAGGAAAGGCAGCCAGTGCATCTGCAGACACATCCATTCCTCCCTCTCTCCCTCCATCCTGCTCCAATGAGACAGATAGCTGGGTCTCGGTGGACTGTGGAGGTCTCAGCCACTTTGATTAGCATGCCCATCTTTATTGGCCGGCTTGAATGTCATGCTCAGTGTGTGCCCAGTGTCTAATGCCCTTATTGGCCGATGGGGAGATTTGGGTCCGGTCCCTGCAATTACTGATAGGGTCGATGTGTGCTCCAATCTAGGGACAAAGCCAGAGCAAAGCGAGCCGGAGCACAGGGCCGTTAAGTGCCAAATGATTGTCCTCAGCAAATAAAAAGCAGACATCTTCTTTTTGATGTTATATGTTTGCGTGCCTCTATTTCAAACGGCTGTGGCGCAGGCAGAAATTACTTTTGAAAGCAATTTTGCTTCAACATAACAAGGGAGGACCAATCAAAACAATAACTGTGGTTCATTTTGACAAAGCCCTTGGCTCGCAATTGTCAGAAGATGTAAGCTGACTCATCCATACAAGAAGGCCATGCATCCCTGGGAGCGAGGAGAAAGGCCAGAGTGAAGCTATGATGATGAATCTTCTCTTCTCTCTGCTTGGTGTTATTTTCCCTCTCTCCTCTCAAATGATGCCTCATGGATTAATTACATTGCAACACCACTAGTAGATAGTTTAGTAAAAAAAGATCTGCATTACTGCATTTATCTCTAAGGATTGCTTTTACAGCACTAGGCCTTGCGCCAATCCTGGAGAATTATAATGAATTTATTATTATTTTCTATCAGAAACAAATCCGCTGCCAACCAACTGACTGGAGAATAACAGACCTCTCCTCCATTCCTCTGAGTCCTAATTGGATTGTTTATCTTCAGCAGCAGACTTGCTGTGTTTATTTGTTTGGACTCTGGGCTGCCTGGCATCTACACTACATGCACACACACACACACACACACACACACACACACACACACACACACACACACACACACACACACACACACACACACACACACACACACACACACACACACACACACACACACACACACACACACACACACACACACACACACACACACACACACACACACACACACACACACACACACTGCTCCTCTCCTCCCCCTCTCCTCGGTGTGATTACTCACCTTGGGAGGATGCTAGCAGGATCAAGGTTGATGTTGGGCGGCATAGACATTAGGCATCATTCTCTGTGCTTATGTGACATCATTTGCCAAGACATATTTGTTACAGGAAAAATAAAAAAGGGATTGATTTAAGGACAGACTGCTCATGTAAGAGGACGAGTTGTGTACAAGAGAGGGGCGAGGGAGCGGCAGACAGAGAATTATTTCATCACTCAGAGGTTGTGTCTGAAATCTAAACAAACTGGCAAGGCAAGATTAATTCTCAGGCTTTATGTATAAGATATATGTTCCTACAAAATGTCAGCTTTAAAAAGGTAAATCAGGAAACCTTACTTCCTCACAAGGATAAACATAGTTTAGAACACACACACACACTCTATCACATACACACACACTCCATCTCATACACACACTCCATCTCATACACACATTCCATCACATACACACACACTCCATCTCATACACACACTCCATATCATACACACACATTCCATCTCATACACACACTCCATCACATACACACACACTCCATCTCATACACACACTCCATCTCATACACACACTCCATCTCATACACACACTCCATCTTCAGTGTCTTATCTCCTCAGCTGAAAATTATTGTTTTCCTTTGAAGTACATTTTGGGAAGTCACATTTCCTGTGTAAAGCGCCTATTAGAATTCCTCTGACCACATCAGAAGAGATTCCATCACCATCTGTAGAATAAAGTGGACTAGACTCTCTGTGATTGCCTCCCAAATGGCACCCTACTCCCTACATAGTGCACTACTTTTGACCAAAACCCTATGGGCCCTAATCAAAAGTAGTGCACTATATAGGGACGCATACTCTGTTAGCTACATCCTGAATGTACCAGGATTACACATCGAACACTTGACACCCCGCTACAGTAATATTAGCTATGGGAGAGGAGTGTTTGCATCCTAAATGGCACCCTATCCCCTATATAGTGCACTGCTTTTGACCAGGGCATTTTGCGCTCTGTAGTACCCAAAGTAGTGCACTACATAGGGAATAGGGTGCGATTTGGCATGTAACCATTGACTCCATCCCAGCCTGCTGGAAGAGGCATAACAGGATTAATGCAGTGTGATCCTGTGGAAATAATGCCCTTTATTGAGCGGCTTTGACACTGCTGAGGCTAATGATGACATTGAATGGAGACAGAATAACTAATGACGGATCATCCCTGTGCATCCCAAATGGCACCCTTTTGCCTATATAGTGTACTATTTTTACCCATAGGGTTCTGGTCAAAAGTAGTGCACTATGTAGGGAATAGGGCGCCATTTGGGATGAAGTACCTGTGTCATGCAGACAGTTAGGAGAGAGGCAGGAGAATGGAGGAATAGTCACTATTTGCATTCGGCTCTGTGAAACTGCATTGATTTCAGCCTAAAGGTGTTTAGCTGTTTTTCCTCTATAGGGGAACATCTGAAGGAAACTGAGTTATCTATCATTTAGGTGTTCGTACTAATGACACTCAACAGTCGAAACGACATACTCTACCACTCATCGTCATGCCTGTATTATATGATAGGATTTAGTTTTGAGCTTTTTTACTGAGTTTTCAATCAACATACACCTTAGCCAAATACATTTAAACTCAGTTTATTACAATTCTTGACATTTAATCCTAGTAAAATTTCCCTGTCTTAGGTCAGTTAGGATCACCACTTTATTTTAAGAATGTGAAATGTCAGAATAATACTGGAGAGAATTATTTATTTCAGCTTTTATTTATTTTATCGCATTCCCAGTGGGTCAGAAGTTCACATTCCCTCAATTAGAATTTGGTAGCATTGCCTTTAAATGGTTTAACTTGGGTCAAATGTTTCAGGTAGCCTTCCACAAGCTTCCCAAAATAAGTTAGGTGAATTTTGGCCCATTCCTCCTGGTGTAACTGAGTCAGGTTTGTAGGCCTCCTTGCTCGCACATGCTTTTTCAGTTCTGCCCACACATTTTCTATAGGATTGAGGTCAGGGCTTTGTGATGGCCACTCCGGTACCTTGACTTTGTTGTCCTTAAGCCATTTTGCCACAACTTTGAAAGTATTTTTTGGGGTCATTGTCCATTTGGAAGACCCATTTGCGACAAAGCTTTAACTTCCTGACTGATGTCTTGAGATGTTGCTTCAATATATCCACATAATTTCCCTTCCTCATGATGCCATCTATGTTGTGAAGTGCACCAGTCCCTCCTGCAGCAAAGCACCCCCACAACATGATGCTGCCACCCCCGTGCTTCACGGTTGGGATGGTGTTATTTGGCTTGCAATCTTCCCCCTTTTTCCTCCAAACATAACGATGGTGATTATGGCCAAACAGTTCTATTTTTGTTTCATCAGACCAGAGGACATTTCTCCAAAAAGTACGGTCTTTGTCCCCACGTGCAGTTGCAAACTGTAGTCTGGCTTTTTTATGGCGGTTTTGGAGCAGTGGCTTCTTCCTTGCTGAGCGGCCTTTCAGGTTATGTCGATATAGGACTTGATTTACTGTGGATATAGATTATTTTGTTGTTCCTGGATTGATTTGCACTTTTTGCACCAAAGTGCGTTAATCTCTAGGAGACAGAACGTGTCTCCTTCCTGAGCAGTATGACGGCTGCGTGGTACCATGGTGTTTATACTTGCGTACAGATGAACGTGGTACCTTGAGGCGTTTGGAAATGGCAAGGATGAACCAGACTTGTGGAGGTCTATACTTTTTTTCTGAGGTCTTGGCGGATTTCTTTCGATTTTTCCCAGGATGTCGGGTACTGAGTTTGAAGGTAGGCCTTGAAATACATCCACAGGTACACCTCCAATTGACTCAAATTATGTCAATTAGCCTATCTGAAGCTTCTAAATCCATGACATCATTTTCTGTCATTTTCCAATCTTTTTAAAGGCACAGTCAAATTTGTGTATGTAAACTTCTGACCGACTGGAAATGTGATACAGTGAATTATAAGTTAAATAATCTGTTTGTTAACAATTGTTGGAAAAATGACTTGTGTCATGCCGACTTGCCAAAACTATAGTTTGTTAATTAACAAGATATTTCTGGAGTGGTTGAAAACAAGTTTTAATGACTCCAAACTAAGTGTATGTAAACTTCCGACTTCAACTGTACCTACATAGGGACTTCATAATCCATACATAACATTCATAAGCAGTGCCTGTACTGAAGTCAAAGTAATATTCTCTTATCAGTCATTGTAACCTATATGACAAGATTACTGTACTGTAAGATTTCACATTTTGATCACAGAAGAAAGTGCAATATGTCTGAGGTAAGAACCTGATATCAGGTCAGCATAGTACCTCTCGCTCTCTCTCTGCCTGCCTGCCTGCCTGTCAGTCTAATAGACAGACCGCGGTGGTATTTTGTGGCTGGGTCTGGTGTCTTTGATGGTGTTGATGACTAACCCACATCACAATTATACCAGTCAGAGCTATTAATGAGAGAGAGAAAAGTCTCCGACATTTCTCTTTGACTGAACGTAATTGTTGTGAAAAGTAGCTTTTTAGCCACAGGAATCCTTATTGTGAAGTGCTTGAAAATGCTATTTAGCTCTTTTTTTTCTCCACTCTCCATGCCACTCTTGGACCTGAATGGTGCTGTGCTGCTGGGGTTGTGTGGGCAATGAGGCAGGCAGGCAGGCTGAGGTAGCGTTCCAAATGCAACCTTATTCCCTATGTAGTGCACTACTTTTGAACAGAGCACTATCGGCCCTTGTAAGAAAGTAGTACACTCTATAGGGAATATTCTGTCATTTGGGACACAAAAGATAGATGGAGCAGCATAATTAATATGAAAAGCAGCTTTTTATTCTGTATTTCTGTATTTTATACACAGGAGTGAACTCTGGGCATGATTCATGTTATTCAGGTTAAAACAAATCATTTTGCTATACATTTTTCTCTCTCTCCCTGTTAGCCACTCTTAGCCCTGAATGCCATTATGCTTCTGGTGCTTGATGTGCAGGGAAGGAGGGAGAGAGGCAGGCTGAGAAAGCTGAGCTGTGACTGGGGAAGTAAACCATAAACCTCAAAACCAGTTGATGGTGTTAGCTTTGACATCATCCACATATTCCAGTGTAAAACTCCTGATGGCTCATGAAGCTGGAAGTATTTGAATTTGAAGTGCTCCATATTGCTGAATGGGGCTGAGTGGCACAAAAAAATCACTAAGGATTGTGGTAAAAGTGTCCGTAACCAGCAAAGGATCATGGTCAACATAATCATTTTCATCCTGCCTGAGAGAGTCAACCTGGAGCCTCCTCGCAGGCTGCTGGCCTATGTGACGACAAATGTAGTAGTCAGAATGGATCCCTATTAAATGAAATATCTCGATTTGTTGCAATCTTTAAAATAATTCAATGGGGGTATTTCACTTGATCATAATAAGCACATTTTAGAGGGCAAAGTGTCTGTTAAAAAAAAGTGTTTGGCCGTTCTGTAATTTGCACAGGCTTTTTCTAGGGCAGACCAGGGCTTTTGGCACCGCTTGGTTGCTACGTGGTAGCCGACCAGCAGAGCTTGTGACTTCTCGCTCCAGACCGGACACTGGGGGCCTGAAGTAAACAGGATATGTCCCTGCATGGGGTCTCTCTCTGTGGTGGTGGTAAAGGGGCCTACTTCTATGCAGAGGGAATCTAAATGGAGCAAAAATGATTGTAATTCACTGGAGGCCAGGAAAGGGAAGGGAAAAGACTCATTGAACCCAGCATAACAGGACTTTATTAGAGAAAGGTTTGGGGGAGTTAAACAATTATAATCAGAAATCTATCACCAATTTTGTAAGATGTTTAATTTTGTCTGTGGGATACTGGGTGTGTCCCCCAAATGGCACCCTCTTCCCTACATAGTGAGCCCTATTGGCCCTGGTCAAATAACCTATTACAGGTGTGTTCAGTACACATCAATGCATTCAATCAAATCAAATGTATTTATAAAGACCTTTTTACATCATCAGTTGTCATAAAGTGCTTATACAGAAACCCACCTAGCAAGCAAAACATATGTTGAAGTATGTTGGCTTGGAAAAACTCCCTAGAAAGGCAGAGGGAGGGGGAGGATCGAAGCAGCAGGTTCGGGACAAGGTAGTAGTTACGATGAACAGGTCAGGGTTCCATAGTTGCAGGCAGAACAGCAGAAACTGGATCAGCAGATGGGATGGGGACTGCAAGGTGTCGTCAGGCCAGGTACTCCTGAGGCATGGTCCTATGGCTCAGATCCTTCAGGAGGAGAAAGGGGGAAGGGAGAATTAGAGGGAGCATACCTAAGCTCACACAGGACATCAATTAAGACTGGAGAATTACACCAGAAAGGACAGACTGAACCTAGCCCCCCGCCACATAGACTATAGCAGCATAGATACTGGAGACTGAGACAGCACCGCACAGCCCGAGGGGGCACAAAACTGGACAGGAAGATCACATCAGTGACTCAACCCACTCAAGTCGAGTATAGCAAAAAAGAAGCCTGGCACAAAGTGATGCACCCCTTCTAGGGACGGCATGGGAGAGCGCGAGCAAGCCAGTGACTCAACCTCCGTAACAGGGTCAGTGGCAGAGCATCATAGTGGAGAGAGTGGATCCAGGCAGAGACAGCAAGGGGAGATTGTCAATCCAGACGCACTTATCCAGAGCGACTTACAGTAGTGCATATATTTTAATACTTTTTTCATACTGGTTCCCCTGTGGGAATCAAACCCAAAACCCTGGTGTTGCAAGCGCCATGCTCTACCAACTGAGCTACGTGGGGCACACACAGGAATTCTAGGAACAATAAGGAGGCCTGCGTCTTGAGACTATAGCGTGCCTGTAGGTATGTACGGCAGGACCAAATCGAAGAGACCGGCAGAAGCAAGGCTCCAGTATTAATGCTAACTTGTAATTATGTTTGCCTCTATGGCCTATTTATTGCCTACCTCCCTACTCTTCTACATTTGCACACACTGTACATAGATTTTTGTATTTTTACTTTTCTTTCGTGTTATTGACTGTATGTTTGTTTATGTGTAACTATGTGTTGTTGTTTTTTTTGCCAGTTAGCAGTTGTAAATGAGAACTTGTTCTCAACTGGCCTACCGGGTAAAATATATATTTTTTTAAGTCCATGTAATACTTTGTAGGTTAGCAGTAAAACCTTGAAATCAGCCCTAGCCTTAACAGGAAGCCAGTGTAGATAGGCTACAGTAGCACTGGAGTAATTTGATCAAATGTTTTGGTTCTAGGCAAGATTCTAGTAGCTGTATTTAGCACTAGTTTATTGTCTGCATAGCCGGAGAGTAGAGTGTTGCAATAGTCTAATCTTGAAGTGACAAAAAGCATGTATTCGCCTTTTCTGCATTTTTTCTGGACAAAATGTTTCTGATTTTTGCAATGTTACGAAGATGGAAAAAAGCTGCTCTTAGAATATATTTGATATGTTTGTCGAGAGATCAGGGTCCAGAGTTACGCTGAGGTCCTTCACAGTTTTATTTGAGATGACTATACAACCATCTATATTCAATGTCAGATCCAGCAGCAGATCTCTCTGTTTCTAGGGACCTAGAACTAGCATCTTAGTTTTGTCTGAGTTTAAAAGTAAAACATTTGCAGCCATCTACTTCCTTATGTCTAAAACACAGGATTCCAGGGTAGGCTATTATAGGGCTTCACCATTGAAAGTTAACATTGTTTCCCAATGACATCACCAAGAGGTAGCATATATAGTGAAAACAATAGTGGTTCTAGAACACAACTTTGAGGAACACCGAAACTTACCATAGATTTGACAGAGGACATACCATCCACAGAGTCAAACTGATATCTTGCCGACAGATAAGATCTGAACCCGGCAATAACTTGTCCACGTAGACCAATTTAAGATTTCCAATCTCCAAAAGAATGTGGTGATCGATGGTGTCGAAAGCGGCACTAAGGAGCACGAGGACAGGCACAGAGCCTTGGCCTGACGCCATTCAAAATAAATTTAGCACCTTCACAAGTGTTTTCTCAGTACTACAGTATGATGGGGTCATATGCATTATTTGTCTTCAGGAAGACAGTGAGTTGCTGATTAACAGCTTTTAATTTATTCGTTTTTTTTTGAGGAATGGGAAATTTGATAGAGGCCGAATCTAGAAATAAAAGCCCACTTTTAGTGAGTTTGGTATGGGGAGATGTTTATCATGTTCATCATAGGAGGGCCAAGCACGGGAAGTACCTTTTTCAGTAGTTTAGTTGGAATAGGGTCCAGTAGACAGCTAGCCGGTTAGACGCCATTACTATTTTTGTGAATGTTGAGAGATGCAATATTAAAAAACTTGAGTGTCTCCATTGATCCGAGGTCCTAGTAGTTCTGTACAGACTCAGGACAACTGAGTTTTGGAGAAATATGCATACTCAAAGAGGAATCTATAACTTGTTTTCTAATGATCATGATCTTTTCATCTAAGAAGTTTGTGAATTCATCACTGCTGAAGTGAAGGCCATCCTCACTTGGGGAATGCTGATTTTAGTTAGCTTTGCGACAACATCAAAAGGACATTTTGGATTGTTTTATTGTCCTCAATCAGATTGGAAAAATAAGCTGATCGAGCAGCAGTGAGGGCTTTTCCATATTGCACAGTCCTGTCTTTCCAAGCTCATCAGAATACTTCCAATTTGGTGGAGCTCCATTTCCATTTCTTTTTCCTGGAAGCTTGCTTCTGGGATGGGGTATTTTCTGTATACCAGGGAGCTAGTTTGTGACAATTATGTCATTTTTTGTGGACTGCAAAAAAGTACTCAAGGTTAAGTTTAGATCCTTGGCATTCTGTATCAGAAAATAGGGTGAATGTTGTACATTTTATACATTTTGTTCATGCAGAACTCCCTTGGAAAAGAGGTCTGGGTTTCAATGAGACTACCTGCTAAAATAAAGGTTAAATAAAATAACAAAGAAATGGGGAATAGGATGCTATTTCAGACACACCCACTAACTGGGATTTAGGGAGAGGGCTATCAGGTTGTCAATGGCAACTTGTGCTACAGGATCTCTGTGCTTCCTGGTAAATTGCTGTTACCACGGTGATGTTTTTATTAAACTGACAAGATACTCACCTTATCAGTCATGGCTGGTCCCTCTCTTCCTCTCTCAAGGACTTTCAGTGGTGACAGAAGCGATTACTCCTTCTCTAGGCACATAATGGGTGTATTGCACGCAGGCACACAACACAACACACAAATCTGGATTTCTCCCCGCTACTATCTAATCAATGCAACATTGACATTATCCCACCCCTGGTTAGACACTATTGGCTTAAAAAGCCAAATGTAACACAATATCTGCCAATACATTTCCAGCAATATTGCCCGTCTGTGTAGTGTACGCGTTTGTCTATCATTCCTTGTGAAGCAAGTTGATGTGATAACTGTCTTGTGGATTGACAGAAATACTTTGCCCAAAGCCTTCTCAATTCAATGTTAACTGCAAAGTAGGCTTACCTGGCAGAAGAGTATCATGAGTAAGTATATAATTTCTATCTATTATTTGTTATTTGCAAACTTTGTCATTAAATGAACAGCAGCAGTCCGGAACCATCATAGACTTGCACATTCCTCACTGGCTACAGTAGATGTACAATTTAAGGGAAAATACACTCAAATATTTTTTGTTGTTGTTTTCTTCCATACCTAAGAAAATTGTCTTCTGATGTGTATTATGCATTGACATAGACTTAAAACAACCCATTTAGTTGTTTCTCTATGAACATTTGTAATGGTGAGAGTGAAAAACAAAAACAATCTAAAACCAGGAAAAATAAAACCGAGAACATAATTTGTGAAAATATAAATAAATATTTGGGGAAAAAATCAGGCCCCCCTTAGTTGTTTATTAACCATTATTTTACCAGGTATATTGACAGAAAAAAAGTGCACTACTATTATCTTGTACCTGGGGAAGAGTTGCAGAGGAGAAGAGAAGAATGTTCCTATTTGAAAGCAAAAAAGTAGCTCTCATGCTAGAAAAGGTTGGAGTAGCTCTCATGCTTGAAAAGGTAGGAGTAGCTCTCATGCTAGAAAAGGTAGGAGTAGCTCTCATGCTAGAAAAGGTTGGAGTAGCTCTCATGCTAGAAAAGGTAGGAGTAGCTCTCATGCTAGAAAAGGTTGGAGTAGCTCTCATGCTAGAAAAGGTAGGAGTAGCTCTCATGCTTGAAAAGGTAGGAGTAGCTCTCATGCTAGAAAAGGTAGGAGTAGCTCTCATGCTAGAAAAGGTAGGAGTAGCTCTCATGCTAGAAAAGGTAGGAGTAGCTCTCATGCTTGAAAAGGTTGTAGTAGCTCTCATGCTTGAAAAGGTTGTAGTAGCTCTCATGCTTGAAAAGGTAGGAGTAGCTCTCATGCTTGAAAAGGTTGTAGTAGCTCTCATGCTAGAAAATGTTTGGGAAGTCTGCTGTAGACAGGCCAGGTTGCTGAAAGAGTGATGTGTGAGGGGAATGAATGACAGTGATAATGGTGTGATTGAATGAATTAAAATGTATTTCAGTGTCAAATCGCAAGTTGGCAACCCATTCCTTACGGGATTAATTGACACATAAACAAACATTACAATAATTCATTGTGATCATTCTTCTTCTGGTGGAAAAAATCTATAAAATTGTAAATAAGGTTTTCCAAACAATAATTATAATGTGTGTGTGTGTGTGTGTGTGTGTTTGGTTGGTGTGTGGTTGGTTGGTGTGTGTGTGCGCATGTAGGTGTAAGTTTGTGTGCAAATGCGTGTGTGTGATGAGTGAGGGGACAGAGTGACGCTGACAGTATGATGGTAATGAGTCAGATTGGCCCAGTGGAGAGGTGGTGTAGGTACAGTGCCTTGCGAAAGTATTCGCCCCCTTGAACTTTGCGACATTTCAGGCTTCAAACATAAAGATATAAAACTGTAATTTTTTGTGAAGAATCAACAACAAGTGGGACACAATCATGAAGTGGAACGACATTTATTGGATATTTCAAACGTTTTTAACAAATCAAAAACTGAAAAATTGGGCGTGCGAAATTGATTCTCCACAAAAAAATACAGTTTTATATCTTTATGTTTGAAGCCTGAAATGTGGCAAAAGGTCGCAAGGTTCAAGGGGCCGAATACTTTCGCAAGGCACTGTAGTTCACAGGGCTTTTCAAACCTCTCATCAGGGACCCCGAAGCCGTTCCATGTATTTGACCTATTCCAGAGCTAGCCCATCTGATCCAACTTGTCAACTAATTATCAAGCCATGTATTTGCATATTTTCTTTAGGGAACACCTTGTCTGTGAAGTGTGCATGTGCAGTAACTCAATTTGTCCTTTTCCTCCTTGTAAACCATGCAATTTTTCAGGTCACATCTACATAACTTAGTGCATTCTGTTTGAAACAGATTCTAGTTTTGGGAACAGAAAACTGTATTTAGATCGGGCTTTTCTTTGATGAGAAAATCAGCAGAATGTTTGCCCAGTTCCATCTCGCTCCATCTTCTCCCCACTACAGGCCACTGGGCTTCCTCTCCTCACCACATTTGGTGGGGAGTGGAAATTCTAACCGGATGCTTCAGATTTATACATCCGGTGAAACACAGATGTTTTTTTATTCTCTTGCCCTCCCTGTCCAGGCCTTGCCTTTCAGAAACCAAAGCAAAATCCCAGACACTAGGGAAACACTGACTGAACACTGCATAGTTCTCTCCCTCACTCACGCACACTTAGCTCTTTCTCCAACTCTAACTCTGATATCCCTGTCGTATCATATCCTTGTCATGTGTGTACCTAGTAATGATGTAGCTAGCATGCCAAGCAGCAGTGCATACCAGAGGACAACCCAACATGCATCTTAACTAGGTTGTTGTAGGCATATTATATACAAATCCTCAAGACAATATAAACATAATTGAGGATGAGAAGCACACTTTAATATTTAGTCTTGTAGTAATTCCTCTCTCTCTCTCTGTTTGTCTGTGTCTCTTGGGTTATGTTGTTTTATTCTTGGCCCTGCTCTCAAGTGCAGGGTCTTTCTCTCCATCTCTCCCCCTCTGCCTCTCATGTTCTCTCTGTCTCTCTACCCACCCTGGGTTGCCCTGCCTTTGTTTAGGTTCCCTTTTAGTGCACTGCAGTGCATTCACAGTGCATTCACACCAACTCATTTAGTGTGCATAAAATCCATGGTACTAGGCTAACAAATACAACACTTGGAAAGGGTCCCAAATTGCAAAGCTAATTTATTTCTGAGCAAAGCCAACTTGTGCATTCTGAGTAAATGGGCTTATATTGTCATTTGAAATCACTCGACAGGGAGAGCTCTTGAAGTAGACATTTTGCACAATTGAAACGGAGTATACTGTGTATACATCACTCTTTATTATGAGTCCCTGTGTGCTCAGATCTCACGGAGCTATCGTGACACTGATGGACTCTTGCACCAAATTAATCTCAGCATCAAGATGTAAAAAGCTGAATGAGCTCCTCTTCACTCTTGTTGAAGTACAGCTGTTTCAGATCCAGTCCTCTTCCTCTCCACCTTCCTCACTTCCTCTCCACCTTCCTCGCTTCTTCTCCTCCTTCCTCGCTTCCTATTCTCCTTCGTAACAAATGGTCTCTGAGGATTAGCTCCGCTACAAATGCTTCAAGATATAAATGCATCTGCTTTAAGGACCTGTCAAATCAAATGTTTGTGTCAAATCAAATGTTATTTGTTACATACACATGGTTAGCAGATGTTAATGCGAGTGTAGCGAAATGCTTGTGCTTCTAGTTCCGACAATGCAGTAATAACCAATGACTAATCTAACCTAATAATTCCACAACTACTACCTTATACACACAAGTGTAAAGGGATAAAGAATATGTACATAAAGATATATGAATGAGTGAAAATACAGAACGGCATAGGCAAGATGCAGTAGATGGTATCGAGTACAGTATATACATATGAGATGAGATGTATGAGATGTAAACATAAAAGTGGCATAGTTTAAAGGGGCTAGTGATACATGTATTACATAAAGATGGCAAGATGCAGTAGATGATATAGAGTACAGTATATACAGTGGGGCAAAAAAGTATTTAGTCAGCCACCAATTGTGCAAGTTATCCCACTTAAAAAGATGAGAGAGGCCTGTAATTTTCATCATAGGTACACTTCAACTATGACAAACCAAATGAGAAGAAAAAAATCCAGAAAATCACATTGTAGGATTTTTAATGAATTTATTTGCAAATTATGGTGGAAAATAAGTATTTGGTCACCTACAAACAAGCAAGATTTCTGGCTCTCACAGACCTCTTTAAGAGGCTCCTCTGTCCTCCACTCGTTATCTGTAATTAATGGCACCTGTTTGAACTTGTTATCAGTATAAAAGACACCTGTTCACAACCTCAAACAGTCACACTCCAAACTCCACTATGGCCAATACCAAAGAGCTGTCAAAGGACACCAAAAACAAAATTGTAGACCTGCACCAGGCTGGGAAGACTGAATCTGCAATAGGTAAGCAGCTTGGTTTGAATAAATCAACTGTGGGAGCAATTATTAGGAAATGGAAGACATACAAGACCACTGATAATCTCCCTCGATCTGGGGCTCCACGCAACATCTCACCCTGTGGGGTCAAAATGATCACAAGAATGTTGAGCAAAAATCCCAGAACCACACGGGGGGACCTAGTGAATGACCTGCAGAGAGCTGGGACCAAAGTAACAAAGCCTACCATCAGTAACACACTACACGGCCAGGGACTCAAATCCTGCAGTGCCAGACGTGTCCCCCTGCTTAAGCCAGTACATGTCCAGGCCCGTCTAAAGTTTGCCAGAGAGCATTTGGATGATCCATAAGAAGATTGGGAGAATGTCATATGGTCAGATGAAACAAAAATATAACTTTTTGGTAAAAACTCAACTCGTCGTGTTTGGAGGACAAATAATGCTGAGTTGCATCCAAAGAACACCATACCTACTGTGAAGCATGGGGGTGGAAACATCATACTTTGGGGCTGTTTTTCTGCAAAGGGACCAGGACGACTGATCCGTGTAAAGGAAAGAATGAATGGGGCCTTGTATTGTGAGATTTTGAGTGAAAACCTCCTTCCATCAGCAAGGGCATTGAAGATTAAACGTGGCTGGGTCTTTCAGCATGACAATGATCCCAAACACACCGCCCGGGCAATGAAGGAGTTGCTTCGTAAGAAACATTTCAAGGTCCTGGAGTGGCCTAGCCAGTCTCCAGATCTCAACCCCATAGAAAATATTTGGAGGGAGTTGAAAGTCTGTGTTGCCCAGCAACAGTCCCAAAACATCATTGCTCTAGAGGAGATCTGCATGGAGGAATGGGCCAAAATACCAGCAACAGTGTGTGAAAAGACTTACAGAAAAACTCTGTCATTGCCAACAAAGGGTATATAACAAAGTATTGAGCTAAACTTTTGTTATTGACCAAATACTTATTTTCCAACATAATTTACAAGTAAATTCATTAAAAATCCTACAATGTGATTTTCTGGATTTGTTTCTCATTTTGTCTGTCATAGTTGAGGTGTACCGATGATGAAAATTACAGGCCTCTCATATTTTTTAAGTGGGAGAACTTGCACAATTGGTGGCTGACTAAATACATTTTTGCCCCACTGTACATATACATTTGAGATGAGTAATGTAGGGTATGTAAACATTATATTATGTGGAATTGTTTAAAGTGGCTAGTGATATATTTTTTCCATCAATTTCCATTATTAAAGTGAGCTGGAGTTGAGTCAGTATGTTGGTGGTGGCTGTTTAACAGTCTGATGGCCTTGAGATAGAAGCTGTTTTTCAGTCTCTCGGTCCCTGCTTTGATGCGCCTATACTGACCTCGCCTTCTGGATGATAGTGGGGTGAACCTGCAGTGGCTCGGGTGGTTGATGTCCTTGATGATCTTTATGGCCTTCCTGTGACATCGGGTGGTGTAGGTGTCCTGGAGGGCAGGTAGTTTGCCCCCGGTGATGCGTTGTGCAGACCTCACTACCCTCTGGAGAGCCATACGGTTGTGGGTGGAGCAGTTTCCGTACCAATCGGTGATATAGCCCGACAGGATGCTCTCAATTGTGCATCTATAGAAGTTTGTGAGTGCTTTTGGTGACAAGCCACATTTCTTCAGCCTCCTGAGGTTGAAGAAGCGCTGCTGCGCCTTCTTCACAACGCTGTCTGTGTGGGTGGACCAATTCAGTTGGTCTGTGATGTGTACGCCGAGGAACTTAAAACGTACTACCCTCTCCACTACTGTCCCGTTGATGTGGATACGGGGGTGCTCCCTCTGCTGTTTCCTGAAGTCCACAATCATGTCCTTTGTTTTGTTGACGTTGAGTGTGAGGTTATTTTTTTCTGACACCACACTCCGAGGACCCTCTCATCCTCCCTGTAGGCCGTCTCGTTGTTGTTGGTAATCAAGCCTACCACTCTAGTGTCGTCCACAAACTTGATGATTGAGTTGGAAGCGTGCATGGCCACGCAGTCGTGGGTGAACAGGGAGTACAGAAGAGGGCTCAGAACGCACCCTTGTGGGGCCCCAGTGTTGAGGATCAGCGGGGTGGAGATGTTGTTACCTAGCCTCACCACCTGAGGGCGGCCTGTCAGGAGGTCCAGTTGCACAGGGCAGGGTCGAGACCCAGGGTCTCGAGCTTGATGACGAGTTTGGAGGGTACTATGGTGTTAAATGCTGAGCTGTAGTCGATGAACAGCATTCTCACATAGGTATTCCTCTTGTCCAGATGGGTTAGGGCAGTGTGCAGTGTGGTTGAGATTGCATCGTCTGTGGACGTATTTGGGCGGTAAGCAAATTGGAGTGAGTCTAGGGTGTCAGGTAGGGTGGTGGTGATATGGTCCTTGACCAGTCTCTCAAAGCACTTCGTGATGACGGAAGTGAGTGCTACGGGGCGGTAGTCGTTTAGCTCAGTTACCTTAGCTTTCTTGGGAACAGGAACAATGGTGTCCCTCTTGAAGCATGTGGGAACAGCAGACTGGGATAAGGTGTGATTGAATATGTCCGTAAACACACCAGCCAGCTGGTCTGCGCATGCTCTGAGGACTCAGCTGGGGATGCCGTCTGGGCCTGCAGTCTTGCGAGGGTTAACACGTTTAAATGTTTTACTCACGTCGGCTGCAGTGAAGGAGAGTCCGCAGGTTTTGGTAGCGGGCCGTGTCAGTGGCACTGTATTGTCCTCAAAGCGAGCAAAGTTATTTAGTCTGTCTGGGAGCAAGACATCCTGGTCCGCGACGGGGCTGGTTTTCTTTTTGTAATCTGTGATTAACTGTAGACCCTGCCACATACCTCTTGTGTCTGTGTCCATTGAATTGAAACTCTACCCTGTCTCTATACTGATGCTTAGCTTGTTTGATTGCCTTGCGGAGGGAATAGCTACATTGTTTGTATTCAGTCATGTTTCCGGTCACCTTGCCCTTGTTAAAAGCAGTGGTTCGCACTTTCAGTTTCGCGCGAATACTGCCATCAATCCACGGTTTCTGGTTTGGGAATGTTTTAATCGTTGCTTTGGGTACGACATCGCAGATGAACTTTCTAATGAACTCGCTCACCGAATCAGCATATTCGTCAATGTTGTTGTTGGACGCAATGCGGAACATATCCCAATCCACGTGATCGAAGCAGTCTTGAAGCGTGGAATAAGATTGGTCGGACCAGCGTTGAACAGACCTGAGCGTGGGAGCATCTTGTTTTAGTTTCTGTCTGTGGGCTGGAAGCAACTAAATTGAGTCGTGGTCAGCATTTCCGAAAGGAGGGTGGGGGAAGGCCTTATATGCGTCGCGGAAGTTAGAATAACAATGATCCAGGGTTTTACCAGGCCTGGTTGCGCAATCGATATGCTGATAGAATTTAGGGAGTCTTGTTTTCAGATTAGCCTTGTTAAAATCCCCAGCTACAATGAATACAGCCTCAGAATATGTGGTTCCCAGTTTACATAGAGTCACATAAAGTTTGTTCAGGGCCATCGATGTGTCTACTTGGAGGGTAATATATACATCTGTGATTATAATCGAAGAGAATTCCCTTGGTAGATAATGCGGTCGACATTTGATTGTGAGGAATTCTACGTCAGGTAAACAGAAGGACATGAGTTCCTGTATGTTGTTATGATCACACTACGTCTCGTTAATCATAAGGCATACCCCCCCCCGCCCCTCTTCTTACCAGAAAGATTCTTGTTTCTGTCGGCGCGATGCATGAAGAGACCAGCTGGCTGCACCGACTCCGATAGCGTCTCTCGAGTGAGCCATGTTTCCGTGAAGCAAAGAACGTTACAGTCTCTGATGTCCCACTGGAAATCAAATCAAATCAAATTGTATTTGTCACATACACATGGTTAGCATGCTATCCTTGCTCGGATTTCATCAACCTTGTTGTCAAGAGATTGGACATTGGCGAGTAGTATGCTAGGGAGTGGTGCGTGATGTGCCCGTCTCCGGAGCCTGACCAGAAGACCGCTTCGTTTGCCCCTTTTACGGCAACGTTGTTTAGGTTAGCCGGCTGGGATCCGATCCATTATCCTGGGTGGAAGGCAAAACACAGGATCCGCTTCGGGAAAGTCATATTCCTGGTCGTAATGATGGTGAATTGACGTTGCTCTTATATTCAGTAGTTCCTCCCGACTGTATGTAATAAAACCTAAGATTACCTGGGGTACCAATGTTAGAAATAACACGTAAAAAAACTAAATACTGCATAGTTTCCTAGGAACGCGAAGCGAGGTGGCCATCTCTGTCGGCCCCCGGAAATGATGTCACTCAATGGTTAGCATTTTTATTTATTTACACATCAATGTGGCTGTGTTGAAGCTTCATGCCAAAACGGATATGCGTCCTTCTCCCCTTACCAGATACAGATGAGTGCTTTGTGATCCAAACTCTGTATTAAGCTGTGATATATAGCTTTGATAGCTAACCCTGTCCTTGCCAGAATGTGAGTCAAGTCATCATTGATCCCAGACAGTGTGTAGACTACAGTTCAGTAGACTACAGTACTAGAAGTGATTGTTTTACAATGCTCAGTACTCACCATGATTGCATTGAATGGTCTGGGGAGAATAATTGAGAAGATCAAAGCATGGATCCATGGGTTGCGTGCCCAAATGGCACCATATTCCTATGGGCCCTGGTCAAAAGTATTGCACTTTATAGGGAATAGGGTGTCATTTGGGCACAAAACCCTTGATGAGTATAGCCTGGGGTAGATGGGGGTCTGGAGCAGCTGACACTTCAGACGTATTATGAAGTAATCATGTGCAATTTCCTCTCAGTGCTCCTTTGGTAATTTACTCCCCATTGAGAAAACCCGCTCACATGAAACTCTGTGGTACAATGCACTCTGCTTGCATTGTTCAGAGTCATTGGAACTGACACTGAGTGAAGTAATGTGCACTGTGTGGTGCAGTCACTGTCATATTTGTTGGCGTGCATGCATCATCTGATTAACAATTTTGGGCGTTTGGGGATAGACTAGATAGTATTATATTGCACCATATAGGCCAAGGATTGCTGCACACTGCATGTATGAATGCAAGTCCAAGCAACTTGTTTACAACTCAATGCTGAACTGATTTCAGATTGAAACGCTTGACAGTAGAGAACGACGGTATATTGGACCGATATTGGCCTTTTCTAGTCTATCGGCCCTTCTTATTGGCTTTGCCGTTAGTCCCTCCACATAGCAAAACTGCTGCTATGCCAGCCGACACTCACCGCCTGAGTCACGAGCACTGCACAATGCTGAGGAATGACTAGCTGGGACAATCAGCAGCAGCACCTGCTAGCTCATTCGCCAACAGAAGGGTACAGTATTGAGAGATGAATGAATTCTGTCATTTAGGTTAGTATTGTGGAGTAACTACAATGTAGTTGATCCATCCTCAGTTTTGTCCTATCACAGCTATTAAACTCTTACTGTTTTAAAGTCACCATTGGTCTCATGGTAAAAGCTCTAATCGGTTTCCTTCCTCTCTGGCAACTGAGTTCGGAAGGATGCCTGTATCTTTTTAGTGACTGGGTGTATTGATACACCATACACATATTAATTAATAACTTTACCATACTCAAATGGGTATTCAATGTCTGTGTATTTATTTTTAAGCATCTACCAATAGGTGCCCTTCTTTGCGAGGCACTGGAAAACCTCCCCGGTCTTGTGGTTGAAACCGTGTTTGAAATTCACTTCTTGACTGATAATTATATGTGTGGGGTACAGATATGAGGCAGTCATTCCAAAATCATGTTAAAAACTGTTATTGCACACAGAGTGAGTCCATGCAACTTATTATGTGACTTGTAATCACATTTTTACTCCTGAACTTGTTTAAGTTTGCCATAACAAAGTGGTTGAGTACTTATTAATTGTTATTCATTTGTACAAATTTCTAAAAACATAATTCCACTTTGACCTTATGGGGTGACATAAGCCAGTGACATAAAATCAAAATTTTAGCCATTTTCAATTCAGGCTGAAACACAACAAAATGTGGAAAAAGTCTAGGGGTACTTTCTGAAGGCACTGTAGCTATGTGACCTGTTAGCAAAGATTATGATAACTAACCCTTTCATCTGTGGTGTTAGCTAGCTAAACTCAGCAAACAAAGAAACGTCCTCTCACTGTAAACTGTGTTCATTTTCAGCAAACTTAACATGTGTAAATATTTGTATGAACATAACAAGATTCAACAACAGAGACATAAACTGAACAAGTTCCACAGACATGTGACTAACAGAAATGGAATAATGTGTCCCTGAACAAAGGGGGATCAAAATCAAAAGTAACCGTCAGTATCTGGTGTGGCCACTAGCTGCATTAAGTACTGCAGTGCATTCCTCCTCTTGGACTGCACCAGATTTGCCAGTTCTTGCTGTGAGATGTTACCCCACTCTTCCACCAAGGCACCTGCAAGTTCTTGGACATTTCTGGGGGGGAAATGGCCCTAGCCCTAGCCCTCACCCTCCGATCCAACAGGTCTCAGACGTGCTTCACGGGACTGAGATCCCATTGGGCTCTTCGCTGGCCATGGCAGAACACTGCCATTCCTGTCTTGCAGGAAATCACGCGCAGAACGAGCAGTATGGCTGGTGGCATTGTCATGATGGAGGGTCATGTCAGGATGACAGGGTGCTGAAAAAGGCACATTCTTTTTTTGCTGAATTTATATTAGCTACTATGCTAGCTAGCTGGCAAGATAAACATGATGCTAAGATCTCAGGAACTAATAGCCAACGAAGCTAGCTAGCTAACATTAGCTGGTTATCATTTTGAACATGCACCATTTTTGGCAACTAGCAATCTGACTTGCGGTGTAACATTAGCTGTTTACTGGTGTGCTGATCTGACCAGGCGCAATCGTATCCGTAAATTGACAGTTGATAGTTGGATTCGATGATTGCAATAATAGAGAAAGAAGGAAGGAAGGAGTTTTAAAATGCCTAAATAAAATGTTGGCAGAAGGTTTAGCTACCTAAGAATCTTCCTGCACGTTTATGAACCAAGAAAGCTGTAGATCAGTGCACGTGTGTGTTCTCACTTCTCAAACGATACGCAGATTTGAGCCAGTCAGACAGAACGTGCATCGTCGTTTCAATGTTTTCCTACACTGGCTCTCCTTGTTGGTTATTATGCACATTTATGGCTTGGTAGAAAATGTCATCGCCATTGAGCTAGTTCTCATATTAGCAGTAAACAGCAGCAAGTGATATGAGCGATGGAAAGACATGTGAAAGGGAGCGGAGTTACAGCCTCACTCTATCCAATCGGAGCAGTATGACCAAGTTACAACCCGCCCATTTCTTGACATATAGCTAAACTAGCCAATGTATTTGTTTTGAATTTCATCCAGCCAGGTGAGTTGTTTAGAATTGTTTAATTTCTGTGGATCATGGAAAATGACTAAGTTTCAAAAGCATCTCTGATCACAATTCATGATGTTACATTGGACCAATTTGCATTGATGTTCTTTTATGTTCTCAAACTAACAGCGGTGCCTGTATTATGTTCTTCCATACAGGCGTGACAAGCTGGGTTGATGCTCCTATGCTAATGTTGTTGATCAGTAGGCTAATAAGTCCCAAATGAAAGGCAAACAAATTGTTTGTCATCTGTAGCACCATAGACTCCGCTGATCAGTCAAAACAAGCACAATATCTCAATGCATGTACACACTCCTATTTAATATGCATTCCGCTGTATTGTAGCACAGGCTACATCTTGATTTACCCAGTTTATCAGTATAGATTTACCATTCAAAAAAATGATTACCATTGTTGTTTTATAATTAGATTTTTGTTTTTACCAATCACATTTTTGTTTGATTTTAAAATTGATGCATTAATGCATACATGGCTGTCTCTGTCAAGATGTTCCCTCAAAATGTAAATGTAATGAAGTTGATTATCGGCCTACTTGATCGCCCACAAAATCTTTATCGGCATTGGCCCTAAAAACTCCATACAGTATCTGTCGTTCTCGACTTGACAGATATACAGTATGAACTCAAAATGTTGCACTGCCTGTGTGTGCGTGGGGAAAACTAACGTCTCAAAAGCAGAGACAGAAAGGATGGGGTTTTCCATCCACATGATATCCAGCCCCAGACACTGCTCTCACATGTTGAGCTTGTCTGTGAGTATCTTTGAAGATGCAAATGTGTCAACCACATGTATCTAACCACCCAGAGAGCCTGTGTGAGCCTCATAGACAAGAGGCAGTCTTTCTCACGGCTATTAGACGGCTAGTAGTGATCTTCAGCAACCCCTCTTTAGTCTCTGTCTTTAGTTCTAGGCCCCTTTTCAATGACCAGATTAGTCTACGCGACTAGCCAAACACACACACACACACACAATAGCCCCCTACACCGTAGTATAATGAAATTATGCACTCATTGTGCTATAGAGCAAATTGACTTAGTCTAACCCTGATTGGCCAGTAAGCTCTTCTTGATCATATACCTTTTACTACTTCTCTTGTTTTGTAATAAATTACTATGGGCTTTTTCTGAAACTATAAATAGCCTGGGCACTTATTTGTTTCAATCACTGAACACAACAGGCACTTATTAGAGATAGGCTTCTATTTGAGCCAGGCATCTATTTCCTTAATGCCAACAGCTTTTGCTTATTTGCATAGTTATGTGTTTAATTCCAGCATTTCTTCATTTTTTTCACATTAAAATGTGCAGTTTTATCACACAACACAGTAGATGTCTCAAGTTTTGAGGGAGTGTGCAATTGGCATGCTGACTGCAGGAATGTCCACCAAAGCTGTTGGCAGAGAATTTCATGTTAATTTCTCTACCATAAGCCGCCTCCAACGTTGCTCCACGTGTAACCATACCAGCCCAGGACATACACATCTAGCTTCTCCACCTGCAGATTTGTCTGCGACCAGCCAGCCGGACAGCTGATGAAACTGTGGGTTTGCACAACCGAAGAATTTCTGCACAAACTGTCAGGAAGGAAGGAAGGAAGGAAGCCCATATGCGTGCTCATCGTCCTCACCAGGGTATTGTACTGCCTGACCGTGCTCACCTTCAATGGCCACTGGCACACTGGAGAACTGTGCTCTTCACAGATGAACAGATTCAACTGTACGGGGCAGATGGCAGGCGTCGTGTGGGCCAGTGGTTTACTGACGTCAATGTTGTGAACAAAGACCCCATGGTGGCAGTGCGGTTATGGTATGGGCAGGCATCAGCTATGGTCAATGAACACTATTGCATTTTATCGGTGGCAATTTGAATGTACAGCAATACCATGAAGAGTTACTGAGGCCCATTATTGTGTGATTTTACCCGCCGCCATCACCTCAGCATGATAATGCACGGCCCCATGTCGCAAGGATCTGTACACAATTCCTGGAAGCTGAAAATGTCCCAGTTCTTCCATGGCCTGCATATTCACCAGACATATCACCCATTGAGCATGTTTGGGATGCTCTTGATCGATGTGTACGACAGCGTGTTCCAGTTCCCGCCAATATCCAGCAATTTTGCATAGCCATTGAGAAGGACTACGACAACATTCCACAGGCCACAATCAACAGCCTGATCAACTCTATGTGAAGGAGATGTATCACGTTGCATAAGCCAAATGGTGGTCACACTGGATACTTACTGGTTCTGATCCACGCCCCTACTTTTTTTTAAGGCATCTGTGACCAACAGATGAATACAGTGGGAGAACAAGTATTTGATACACTGCCAATTTTGCAGGTTTTCCTACTTACAAAGCATGTAGAGGTCTGTAATTTTTTTAATCATAGATACACTTCAACTGTGAGAGATGGAGTCTAAAACAAAAATCCAGAAAATCACATTGTATGATTTTTAAGTAATTAATTTGCATTTTATTGGGTGACATAAGTATTTGATACATCAGAAAATCAGAACTTAATATTTCGTACAGAAACCTTTGTAGTTCTTGATCAGGTTTGCACACACTGCAGCAGGGATTTTGGCCCACTCCTCCACACAGACCTTCTCCAGATCCTTCAGGTTTCGGGGCTGTCGCTGGGCAATACGGACTTTCAGCTCCCTCCAAAGATTTTCTATTGGGTTCAGGTCTGGAGACTGGCTAGGCCACTCCAGGACCTTGAGATGCTTCTTGACCTTCTCCCATTCCTCCTCCGGATCATCCAGATGGTCATTGGAAAACTTCAGATCGGCCTGGACATGCGCTGGCTTGAGCAATGGGACCTTGCGTGTGCTGCAGGATTTTAATCCATGACGGCGTAGTGTGTTACTAATGGTTTTCTTTGAGACTGTCGTCCCAGCTCTCTTCAGGTCATTGACCAGGTCCTGCCGTGTAGTTCTGGGCTGATCCCTCACCTTCCTCATGATCATTGATGCCCCCGAGGTGATATCTTGCATGGAGCCCCAGACCGAGGGTGATTGACCGTCATCTTGAACTTCTTCCATTTTCTAATAATTGTGCCAACACTTGTTGTCTTCTCACCAAGCTGCTTACCTATTGTCCTGTAGCCCATCCCAGCCTTGTGCAGGTCTACAATTTTATCCCTGATGTCCTTACACAGCTCTCTGGTCTTGGCCATTGTGGAGAGGTTGCCGCCTGTTTGATTGAGTGTGTGGACAGGTGTCTTTTATACAGGTAACGAGTTCAAATAGGTGCAGTTAATACAGGTAATGAGTGGAGAACAGGAGGGCTTCTTAAAGAAAAACTAACAGGTCTGTGAGTGCTGGAATTCTTACTGCTTGGTAGGTGATCAAATACTTATGTCATGCAATAAAATGCAAATTAATTACTTAAAATCATACAATGTGATTTTCTGGATTTTTGTTTTAGATTCCGTCTCTCACAGTTGAAATGTACCTATGATAAAAATGACAGACCTCTGCATGCTTTGTAAGTAGGAAAAACGGCAAAATCGGCAGTGTATCAAATACTGGTTCTCCCCACTGTATCTGTATACCCAGTCGTGAAATCCATTATGGCATAATTAATTTATTTCAATCGACTGATTTCCTTATATGAACTGTAATTCAGTCAAATCTTTGAAATTGTTGCATGTTACATTTATATTTTTGTTCAGTGTAAAATGACTCCACCATCGAAAGCTGAGACTCACACGTACATGTCGGTTGAGCTCTGGTGCATCCTGTTTCCATTGATCATCCTTGAGATATTTCAAAAATTTGATTGGAGTCCACCTGTAGTAAATTGAATTGTCTGGACATGATTTGGAAAGGCACGGATCTGGGGAAATGTTCCAAAAAATGTCTGCAGCGTTGAAGATACCTAAGAACACAGTGGCCTCCATCATTCTTAAATGGAAGAAGTTTGGAACCACCAAGACTCTTCCTAGAGCTGGCCACACGGCCAAACTGAGCAATCAGAAGAGAAGGAACATGGCCAGGGGGGTGACCAAGAACTCAATGGACACTCTGACAGAGCTCCAGAGTTTATCTGTGGAGATTGGAGAACCTTCCAGAACAACAACCATCTCTGCAGCACTCCACCAATCAGGCCTTTATGGTAGAGTGGCCAGACGGAAGCCACTCCTCAGTAAAAAGGCACATGACAGCCCACTTGGCAGCCCACGAGCCAAAGATGAACTGAGCAAAGTACAGAGATCCTTGATGAAAACCTGCTCCAGAGCGCTCAGGACCTCAGACTGGGGCTAAGGTTCACCTTCCAACTGGGCAACGACCCTAACCCAGTCGAACATCTCTGGAGTGACCTGAAAATAGCTGGACAGATACCCTCACCATCTAACCTGACAGAACGTTTGAGGATCTGCAGAGAAGAATAGGAGAAACTCTCCAAATACAGGTGTGCCAAGCTTGTTACATCATACCCAAGTCTTGCGGCTGTAATCGCTTTCAAAGGTGCTTTAACAAAGTACTGAGTAAACGGTCTCAATACTTATGTAACTGATATTTCCATTTTTTTTTATTATACATTGGCAAAAATGTCTAAAAACCTGGTTTTGCTCTGTCATTATGTGGTATTAGGTGTATATTGATGAGGGGGAGAAAAAACATTTAATACATTTTAGAATAAGGCTGTAATGCAACAAAATGTGGAAAAAGTCAAGGGGTCTGAGTACTTTCCAAATGCACTGTATATTGCCATGTATGACTTTGTTATTCAATACGTTTCTATGAGCTAATAGAAGGTACATGTTTTATATATATATATATATATATATATATATATATATATATATATATATATATATATATATATATATATATATATACCTACAGGGGTCCTATAACTCAAAATCAAACAGCTATATGATCCATGGTATGACCATATTAAAACAATTATATATGTTCGCTTCATATCATAACTAATGTCACTGACCAAATCTTCGATCGGACCAAAAGTTTAAACGTGTTGTAGGCTAAATGTCCATGCCCAGCGCCAAGTTTTGGTGCCAACAGATCATTCCTCCAGCCTACAGAAAATGTCATCTTGGTTGTCAGAAGGTTATAAGGTAAAGGATTCACATGTGCGTATAAAGTACTACTAAAAGGACAATAGGACACACCGTTGAGTATAAATGAGTCAACAGTTGAGTCATCTACTTCATGAAATTACAGTCTGATGTGCTGGCATTGGAGAGTTCAATGTCAATTGCGCTGCTTTCATGTGTCCCGTTGACAGCTCGCAGCGGGGGGAAAGTCTACACTGTACAGGCTGGGCTAGTAAAATGTTGCAATGTGGCTTTTGATTTTAAAGCTTGACAATGAATAACCATGAATAACCAAAACTTGCAACAGAACACCATGCAAAGGAGAAACATGTAGGCCTGTTACAGCAACATTTGAGCAGTGGCCTAGACTCAACTACAGTACCTGACATGTTGAGTGCACCATACAGCAATGCTGCATTCAACCGCACTGGTGAAAAATGCAGTGGAAAAACATTACACATATTTGATATTTAAATGTTACAACAATTTAGCTTTGTTTTTATTATTTGGAGTTATTAAATACTTGTTGATTAGCGTCACAGCATAGTATGTACATCTGCAAGCGTAGGAGCAAATGTTGGACAAATATAATGCATCTATTTGTTTTAATATTTTTTAAATGCTATATACAGCATCCTGTAGGCTACCTAAGTGAACATTATAAAATGCCATAATTTTTCTAACAAAACAGTGGCCAGTTTGGGCCAGTTGTATGCATATTTTCTTTGTTGTAAAAACAAACATAATAAGCTATGTCTTGCCCATTTTAATTTACCGGACATTTGAGACAATGTACCCAACCCATATGCATTGTGTGCGTAATCTGATTAGGGCGTCCACCCACGGTTCTCAGAATCACAGAAATCACATTTAGATTATGGTAATTAATTTTAACAGAACATGAAAGTCGAGGATGCAATGGCGTGTGTCCTTTCCGTACATTTTGAAAATGTCAATAAACTGTCCACATTTACTTTTCCTCATTCAACAAGATGAGTAACGAGTTTCAAAATTTGGGGAAGAACATTTTCCATAAAATGCACCTTTATAATAAAGCATTCCATGCATCATCGCATTTGCAGACTTTTGTAAAATAGCCTACTATTGATAATGTGATAAATAGATTGGATAGTCATAATTTAGGCTAATAATATAACTAAATCACTGTTTGCAAAAAAAGACAGTTCAATGCATGGCTGAGCACGTAGAGCGTAGAGTCCTCGGCTATAGGCTATATCACATACGTTTCTTTCTTTGTAATGGAAAAACACATTTCATGCATTTCTACTTAAGTGATAATGCCTGAGAAGCTGGTGTTTGGAGGATATATTGGCATGGATGTTGCAAACTGTGCCAATGTATCCTCCAAACACCAGCTTCGATGGTGCCATTCGTTTATACAACGGGTTGCCAACATACACAAATAATGATTTATATATTTTCATGAATAACCTTATTTTTATGAATTTATGAATACTATTTCATCATTCCACAATATATAGTCCCGGCAAAAATCTAGGGTTGCTCCCTAAACCGGGTTGTTAGAGATGCGACCCAGCCATTCATTCTTTTTGTTCTGTATCTATGGACGCGACCCAGTCGTTCGTACTAAATGTTTTATTGCATACTGGCTGGCAATGTTCTTATCCCTTGCTTGCTAGCTAGTCAACTACTGCTAACTTACAGTCATGTTAAACAGTGCAGCCAGAATAAGAACAAAGTGTCTGCATTTGTTTAAGCTGTTTTCTAATTACATGTATTTGGATATGTCCATAACAATGAGCTAATGATGCACGATTTTACCTGCCATAGAACATTAATGCGTTCTCTTGTCATAACACTGTTGTTCATTAAAGCAAGCCAACAACACAATAACTTCAAACGGAAGCTGGAAAGAATGAAAACTAACTTTTGACTGAAAAGCTGCCTGCCTGTCTCTCATCCCGACACGTTCATTACTATGCGACAGCTGGCAATCCAATTTGAATATTGAAACAATGTTACAAATGTCGAAGGTGAGAAGCAAATTGAATATGACCGCCATCATTGTCCAGTCACTGTGGATATGGCCCATGCTCTCTGCTGGTGCCGATAAGATAGGCCTACTGTTTTTCGCTCAATCAAGTTATTTATTTTATTTAACAAGGTAAGTCAGTTAAGAGCAAATAAATTCTTATTTACAATGACGGCCTAGGATCAGTGGGTTAACAGCCTTGTTCAAGGGCAGAATGACAGATTTTTACCTTGTCAGCTCGGGGATTTGATCTACCAACCTTTCGGTTACTGGCCCAACACTCTAACCACTAGGCCATTTTTATGGCTAAAAGACAGATTAAAGTATTTTCATTGTCTTCGCTTTACAACAATAGTAATTTGGTATCTTAACTACGTTTTCCCGCGATTGAATTTTGAAATATTGCGATATGCCTGACTGGGCCTCTACTTTTCACTGACTCAACTCAACAAACCTCCCTGATTTGGTATTTGCTGCTCACTCTGCCCAAATTGCATGCGCTGCCTTTCCTTTAGGCGATGCGATTTAAAACGATCCATAACAACAAAACATTAAGGCTAGGGAAGCTAATGATACTGTGGTCAAATCATGCTTTAGTAGCCTATTTTGAATGATTGTATTTATTTATGTATAGAAAGGAGTGGGCTAATTAGGCTATATAATTTTGGAAATGTAATTCAATTTACTTAGGGAAAGCTTAGCTTCCCCTAGCCTTAAGGACACGCCCCCAATGAGCCAATGTCAATCTACTATCCCCCACGGTAGATACATTTACCTATTCTATTGGTCAGCTTGTCGAGAAAGAAATAGCACAAACAGACTCTAGGACAGTTGTGGGACAATAGATCCCAAATTCATACAACCAGTAGGCCTAGGCTACATAAAAAAAATATTAAAAAATAAACGTTAAAAACAGATCAGAACGTTTAGCTTAAAAATGTTGATTAACTATTATTTCTTAACATTATTAGCGCAGCAATGCATACAAGTAGGCTAACTGCAAATGTGTGTTTGGCTACCGGACAATGAAAGAAAGTTGAAATCCAATAGAACATGAGAGAAATAGGCTACTGGTTTCAATGGAATATGGAAGTCTTTATAAAATAATTGCCTACAAGGATATGGTCAGATTTTGCTACTTTGAAGCAATGTAAAACATGCCTCATTATATGTAAAACGTTCAGGTTTCAAAATATTAAGTAGCTACAGTGCATTCAGAAAGTATTCAGACCCCTTGACTTTTTCCACATTTTATTACGTTAGCCTCATTCTAAAATGTATTCAATAAAAAAAAGTAAAGTAATCAACACACAATACCCCATAATGACAAAACAAAAGCAGGTTTAGAAATGTTTGCTAATTTATTAAAAATAAAAAACATACCTGTTAGAGGAAATTGTAGTTAAGATGATTAATTATGTATACATTATTGATTAGAACCATTTATTCTAATACTATTATGTTATGATATGAAAAGTAAAAGTTATTGGTTAAGCTGTTACTGAAAATGTAAGCAGAACTAATTTGATTGTCTGTGCCTCTTGGGAAGGTCAAGGGGGAGAAAAAGCTTTTCAGACAAGATAAGAATGTTTGGGTTTTGTTCCATTGGAGAAAAGTATATCTTCTAGACAGGTTGTAATGTCTGGTTTATGAGGGGAGTAGAAAGCATCTCCGGACCTAAACAAAAAACAACGGGGCAATCGTGGGAAACTGATGATGTCATTTTGAGTTTATAACCTGTGGAAATCTGTGTATGTAGTTAGTACTCTCTGGAATTAAACGCTCTTTACCTGGCTTTTAAGACTGGTCTCGATCTACTTCATGCATAATTAATGAACTTACAATTCATTAATGAATTAGAAATGAGTGCTAATTGGTTTTGGCAATTAAAGCATAAAGGAATTTAGAATTCCTCTATCAATACCTTATTTACCTAAGTATCCAGACCCTTTGCTATGAGACTCGAAATTGATCTTAGGTGCGTCCTGTTTCCATTTTATTATCCTTGATGTTTCTACAACTTGATTGGAGTCAAACTGTGGTAAATTCAATTGATTGGACATGTTTTGGAAAGGCACACACTTGTCTATATAAGGTCTCCCATCTCAACAGAGGAACTCTAGAGCTCTGTCAGAGTGACCATCGGGTACTTGGTCACCTCCCTGACCAAAGCCCTTTTCCCCTGATTGCCCAGTTTGGCTGAGCAGCCAGCTCTAGGAAGAGTCTTGGTGTTTCCAAACTTCTTCCATTTAAGAACGATAGAGGCCTCTGTTTTCTTCGGGAACCTTCAATTCTGCAGATCTGTCCCATGACACAATCCTGTCTCGGAGCTCTATAGACAATAACTTTGACCTCATGGCTTGGGTTTTGCTCTGACATGCATTGTCAACTGTGGGACCTTAAATAGACAGGTGTGTGCCTTTCCAAATCATGTCCAATCAATTGACTTTACCACAGGTGGACTCCAGTCAAGTTGTACAAACATCTCAGGGATGATCAATGGAAACATAATGCACTTGAGCTCAATTTCGAGTCTCATAGCAAATTGTATTTCTGTTTTAAATATGTAATACATTTGGAAAAAAATATCTAAAAACCTGTCTTCGCTTTGTCATAATGGGGTATTTTGTGTAGATTGCTGAGGATGTATATATTTTTAATCCATTTTAGAATAAGGCTGTAATGTAACAAAATGTGCTTAGATCAACTGTTGTACCCCATCAGAACCCAAAATATAAGCTTTTTTACTCCAATGTTTGTAAACAATATAAATGTGAACAAGCACTGTATAGTCTCAAA
The DNA here is from genome assembly GCF_021184085.1 of Oncorhynchus gorbuscha. Lineage (NCBI taxonomy): Eukaryota > Metazoa > Chordata > Actinopteri > Salmoniformes > Salmonidae > Oncorhynchus > Oncorhynchus gorbuscha. Next base: position 87,711,935 of record NC_060178.1, read on the forward strand.
ACATGGCAAAAAATATGCTACCTGATATCATGGCTGGTCAGTCCTTGCATCCATATTATAAAGTGTTACCATTTTTCCAGCCACATCCCTCAGCTTTTTACCAAAACAGTGATGGGGTGTCCGCTTTATTCTTTCAAATGCAGATTGCCCCTTTATTGTTTCTGTGCTTGTATCTGCCCCTAATTCACGGTTGCGTCCACAAGAATGCTGATTCGTATAAAATAACTTGCTAATTTGGTATATAAAATGTTCCCTTCAAACTTTTACTTACTTATCCTCTTCCTGGAGGAACAAAGTTAGGACCCGTACTAAAGTTTACCAACGTCCTGGGCTGCTTTCTCTGTCTATGACAAGCAGATCTCCTAGAGTTCTGCATTTAGAACCTCAAACTTTTAGAGATTTATAAAAATCAGTCTTACTACAGATTTTCTGAACAGTAATGGACATTGAGTCAGGGAATTATTGATAGCTAGGTTACCTTCTCTTGCACAGTCAGTCGACTATCAGTTTAGTAGTACACCTGTTGTTTAAATGCAGCTCTACAGCCCAGATGAGCAGTGTGGAGCATCAAGTCATGTCCGAGAGACTCATTTCAATATCTGATGCTAAAGGTCAGAGTGATATTAATCATGTATTCAGGCCAGCAGAGTTAAAAATGCAGTGACTTACATGATGCTATGATGCTATGATTTCAAGATGGGGCACTTTAATCAGGGGGCACTCCCAGCCTGTCCAAGCCATCAGATAATGAATCAACGCCTGCATCCCAAATGGAACCCTACTATGTACGGAATAGATGGGAATAGGACACCATTTAGAACATAGTCCTTTCTGAATGGCTGGATGGATGGTGTGAAACATTATTTATAGGTGGCACCCTGCATGTAGCCAATTACAGACCTGTGTCTGTGGCCTGCCCCTGCTGTCTGTGTCAGGGAAACCCCTCGCATCCGTTGTTATATCAATATTCCTGCGTTGATCTCCAGTAGAGAAGAGTCCGGCTGCTCTTTCAACACATACTCATTTGCATTCCCTGGCGTGTGTGGGAGATGCCAGGCGGCCTGCCTTTCTCTCTCTCTTTCTCTCTCTCTCTCTCTCTTTCTCTCTCTTTCTCTCTCTTTCTCTCTCTCTCTCTTTCTCTTTATCTTTCTCTCTCTCTTTCTCTCTCTCTTTCTCTCGTCTCCTTGTTTGCAAACCTGGTGCGGCAGGGTAGCCTAGTGGTTAGAGCGTTGGACTAGTAACCGGAAGGCTCAACCCCCCCGAGCTGACAAGGTACAAATCTGTCGTTCTGCCCCTGAACAGGCAGTTAACCCACTGTTCCCAGGCCGTCATTGAAAATAAGAATGTGTTCTTAACTGATTTGCCTGGTTTAATAATGGTAAAAAAAAAGAAATAATTAAACCTACTGCCTTCAAAAGAGAGTAGTACAAATATTTTTTTAACCTTTATTTAACTAGGCAAGTCTGTTAAGAACAAATTCTTATTATACACTGATGGCCTACCCCGGCCAAACCCTCCCCTAACCCGGACAACGCTGGGCCAATTGTGCGCCACCCTGTTGGATAAGGAGGGAGAGGAGAGAGGGACAGATGGAGAGAGGCAGGCAGGGAGAGTGAGAGAGGCAAAGCGAGAGGAGAGAGATTTCCTCTTTATTCCTGCCTGCATAACAGAGAAGGCCCCTCTCAGAGGATTACATTGGTTAAGCCCTTATCACTTCAGGAAATTCACTGCCTGCTTAAAGTGGTAGGAGTAGAAAAATCAGGGGAAATGTTAAATATTTCTCTCTCTCTCTCTTTCTCCTTATTCCCATGGAACGTTATTATGGCCTTGAAGAAAGCGTTATTTTTTTTGGCAGCACTCAAGCTAACTTTTTTAAATAACTGCATTTCATATTTTCGACTTTTCTTTCCTTGCTCTCCTTCAGAATGACTGGGGGGGGGGGGGGTATTTTAGAAGTGCAAATGTGGTGGCAGGTGCCTGTGTGCGAGGAGGGTAGAGGAGGGCAAGGGGGAGGGAGAGGGATGCCTCTCTGTGAAGCAGTGTTAAACATCCAGGGGAAATGTTTGTAATTCTAATGTGATGCCGCCATGGTAACAGCTTTTACACACTCCCAAGGCTTTGTGGGAAGTGTATACATGCTTTCATCAATCTCTCTCCAAACTTTTTAAAGAAGTTTTAATGAATGTAATCAACCCTCGAACTAACATTACTTACCAAAGTCATTGCCCACAAATCTGTTGGGGGGTTAATATTAAATAATTGGAATTGAGCATTTAAAAAAATATATATATACAGTGGGGAGAACAAGTATTTAATACACTGCTGATTTTGTAGGTTTTCCTACTTACAGAAAATGGGTACACTTCAACTGTGAGAGACGGAATATAAAACAAAAATCCAGAAAATTACATTGTATGATTTTTAAGTAATTAATTTCCATTTTATTGCATGACATAAGTATTTGTACACCTACCAACCAGTAAGAATTCCGGCTCTCAGAGACCTGTTAGTTTTTCTTTAAGAAGCCCTCCTGTTCTCCACTCATTACCTGTATTAACTGTACCTGTTTGAACTCGTTACCTGTATAAAATACATTTTATTGCATGACATAAGTATTTGATACATCAGAAAAGCAGAACTTAATATTTGGTACAGAAACCTTTGTTTGCAATTGCAGAGATCATACGTTTCCTGTAGTTCTTGACCAGGTTTGCACACACTGCAGCAGGGATTTTGGCCCACTTTTCCATACAGACCTTCTCCAGATCCTTCAGGTTTCGGGGCTGTCACTGGGCAATACGGACTTTCAGCTCCCTCCAAAGATTTTCTGTTGGGTTCAGGTCTGGAGACTGGCTAGGCCACTCAAGGACCTTGAGATGCTTCTTACGGAGCCACTCCTTAGTTGCCCTGGCTGTGTGTTTCAGGTCATTGTCATGCAGGAAGACCCAGCCACAACCCATCTTCAATGCTCTTACTGAAGGAAGGAGGTTGTTGGCCAAGATCTCGTGATACATGGCCCCATCCATCCTCCTCTCAATATGGTGCAGTCATTATGTCCCCTTTGCAGAAAAGCATCCCCAAAGATTGATGTTTCCACCTCCATGCTTCACAGTTGGGATGGTGTTCTTGGGGTTGTACTCATCCTTCTTCTTCCTCCAAACACCACAAGTGGAGTTTAGACCAAAAAGCTCTATTTTTGTCTCATCAGACCACATGACCTTCTCCCATTCCTCCTCTGGATCATCCAGATGGTCATTGGCAAACTTCAGACGGGCCTGGACATGCGCTGGCTTGAGCAGGGGGACCTTGCATGCGCTGCAGGATTTTAATCCATGACGGCGTAGTGTGTTACTAGTGGTTTTCTTTAAGACTGTGGTCCCAGCTCTCTTCAGGTCATTGACCAGGTCCTGCCGTGTAGTTCTGGGCTGATCCCTCACCTTCCTCATGATCATTGATTCCCCACGAGGTGAGATCTTGCATGGAGCCCCAGACCGAGGGTGATTGACCGTCATCTTGAACTTCTTCCATTTTCTAATAATTGTGCCAACAGTTGTTGCCTTCTCACCAAGCTGCTTGCCTATTGTCCTGTAGCCCATCCCAGCCTTGTGCCATTATGTCCTTACACAGCTCTCTGGTCTTGGCCATTGTGGAGAGGTTGGAGTCTGTTTGATTGAGTGTGTGGACAAGTGTCTTTTATACAGGTAACAAGTTCAAACAGGTACAGTTAATACAGGTAATGAGTGGAGAACAGGAGGGCTTCTTAAAGAAAAACTAACAGGTCTGTGAGAGCCGGAATTCTTACTGGTTGGTAGGTGATCAAATACTTATGTCATGCAATAAAATGCAAATTAATTACTTGAAAATCATACAATGTGATTTTCTGGATTTTTGTTTTAGATTCCGTCTCTCACAGTTGAAGTGTACCTATGATAAAAAAATTACAGACCTCTACATGTTTTGTAAATAAGTAAACCTGCAAAATCGGCAGTGATTCAAATACTTGTTCTCTCCATTGTATGTAGGAACTTTAGAACTTTTGACAAATGATTGAAAACACAACCATATGTTGATGTGAAGCCATGGCCGTTTTTTAAAACTTGTGGTTGCGTGCATTCAACTTACAATTGCTTGGGGATCTCTAGATTGCTTAAACTATTTATAACATTGCTATATGTGTAGTGTTCAGAATACATTTTCTGAGTTTCTGATCAAGGTAATGAATTATGTTAGTTGGGGTTTTAACACCTTAAAACAGTGCGTGACACATAAGCTTTATAAAACTAAAAAAGGTGATAGGACTGAGAGCATTGTGCATGTTCTAATACCTTAGTAGGGCTTAACTAATTTAACTAGTCTGAAAATAAGAGAAACTGTTGGATGAGGAGCTAGCCCTGGTGTTGTGTTAGCCCCATTGTTGAGGTGTTAGCCCCATTGTTGAGGGGTTAGCCCCATTGTTGAGGGGTTAGCCCCATTGTTGAGGGGTTAGCCCCATTGTTGAGATGTTAGCCCCATTGTTAAGGAGCTAGCCCCGATGTTGAGGGGTTAGCCCCATTGTTGAGGGGTTAGCCCCATTGTTGAGGGGTTAGCCCCATTGTTGAGGGGTTAGCCCCATTGTTGAGGGGTTAGCCCCATTGTTGAGGAGTTAGCCCCATTGTTAAGGAGCTAGCCCCGATGTTGAGGGCTAGCCCCGATGTTGTGCCATCCGTGATGTTAAATAGCCCTGATGTTGAGGAGCTAGCCCTGATGTTTAAGAGCCCTGATGTTGAGGAGCTAGCCCTGATGTTGAAGAGCCCTGATGTTGAGGAGCTAGCCCTGATGTTGAAGAGCCAGCCCTGATGTTGAAGAGCCCTGATGTTGAGGAGCTAGCCCTGATGTTAAAGAGCCCTGATGTTGAAGAGCTCCCCCTGATGTTTAAAGGGCTCCAGTAATTCGTAAGCTCTTTCACTTTTCAACCTTTCTCTCAGCAGATTTCTGTCTTATGTGAATTGGATTTGGCCATATTGAAGCACAGAATGAATCAAATACTGCACACTCCTCACTGTGTTTGATACCATTCCATTCACTTCAGTCTAGTCATTATTATGAGCCATCCTACCCTCACCAGCCTCCTGTGGTGTAGATGTAGTGTTGGAGAGGTTTTACACACACACACATACACACAGATTAGTACTACAGCTGTACACTTGCCACAGAGTGTGTGAGTATTGCCTGACCCTAGAGCTAAACCCTCAGCTACGCTACCCTTCCATCAAACTCACAACACTACCTATCTTATCTCCTGGGGTTTCTGTCTGATAGGAATAGCCAGAGAAGTGATATAGTTGTCTATTTTTCATATCTAGTGTTGTAGTACCGTCTAGCTATCTGCTCTTGCTTCTGTGAAATGTTGTGCTTTTAGCTTAGCAGCTTTCAGACTTTCACTGTGGCTATTTTTAAACTGTTTGACTAGGACAGGGTTTCCCAAACTCGTGCACCCTATAGTGCAGGATTAGGCATCTGGTCAAAAGTAGTGCACTGTATAGGGAATAGGGTACCATTTGGGGCATGGCCTAGGAGAGACCGAGACCAGTGTGTTTGCTCCTCTTGCTTAAAGGCCAAACAATTTCTTCCTGATATAATCCATTTAATCAATCACACTCTGTTTACTTATATGGTTCCTGATTATAATCCATTTAATCAATCACACTGTTTACTTACATGGTTCCTAATTATAATCCATTTAATCAATCACACTCTGTTTACTCACATGGTTCCTGATTATATTCTATTTAAAGCGATCACTCTGTTTACTCACATGGTTCCTTATTATAATCCATTTACAATCACATTGTTTCCTTACATGGTTCCTGATTATAATCTATTTAAAGCGATCACTCTGTTTACTTACATGGTTCCTGATTATAATCTATTTAAAGCGATCACTCTGTTTACTTACATGGTTCCTGATTATAATATATTTCATCCATCACAATCTGTTTACTTAACATGGTTTCTGATATAGTTCCTTTCATAGATCACAATCTGTTTACTTAACATGGTTTCTGATATAGTTCCTTTCATAGGTCACGATCTGTTTACTTAACATGGTTTCTGATATAGTTCCTTTCATAGGTCACGATCTGTTTACTTAACATGGTTTCTGATATAGTTCCTTTCATAGGTCACGATCTGTTTACTTAACATGGTTTCTGATATAGTTCCTTTCATAGATCACAATCTGTTTACTTATAACATGGTTTCTGATACAGTTCCTTTCATAGATCACACTCTGTTTGCTTACATGGTTTCTTTCCCTTCAAGCAATTTGAACTCAACCTGGGCGTCAAGTAGCGTAACAGTTAGAGCGTTGGTGCCTGTAACCGAAAGTCATGCGACTGCAGGTTCTGACTAAATTATCTGTTCAAATTGTGATGTGTTTTTTGGTTTGTTGTCCTGAAGTCTCACTGAAAGGAGATCTGTCCACCCACTGTGCATAACCAGCCGTATCCTGTGTGCTCAGCTGAGTGTCATCCAATTGGAGGATTGGGAAGTCTCCACGTCTATCCCTTCACATTGCCCAGGCTTTAGTTATCCAGCCTCTTCTCAGAGAATCAAATCAAATCGTATTAGTCATATGCGCCGAATACAACAGGTGTAGATCTTACAGTGAAATGCTTACTTACAAGTCCCTAACTGACAATGCAGTTTAAAAAATATGAACAAGAATAATAAATAAAAGTAACAAGTAATTAAAGAGCAGCAGTAAAATAACAATAGCGAGACTATATAGTGGGGGTACCGGTACAGAGTCAATATGCGGGTAATATGTACATGTAATATGTACATGTAGGTAGAGTTATTAAAGTGACTATGCATCGATAAGAACAAAGAGTAGCAGCGGCATAAAAGAGTGGGAGGGCAATGCAAATAGTCTGGGGAGCCATTTGATTAGATGTTCAGGAGTCTTATGGCTTGGGGGTAGAAGCTGTTTTTGAAGCCTCTTGGACTTAGACGTGGTGCTCCGGTACTGCTTGCCGTACGGTAGCAGAGAGAACAGTCTATGACTAGGGTGTCTGGAGTCTTTGATCATTTTTAGGACCTTCTTCTGACACCGCCTGGTGTAGAGGTCCTGGATGGCAGGAAGCTTGGCCTCTGTGATGTACTGGGCCATACGCACTACCCTCTGTAGTGCCTTGCGATCAGAGCATTTGCCATACCAGGCAGTGATGCAATCCAGATGCTCTCGATGGTGCAGCTGTAGAACCTTTTGAGGATCTGAGGACCCATGCCAAATCTTTTCAGTCTCCTGAGGGGGAATAGGTTTTGTTGTACCCTCTTGTGCTTGGACCATGTTTATGTTTTGATGATGTGGACACCAAGGAACTTGAAGCTCTCAACCTGCTCCACTACAGCCCCGTCAATGAGAATGGGTGCTTGGTCCTCCTTTTCCTGTAGTCCACAATCATCTATTTTGTCTTGATCACATTGATGGAGAGGTTGTTGTCCTGGCACCACACAAACAGGTCTCTGAATGTGCCACCTATAAATAATGTTTCACACCATCCACCACTGTTGTCATCTTTCAAACTTAATGATGGTGTTGGAGTCGTGCCTGGCCGTGCAGTCATGAGTGAACAGGGAGTACAGGAGGGGACTGAGCACGCAGCCCTGAGGGCCCCTGTGTTGAGGATCAGCGTGGTGGATGTGTTGTTACCTACCCTCACCACCTGGGGGCGGCCAGTCAGTGAGTCCAGGATCCAATTGCAGAGGGAGATGTTTAGTCCCAGGGTCCTTAGCTTATTGATGAGCTTAGAGGGCACTATGGTGTTGAATGCTGTGCTGTAATCAATGAATAGCATTCTCACATAGGTGTTCCTTGTGTCCAGGTGGGAAAGGGCAGTGTGGAGTGCAATAGAGATTGCATCATCTGTGGATCTGTTAGGACGGTATGCAAATTGAAGTGGGTCTGGGATAATGGTGTTGATGTGAGCCATGACCAGCCTTTCAAAGCACTTCATGAAATCATGAGTACTGTGAAATATTGGAGAAATGTATCTGTCTGCCTGTCTGTACATCTACGTCCCAAATGGCCCTAAGGGTATGGTCAATTGTAGTGCACTATTTAGAGAATAGGGTGCCATTTTGGGATGTAGTCATAATAATAACCTGGGGAGAAAGTTACTGGACTCCTCTTTGCTTTGGCTGAACGACGACATTTATTATGTCGAAGATAACGCATCTCGGTAGATGGCAGATAATAGTATCTACAAAAATAACCCGATTCACTTTTAATAGCATTACTGTAATGTGAACTGTCCATCTAGGTCCATTGTGTCTTTCTTTTTCTGTGTTCCAAATGGCACTCTATTTCCTATATAGTGTACTACTTTCCACAAGAGCCCTATGGGCCCTGATCAAAAGTATTTCACTTGGGAATAGGGTGCCATTTGAAATGTAGTCCTAGTTGCACAGATATAGCACTCTATACTGCACTGCTAGGCCAAACAGTTGTTGCCATATTATGACCTCACTGAAAGGTCAAAGGTCAAAATATGTCTGCTGACCTCACTGTTACAAATAAACAGTTATTCTGACCAACTGCCCCTGTCCTGACCCCAAAATGGGTTTTTATTTTTCTGTGTATAATTTGTCTGTCTGTTAACTGTAGTTATAAAATCAGCTTCTCAAATGACACCCTATTTCTTATATAGTGACTACTTTTGACCAAAGCCCTCTGAACCCTATTCAAAAGTAGTGCCATGTAAAGGAATAGGATACCATTTGGGAAGCATCCATTGTGATGCAGATTTCAGCAGTGTTGTGAAGATTTCAGCGGTGTTGTGAACATCGACCTGACATTCCCACTCAGAGGAGTTTCTGTTGGCTGCTGCAGTGTCCCTACCCTGTTTCTCCCTTGCTTGTTCTTCCTGTCTGTGTGTATGGCTACTCTTGCATGTGCTTGTGTGTGTGTGTGTGTGTGTGTGTGTGTGTGTGTGTGTGTGTGTGTGTGTGTGTGTGTGTGTGTGTGTGTGTGTGTGTGTGTGTGTGTGTGTGTGTGTGTGTGTGTGTGTGTGTGTGTGTGTGTGTGTGTGTGTGTGTGTGTGTGTGTGTGTGTGTGTGTGTTACGATCAACTGTGTGTGTCGTCTACACAGCTCCTTCTTCCCCAGCAGGCCCACCTAATCAAAACAAAGATGACACACGCTGCAAAGATGAGAAAAAAAAACAGGAAAATGTGTTTCCAAAGTTTTGAGGCTTTGTCAGTGATGCCAACCTATCCAGTTGTTTTGCTTAATTCTGTTTTATCATGTTTACAGATCAAGTTTTCATTTAATGTCAGCAATTTCCACTTACTTGTAATTCAAGTTACAGGATGCTAAATAGCTGTAGAATATAATGAATGAATGAATATAAGGAGCCTCCTGTGCCTCAAGGCAGTTTAAACCTGTATTCAAGGCTTTAGCTGACAGTACATTCCAAAACAACATAGTTAGTTTAAACATGATTGCTTCTGCTTGCTGCTGTAATAGCCCTGTAACATCCCAGCCCCTCTCCAGATCTCAAAGTCTAATCAAATCAAATCAAACTTTATTTGACACATGCGCTGTAGTCTACACAGTAAGTGTAGACTTTACCGTGAAACACTTACTTACAAGCCCTTAACCAACAGTGCAGTTCAAGAAGAAGAAAATATTTACCAAGTAGACTAAAATAAAAAATAGGAATAAAAAGTAACACAATAAGAATAAGAATAATGAGGCCTGTTACATCACAGCTCCTCTCCAGATCTCACTATCTAATCCCTGTAACATCACAGCTCCTCTCTGCATGTTAAAATCTAATCCCTGTTACATCACAGCTCCTCTCCAGATCTCACTATCTAATCCCTGTAACATCACAGCTCCTCTCTGCATGTTAAAATCTAATCCCTGTAACATCCCGGCCCCTCTCCTCATCTCAAAGTCTAATCCCTGTAACATCCCAGCCCCTCTCTGCATGTTGAAGTCTAATCCCTGTAACATCCCAGCCCCTCTAATCCCTGTAACATCCCAGCCCCTCTATGCATGTTAAAATCTAATCTCTGTAACATCCCAGCCCCTCTCTGCATGTTAAAATCTAATCTCTGCAACATCCCAGCCCCTCTCTGCATGTTGAAGTCTAATCCCTGTAACATCCCAGCCCCTCTCTGCATGTTAAAATCTAATCCCTGTAACATCCCAGCCCCTCTCTGCATGTTAAAGTCTAATCCCTGTAACATCACAGCTCCTCTCCTCATCTCAAAGTCTAATCCCTGTAACATCACAGCTCCTCTCCAGATCTCAAAATCTAATCCCAATAACATCCCAGCCCCTCTCCAGATCTTAAAATCTAATCCCTGTAACATCACAGCCCCTCTCCAAATCTCAAAATCTAATCCCTGTAACATCACAGCTCATCTCCTCATCTAAAAGTCTAATCCCTGTAACATCCCAGCTCATCTCCTCATCTAAAAGTCTAATCCCTGTAACATCCCAGCCCCTCTCCTCATCTCAGTCTAATCCCTGTAACATCCCAGCCCCTCTCCTCATCTCAAAGTCTAATCCCTGTAACATCACAGCTCCTCTCCTCATCTAAAAGTCTAATCCCTATAACATCCCAGCCCCTCTCCTCATCTCAAAGTCTAATCCCTGTAACATCACAGCTCCTCTCCTCATCTCAAATTCTAATCCCTGTAACATCACAGCTCCTCTCCAGATCTCAAAATCGAATCCCTGTAACATCCCAGCCCCTCACACACACACACACACACACATATATATAGAACACACACAGTACAGTCAGAATATGTTATTAGCCTGACTGTTCAAGCAGCAGGCCTGTGCTGTATTGTGTTCTAACTCTGAACAGGATCAGTGGGTATAGCACTGGAGCCCCATACAGCATTATGGAATTTGACAGGCTTCACACAACATCGTGTAAGGGCACACTTTGTTTCTCCTACTGTTTACATGGAATATGGCAGACGGATTGTTTCTGGAAGAGAGAGGGTCTCTTTAAAAAAACTTTTTCTCGCTCTTTCTTGTTCCCTCTCTCTTTCTCCCTCTCTCTCGCGCTCTCTTTCTCCCACTCTCTCTCTCTGTCCCTCTCTCTTCTCTCCTCTCGCTCTCTATTTCACCCTCTCTCCTCTCTTACACACGCTCCTCCTCTCATTTTTTCTTTCTCTCCTCGCTTTCTTTCTCTCTTCCCACTCGTTCACTCTCTTGCTCTCTACCCTTAAGCGTCTTTGTAAGGAAAAATGTATCAAATAAATTCTGTGCAGCTAGGGCCAACCCCTGCACCCCTCCCTGCCCCCTCATTGTCTTTTCAGCAATCAGAACTGTGTTATTTTCGCCGCTCAACCAAAACCAAAAATGATCCAATGGCCTCAGCAATGACCTGTCATTTACCGATCTGGTGTGTTAGTCTGAGCCCTCTCTCTCTCTCTCTCTCTCTCTCTCTCTCTCTCTCTCTCTCTCTCTCTCTCTCTCTCTCTCTCTCTCTCTCTCTGTCTCTCTCCCCCTCTCTCTGTCTCTCTCCCCTCTCTCTCTGTCTCTCTCCCCCTCTCTCTCTCTCTCCCCCTCTCTCTGTCTCTCTCCCCCTCTGTCTCTCTCTCTCTCTCTCTCTCTCTCTCTCTCTCTCTCTCTCTCTCTCTCTCTGTCTCTCCCCCCTCTTTCTCTCTCTCGATCTTGTACACTGATTTTGAGTTCCAAATAGCACCCTATTACCTATGTAGTGCACTACTTTTGACCTGGTCAAATATGTATGTCTTTCTCCTCAGATATACCATCTATTAGAGTGTTTAAGATAAGTGTCCGTAATTAATTTACTTCCATGGAGTGGCAAGTTTGGAAATGTTCAGTTCTGTGCAACACTGTCGAGGAATGTCTGGAGGATAGATTTGTTTCTCTCCTTCTCTTCTGTGGATAGTCAACCTGTTTCTGAGTCCCAAATGGCACCCTTTTTCCTACATGGGCCCTAGTCAAAGTAATGCTCTATATAGTGCACTATGTAGAGACTAGGGTGCCATTTGGGACAGAGTGTCGTGTGATTACTTACTACTAGGCCCTTTGGTTGTAACTGGAGACACACCAGCACTGAACCCACTGCACTGCTTTATACATCTGACCCATATATTCATGTATTTTCCAGCCAATTCAGCAGGGAAAAAAGTCTCGACATCTGTTTCCATATAGGTGTGTTCCGCAGACTGTTATTCCATTTTCCATCCTCCTTCTCCTCCACCCGTTCATCCTCCTCCTCAGAGAGAGCGAGAGAGAGCTCCCTGTGAACCCAACAGTTTGATGTTTTAGGCTCTAGCATGAAAATAAATGTGTAGTCTCTGTTGTGTCCTTTTTTCATTAACAAATAACAAAGATTTAGGAGGGAGGAAAGGCTGGAAAGCAGTACTTTTTTTCCTGGAATGCGTTTTTAGCCTTTTACCATGGGTAACATATGGTACGTGTAAGGGAGAGTCAGTTTGTGAATTATTTTGAGGATTAGTATTGGCGTTTGAATGCTCTTGGCTTTAAATATTGTCTGTTTTAGATCTTAAGTACATTCCTTGGCATTCCCTCTCCTCTCTCAGCCTGCCCTCTAACTCTGGCCAACACATTTTTGACTCAACTCTGTTTGGAGCTTGGGAGGAGAGCGAGAGAGAGCACCAAACCAGAGATCCCCTGACGCCCATCTCACAATGTTATTAGGAAGATTGATAAGTAAGAACCACCCTGATTATCCTAGCTCCTCAGTGTTTGGATGCCAGCTCCATTTTACCCTCTTGGCTTTAGGTTAGGGTTTTTCATTTAAGTAGTTGGTAGTTATTATTTTTTCTTTTTAAAGCAGTAGAGGCACTAGAGGTTAATGCAATTATGTTCTCCCATTGCTGTACAAATTGCAGGCCTGTACTGTGACACATTCATTGCCCCCCCCTCGCAGTGTGTGTGTGTGTGTGTGTGTGTGTGTGTGTGTGTGTGTGTGTGTGTGTGTGTGTGTGTGTGTGTGTGTGTGTGTGTGTGTGTGTGTGTGTGTGTGTGTGTGTGTGTGTGTGTGTGTGTGTGTGTGTGTGTGTGTGTTCCCCAGTAAGCCCCAATGCCTTCTTCTAGCCAGGCTGTGACAGTGTAATGGCAGTGTAGGGCATCACTTTCACGACCTTCGTTCCAGCCACAGTACATCTCCATATTTTATAACGACCCTTCAAATGGAATAGAAGATCTTGGTGTAGACCTATACATGCTGTATGTATATCATTACAAATATCACTCAAAATGGACGCACCTTTTGTCCAGAAATAAAGTATTTTGTTGAAGAAATAAATACTAAAGTAGTCAGTTGATTTATTTTCCAGTTGTTAAATCCTGTTTGTGTCACATTTATGTTGCTCTGGAGGACTCAGCATGACTGATTTGATACCCCTCTTCATCTCCTCGGGGCCTTTACAAGCACGGGCTGCCCTTGGTTTAGTTTCCAGTACTGTTGGCCTTACTCCCTACTGATCTCTCTCTCATTCACGTTCTCTCTCTTTCTATCACATTCTCTCTCTTTCCATCTCTGTCTCTCAGAATTGGATGGATTCCTAAATATCTGATAAGGTCTTTCAGAACATGATTCTTAAGAGAGAGATGGGAAGAGGAGAGAGAGATGGGAAGAGAGCGAGATAAAGAGAGAGATTTGATCAGGATGGTTTGATTGGTTTGATTGCTGAGCAATACAGAGTAGTCATCAAAGCATTCATCTTGAGGTTTTCATCCACTCAAGACTTCGCAGACTTTACTCTCTTGTCTCTCTCCTCTTCTGTGCAACTCACTCTCTACTCTTCATGTGTGAAGGAGTGTGTGTGTGTGTGTTAGGGATGTAACGATTCACCAATACGCATCGGTTCCCGATTCAAATGTTTAAGATACAAGTGCATCAGTCCTGGGACCTCAAACCGATCCAAATCTCTTTGGTCTTGGCCATAGTGGAGTTTGGAGTGAGACTGTTTGAGGTTGTGGACAGGTGTCTATTATACTGATAACAAGTTCAAACAGGTGCCATTAATACAGGTAACGAGTGGAGGACAGAGGAGCCTCTTAAAGAAGAAGTTACAGGTCTGTGAGAGCCAGAAATCTTGATTGTTTGTAGGTGACCAAATACTTATTTTCCACCATAATTTGCAAATAAATTCATAAGAAATACTACAATGTGATTTTCTGGATTTTTTTTCCTCATTTCGTCTGTCATAGTTGAAGTGAACCTATGATGAAAATTACAGGCCTCTCTCATGTTTTTAAGTGGGAAAACTTGCACAATTGGTGGCTGACTAAATACTTTTTTGCCCCACTGTATGTATTTTTTTCACCTTTATTTAACCAGGTAGGCCAGTTGAGAACAAGTTCTCATTTACAACTGCGACCTGGCCAAGATAAAGCAAAGCAATGCGACAAAAACAACAACACAGAGTTACACATAGGATAAACAAATGTACAGTCAATAACACAATAGAAAAATCTGAATGCAAATGTAGTAAGATTAGGGAGGTAAGGCAATAAATAGGCCATAGTGGAACAATAATTACGTTTTAGCATAAACACTAGAGTGATAGATGTGCAGATGATGATGTGCAAGTAGAGATACTGGGGTGCAAAAGAGAAGAAGAAAAAATAACAATATGGGGATGAGGTAGTGGGGTGTGCTATTTACAGATGGGCTGTGTACAGGTACAGTACACGGTTGTAATTTCTGTTGTAACCCTATCCCAAACCTCAACCCCTTATCTTAAGAATCTTATCTTCAGAATGAACTCCTAAACTTAACAGTCAAAAATCTTTCTGTTGTAACCCCATCCCAAACATATCCGTCAAAATGTCTAAATGTAATGTTTGGGACAAACATGGACAAACGTCGGTATCTGAAGTCAAATTGGTAAAAGTGTGAGATCTTGTTGGATGGAGATAGAGGAGTCACACAGAGTTAACGATGCTCCCAACCTCTCATATTGATCCACATTGCCACAGCACTCCACACATAACGGAACAGAAGAACAGTGTGTGGAATCTCACACACACACACTGCAGCTTCACACACACGGCAGCATCACACATACTGATCAGTGTGACATCTAATTCTGTGTAATGAACTCTCAGCACCATAGAGCATGATGATAGGGGGGCACACACACACAGTCTGTCTGTGGTAACGACAAGAGAGCTTGGCAGCAGGGCTGTAGCCTTTCTGTACCTTTTGATTTTAAACACTGTACAGTACTAGGCTAGAAACTGCAAGGTTTTGGGTTCAACTCCCGCAGGGATCACAATACACATACAAAAAATGTATGCATTAAAAGGACACACCTACTCATTCATGGGTTTTTCTTTACTTTTACTATTTTCTACATTGTAGAATAATAGTGAAGACATCAAAACTATGAAATAACACATATGGAATCATGTAGTAACCAAAAAACTCCATCACTCTTCTTGGTCAAATAGCCCTTACACAGCCTGGAGGTGTGTTGGGTCATTCAAATCAAATGTATTTATATAGCCCTTCGTACATCAGCTGATATCTCAAAGTGCTGTACAGAAACCCAGCCTAAAACCCCAAACAGCAAGCAATGCAGGTGTAGAAGCACGGTGGAAAAACTCCCTAGAAAGGCCAAAACCTAGGAAGAAACCTAGAGAGGAACCAGGCTATGGGGGTGGCCAGTCCTCTTCTGGCTGTGCCGGGTGGAGATTATAACAGAATATGGCCAAGATGTTCAAATGTTCATAAATGACCAGCATGGTCGAATAATAATAAGGCAGAACAGTTGAAAGTTGAAACAGTTAAACAGCAGCAGCACTGCCAAGTAGACTGGGGACAGCAAGGAGTCATCATGTCAGGTAGTCCTGGTGCATGGTCCTAGGGCTGAGGTCCTCCGAGAGAGAGAAAGAAAGAGAGAAGGAGAGAATTAGAGAACGCACACTTAGATTCACACAGGACACCGAATAGGACAGGAGAAGTACTCCAGATATAACAAACTGACCCTAGCCCCCCGACACATAAACTACTGCAGCATAAATACTGGAGGCTGAGACAGGAGGGGTCAGGCGACACTGTGGCCCCATCCGAGGACACCCCCGGACAGGGCCAAACAGGAAGGATCTAACCCCACCCACTTTGCCAAAGCACAGCCCCCACACCACTAGAGGGATATCTTCAACCACCAACTTACCATCCTGAGACAAGGCTGAATATAGCTCACAAAGATCTCCGCCATGGCACAACCCAAGGGGGGGCACCAACCCAGACAGGATGACCACATCAGTGAATCAACCCACTCAGGTGACGCACCTCTTCCAGGGACGGCATGAGAGAGCCCCAGTAAGCCAGTGACTCAGCCCCTGTAATAAGGCTAAAGGCAGAGAATCCCAGTGAAAAAAGGGGAACCGACCAGGCAGAGACAGCAAGGGCGGTTCGTTGCTCCAGAGCCTTTCCGTTCACCCTCCCACTCCTGGGCCAGACTACACTCAATCATATGACCAACTGAAGAGAAGAGTCTTCAGTAAAGACTTAAAGGTTGAGACCGAGTTTGCGTCTCTGACATGGGTAGGCAGACCGTTCCATAAAAATGGAGCTCTATAGGAGAAAGCCCTGCCTCCAGCTGTTTGCTTAGAAATTCTAGGGACAATTAGGAGGCCTGCGTCTTGTGACCGTAGCATACGTGTAGGTATGTACGGCAGGACCAAATCAGAGAGACAGGTAGGAGCAAGCCCATGTAATGCTTTGTAGGTTAGCAGTAAAACCTTGAAATCAGCCCTTGCTTTGACAGGAAGCCAGTGTAGAGAGGCTAGCACTGGAGTAATATGATCAATTTTTTGGGTTCTAGTCAGGATTCTAGCAGACGTATTTAGCACTAACTGAAGTTTATTCAGTGCTTTATCCGGGTAGCCGGAACGTAGAGCATTGCAGTAGTCTAACCTAGAAGTGACAAAAGCGTGGATAAAAAAAAAATTTGGGACAGAAAGTTTCAGATTTTTGCAATGTTACGTAGATGGAAAAAAGCTGTCCTTGAAATGGTCTTGATATGTTCTTCAAAAGAGAGATCAGGGTCCAAAGTAACGCCGAGGTCCTTCACAGTTTTATTTGAGACGACTGTACAACCATTAAGATTAATTGTCAGATTCAACAGAAGATCTCTTTGTTTCTTGGGCCCTAGAACAAGCATCTCTGTTTTGTCCGAGTTTAAAAGTAGAAAGTTTGCAGCCATCCACTTCCATATGTCTGAAACACATGCTTCTAGCAAGGGCAATTTTGGGGCTTCACCATGTTTCATTGAAATGTACAACTGTGTGTCATCCGCATAGCAGTGAAAGTTAACATTATGTTTTTGAATAACATCCCCAAGAGGTCAAATATATAGCGTAAACAATAGTGGTCCTAAAACGGAACCTTGAGGAACACCAAAATTTACAGTTGATTTGTCAGAGGACAAACCATTCACAGAGACAAACTCATATCTTTCCGACAGATAAGATCTAAACCAGGCCAGAACTTGTCCGTGTAGACCAATTTGGGTTTCCAATCTCTCCAAAAGAATGTGGTGATCGATGGTATCAAAAGCAGCACTAAGGTCTAGGAGCACGAGGACAGATGCAGAGCCTCGGTCCGATGCCATTAAAATGTCATTTACCACCTTCACAAGTGCCGTCTCAGTGCTATGATGGGGTCTAAAACCAGACTGAAGCATTTCGTATACATTGTTTGTCTTCAGGAAGGCAGTGAGTTGCTGCGCAACAGCCTTTTCTAAAAATTTTGAGATGAATGGAAGATTCGATATAGGCTGATAGTTTTTTATATTTTTTGGGTCAAGGTTTAGCTTTTTCAAGAGAGGCTTTATTACTGCCACTTTTAGTGAGTTTGGTACACATCCGGTGGATAGAGAGACGTTTATTATGTTCAACATAGGAGGGCCAAGCACAGGAAGCAGCTCTTTCAGTAGTTTAGTTGGAATAGGGTCCAGTATGCAGCTTAAAGGTTTAGAGGCCATGATTGTTTTCATCATTGTGTCAAGAGATATAGTACTAAAACACTTGAGCGTCTCTCTTGATCCTAGGTCCTGGCAGAGTTGTGCAGACTCAGGACAACTGAGCTTTGAAGGAATACGCAGATTTAAAGAGGAGTCCGTAATTTGCTTTCTAATAATCATAATCTTTTCCTCAAAGAAGTTCATGAATTTATCACTGCTAAAGTGAAAGCCATCCTCTCTTGGGGAATGCTGCTTTTTAGTTAGCTTTGCGACAGTATCATTGTCCTCTTGAAAAACAAATTATAGTCCCATTAAGCGCAAACCAGATGGGATGGCATAACGCTGCAGAATGCTGTGGTAGCCATGCTGGTTAAATGTGCCTTGAATTCTAAATAAATCCCTGACAGTGTCACCAGCAAAGCACCCCCACACCATCACACCTCCTCCTCCTTGATTCCCGGTGGGAACCACACATGCAAAGATCATCACATACTCTGCGTCTCACAAAGACACAGCGGTTGGAACATTTAGACTTATCAGACCAAAGGACAGATTTCCACCAGTCTAATGTCCATTGCTCGTGTTTCTTGGCCCAGGCAAGTCTCTTCTTATTATTGGTGTCCTTCGGTAGTGATTTCTTCTCACCAATTCAACCATGAAGGCCTTTTTTCACGCAGTCTCCTCTGAACAATTGTTGCTGAGGTGTGTCTGTTACTCAAACTCTGTGAAGCATTTATTTGGGCTGCAATTTACTGAGGTGCAGTTAACTCTAATGAACATATCCTCTGCAGCAGAGGTAACTCTGGGTCTTCCTTTCCTGTGGCGGTCCTCATGAGAGCCAGTTTCATCATAGTGCTTGATGGTTTTTGCGACTGCACTTGAAGAAACTTTCAAAGTTCTTGATATTTTTCAGATTGACTGACCTTCACATCTTGAAGGAATGATGGATTGTCCTTTCCTCTTTGCTTGTTTGAGCCATTCTTTCCATAATATGGACTTTGATAAAGCCTATTTGATAAAATACCATCTTCTGTATACCACCCCTACCTTGTTACAACATAACTGATTGGCTTAAAAGCATTAAAAAGGAAAGAAATTCCACCAATTAACTTTTATTGAAATGCATTCCAGGTGACTATCTCATGAAGCTGTTTGAGAGAATGCCAAGAGTGTTCAAAGCTGTCATCAAGGCAAAGGGTGGTGTCACGTCCTGGGTGGTGTCACCTTAGTTCCTTTTTTATGTCTCTATTTTAGTTTGGCCAGGGCGTGAGTTGGGGTGGGCATTCTATGTTTTGTGTTCTGCTTTATATCTCTATGTGTTTGGCCTGGTATGGTTCCCAATCAGAGGCAGCTGGCAATCGTTGTTTCTGATTGAGAACCATACTTAGGTAGCCTGTTTTCATATTTTGAGTTGTGGGTGATTGTTTTCTGTTGTGTGTCTGCACCAGCCAGAACTGTTTCGGTCGTTCTCTTTTTAAATAAATATGGACACAAACCACGCTGCACCTTGGTCCTCACCTTCTTCCACCTACGACGATCGTTACAGGTGGCTACTTTGAAGAATCTCAAATATAAAATAAAATATCTTGGTTACTACTTGATTCCATATGTGTTTTTTCATAGTTTTGATGTCTTCACTATTATTCTACAATGTTGAAAGTACTGAAAATAAAGACAAACTCTTGAATGAGTAGGTGTGTCCAAAGTTGACTGGTACTGTATAAATATATACTATAGTCACTACTAGCCATTTTGATAGATCTTTGTATAGAATGTGAAGCATTATTATTATTATTATTTTATTTTAAGCTTTAGTGACATCATTCCCATTCATCACACCCAGATTTTCTGATGTTAAACTACCGGAGCCGAGGGGGGAACTCTGATATGAGGGTAGTGTGTAAGGGTTTTCCTGTGGTGAAGGAGAAGCGGACCAAAATGCAGCGTGGTGCAGCGTGGTGGGACGCGGACCCCACTTCACCATTGTCTTAGTCCGCCTTATTGTCTGCTTCCTTGGCCTCCTAACCACGGCGACCCCTCTAAATGACCCCACTGGACTGAGGGGCAGCTCTGGACAGAGGGGCGGAAGCTCTTAGCTGAGGGGCGGGGGCTCTTGGCTGAGGGGCAGGGGCTCTTGGCTGAGGGGCAGGGGCTCTGGCGGCTCTGGGCTGAGGGGCTCTGGCGGCTCTGGGCTGAGGGGCTCTGGCGGCCCCTGGCTGACTGGCGGCCCCTGGCTGACTGGCGGCCCCTGGCTGACTGGCGGCCCCTGGCTGACTGGCGGCACTGGCGGCTCCTGGCAGACTGGTGGCGCCGGGCAGACGGGTGGCTCAGGCGGCGCTGGGCAGACAGGTGGCTCAGATGGCGCTGGGCAGACGGGAAGCTCCGGCAATGCTGGAGAGACGGGTAGCTCAGATGGCGCTGGGCAGACGGGAAGCTCCGGAAACGCTGGAGAGGAAGGCTCTGGCAGCGCTGGACTAAGGAGCTCTGGCGCCTCTGGAATGAGGGGTTCTTGCGTCTCTGGACTGAGGGGCGGGAGCTCTGGTAGCGCCGAACAGGCGGGAGACTCCGGCTGCGCTGGAGATTAGGAAGGCTCTGGCAGCGCTGGAGAGGCGGGAGACTCCGACAGCGCTGGAGAGGAGGAAGGCTCCGGCAGCGCTGGACAGGCGGGAGCCCCTGTAAGGATGAGCCGGAGAGACAGCCTGGTGCGGGGGGCTGCCACCGGAGGGCTGGTGCGTGGAGGTGGTTACGGATAGACCGGACCGTGCAGGCGCACTGGAGCTCTTGAGCACCGAGCCTGCCCAACCCTACCTGGTTGCATGCTCCCGGTCGCCCTGCCAGTGAGGCGAGGTGGAATAGCCCGCACTGGGCTATGCAGGCGAACCGGAGACACCAATGCACAAGGCTGGTGCCATGTAAGCCGGCCCAAGGAGACGCACTGGAGACCAGATGCGTAGAGCCGGCTTCATGGCACTTGGCTCGATGCCCACTCTAGCCCGGCCGATACGCGGAGCTGGAATGTACCGCACCGGGCTATGCACCCACACTGGGGACACCGTGCGCTCCACAGCATAACACGGTGCCTGCCCGGTCTCTCTCGCCCCCCGGTAAGCACAGGAAGTTGGCGCAGGTCTCCTACCTGGCTTCGCCACACTTCCTGTGTGCCCCCCCCCAAGACATTTTTGGGGCTGCCTCTCGGGCTTCCTTGCCAGCCGTGTTCCCTCATATCGCCGGCTCCTCTCTCCGGCTGCCTCTGCTCTCCTAGCTGCCTCCACCTGTTCCCATGGATGGCGATCCTTTCCCACCAGGATCTCCTCCCAGGTGTAGCAACCCTTGCCGTCCAATACATCGTCCCATGTCCATTCCTCTTTGCGCCGCTGTTGGTGTTGCCCGTTACCACGCCGCTTGGTCCTGTTGTGGTGGGTGATTCTGTTTAATTTATAAAGACACTATACATGAATAAACTAACAAAACAATAAATGTGCGAAAACCTAAACAGTCCTATCAGGAGCAAACACAGAGACATGAACAATCACCCACAAACACACAGTGAAACCCAGGCTACCTAAGTATGATTCTCAATCAGAGACAACTAATGACACCTGCCTCTGATTGAGAACCATACTAGGCCGAATCATAGAAATACCTCAAAACATAGAAAAACAAACATAGACTGCCCACCCAACTCACGCCCTGACCATACTAAAATAAATACAGAACAAAGGAAATAAAGGTCAGAATGTGACATAGGGAAGGTGTGCATGCATGGTTTGTGTGTGTGTGTGTGTGTGTGTGTGTGTGTGTGTGTGTGTGTGTGTGTGTGTGTGTGTGTGTGTGTGTGTGTGTGTGTGTGTGTGTGTGTGTGTGTGTGTGTGTGTGTGTGTGTGTGTGTGTGTGTGTGTGTGTGTGTGTGTGTGTGTGCGCGTGCGCGCGTGCGTGCGTGCGTGCGTGTGTGTGTGCGCGTGCGCGTGTGTGTGTGTTAAACTAACTGTTCTAACTGCATAGTAAGACTTACTGTGGTCATATTACCAGAAGATTTCATTTCAGTACTGCCACTTAGGACATTTTTCATTGTGCGAGCCAAGAAGTGGAAGTCATTCCTCTTTCGGGTAAACAGTGAAAAATGTACGTGTCGCTTTCCAATTTCTCCCTCAAATTACAGCTTGACAGAAGCCAAACATCACTTCTTCTTATTGTTTGCCAAGCAAACAACATGTCTGAACCTCTAACTGCCCTTATTAAATGTTTTGGCTGGATGGAAATTGTACAAAGTGTACCTCGGAGCCACTTTGATCACGGTGACCTGGAAAGGTGATACGCCTCTACTTCACAAGCTCTCTCTGACAACTGGGGAAACTGGATCTGTTGTTGTGGACACATGATCCACTCTAGCACTGTGCTAAAAACTTACCATCTTCAGTTTCTGCTCTGTACAAACAGTCAAGCTGACGATTGGAATTGAAATTTCTCATGGCTTGAGCTTCTGCTTCTTTCTTACCCACAAACCACTACTGGAGTGGAGTCACAAAGCTGAGAACCTTGCATGCATTATTTTATGAAAGGCCAGCCTAAGGCATTTCTGTAACATCAAACATGGAAACATTAAATGTTTTAATAGGGAAGAAATATATGTGTGTGTGTGTGTAACAATTCTCGTTGGTGGAAGGAGAGGAGGAGGTCAGAACGTGACAGTACCCCCCCCCCCCCAAAGGTGCGGACTCCGGCCGCAAAACCTGAACCTATAGGGGAGGGTCTGGGTGGGCGTCTGTCCACGGTGGCCCCACTCCACCATAGTCCACTTAAGTTGCACGTTTGGAGTGGCGACCCTCGCTGCCAACCTCGGACTGGGGACCCTTGCAGCGAGCCCCAAATAGATGGGGGACTCCGGACAGGCGGGATACTCCGGCAGCGCCGTAGTGAAGGGCAACTCCGGCAGCGCCATAGTTTTTAATCAATCTACAGATAATATCCCATAATGACAATGCAAAAACATTTATACAAAATAAAAAACTATCACATAGGTATTCAGACCCTTTTCTCAGTACTTTTAAAACACCTTTGTCAGCGATTACAGCCTCGAGTCTTCTTGGGTATGATGCTACAAGCTTGGCACACCTGTATTTGGGGAGTTTATCTCGTTCTTCTCTGCAGATCATCTCAAGCTCTGTCAGGTTGGATAGGGAGCGTCGCTGCACAGCTGTTTTCAGGTCTCTCCAGAGATGTTTGTTCGGGCCACTCAAGGATATCAAATCAAATTTTATTGGTCACACACACATGGTTAGCAGATGTTATTGCGAGTGTAGCGAAATGCTTGTGCTTCTAGTTCTGACAGTGCAGCAATATCTAACATGTAATCTAACAATTCCATAACAACTACCTAATACACACATCTAAGTAAAGGAATGGGATAAGAATATATACACATAAATATATGGATGAGCAATGACAGAGCGGCATAGGCAAGATGCAATAGATGGTATAAAATACAGTATATACTTTTGAGCTGAGTGATGCAATATATGTAAACATTATTAAAGTGGCATTGTTAAAGTGACTAGTGATCCATTTATTAAAGTGGCCAATGATTTCAAGTCTGTATGTAGGCAACAGCCTCTCCGTGTTAGTGATGGCTGTTTAACAGTCTGATGGCCTTGAGATAGAAACTGTTTTTCAGTCTCTCGGTCCCAGCTTTTATGCATCTGAACGGACCTCTCCTTCTGGATGGTAGCGGGTTGAACAGGCAGTGGCTCGGGTGGTTGTTGTCCTTGATTATCTTTTTGGCCTTCTTGTGACATCGGGTGCTTTAGGTATCCTGGAGGGCAGGTAGTTTGCCCCGGTGATGCGTTGTGCAGACCTTACCACCCTCTGGAGAGCCTTGTGGTTGTGGGCAGGGCAGTTGCCGTTCCAGGCGGTGATACAGCCCGACAAGATGCTCTCAATTGTGCATCTGTAAAAGTTTGCGAGGGTTTTAGGTGGCAAGACACATTTCTTCAGCCTCCTGAGAGACTTGTCCCAAAGCCACTCCTACGTTGTGTTGGCTGTGTGCTTACGGTCACTGACCTGTTGGAAGGTGAATCTTTGCCCCAATCTGAGGTCCTAAGCGCACTGTGGAAGATTTTCGTCAAGGATCTTTCTGTACTTTGCTCCATTCATCTTTTCCTCGATCCTGACTAGTTTTCTGGTCCCTGTCACTGAAAAACATCTCCACAGCATGATGCGGCCACTACCGTGCTTTACCGTAGGGATGGTATTGGCCAGGTGATGAGCGGTGCCTTGTTTCCTCAAGACGTGACGCTTGGCATTCAGGCCAAATAGTTCAATCTTGGTTTCATCAGACCAGACAATTTTGTTTCTCATGGTCTGAGAGTCCTTAGGTGCCTTTCGGCAAACTCCAAGCTGGCTGTCTTTTCTAAGGAGTGGCTTCCGTCTGGCCAATCTACCATAAAGGCGTTCATTAATGGAGTGCTGCAGAAATGGTTGTCCTAGAGAGTTCCATAGAGGAACTCTGGAGCTCTGTCAGAGTGACCATTGGGTTCTTTGTCACCTCCCTGACCAAGGTCCTTCTCCCCCGATTGTTCAGTTTGGCTGGGCGGCCTGCTCTAGGAAGAGGCTTGGTGGTTCCAAACTACATCCATTTAAGAATGATGGAGGCCACTGTATTCTTGGGGACCTTCAATGCTGCTGAAATGTTTTCGTGCCCTAACCAGATGTGTGCTTAGACTCCTTTCTCGGAGCTCTACGGCAATTAATTCTACCTCATGGCTTGGTTTTTGCTCTGACATGCATTGTCAACTGTGGGATCTTATATAGACAGGTGTGTGCCTTTCCAAATCATATCCAATCAATTGAATTTAACACAGATGGACTCCAATCAAGTTCTAGAAGCGTCTCAAGGATGATCAATGGAAACAGGATGCACCTGAGCTCAATTTCGAATCGCATAGCAAAGTGTCTGAAATCTTAATTAAATAAGGTATTTCTGTTTTTTATTTTAAATACATTTGAAAAAAACTGTTTTCACTAAGTAAATTATTAGGGAATTGTGTGTTGATAGATTTAATTTTTATTTATTTAATCTGTTTTTGAACAAGGCTGTAACATAATAAAATCTGGAACGAGTGAAGGGGTCTGAATACTTTCCAAATGCACTGTATATACAGTACCAGTCAAAAGTTTGGACACACCTTCTAATTTTTAACTATTTAACTATTAACTATTCTAATTTTTAACTATTTTCTACATTGTAGAATAACCATGAAGACATCAAAATTATGAAATAACACATAGGGAATCTTGTAGTTCCCCAAACAAGTGTTAAACAAATCCAAATATATTTTAGATTCTTCAAAGTAGCCACCCTTTGCCTTGATGGCAGTTTTGCACACTCTTGGCTTTCTCTCAACCATATTCATGAGGAATGCTTCTCCAACAGTCTTGAAGGAGTTCCCACATATGCTGAGCTCTTGTTGGATGCTTTTCCTTCCTCTGCAGTCCAACTCATCCCAAACCATCTCAATTGGGTTGAGGTTAGGTGATTGTGGAGACCAGGTCATCTGATGCAGAACTCCATCACTCTCCTTTTTGGTCAAATAGCCCTTACGCAGCCTGGAGGTGAGTTTTGGGTCATTGCCCTATTGAAAAACAAATGCTAGTCCCACTAAGCGCAAACCAGATGGGATTGCGTATCGCTGTGGTATCCATGCTAGTTAAGTGTGTTACAAGTATTCTAAATACATCACTGACAGTGTCACCAGTAAAGCACCACCACACTATCACACTTTCTCCTCCATGCTTCACAGTGGGAACCACACATGCTGAGATCATCCATCCACCTACTCTCACAAAGACACAGCAGTTGGAACCAAAAATCTCACATTTGGATTCATCAGACTAAAGGACAGATTTCCACCAGTCTAATGTTTCTTGGCCCAAGCAAGTCTCTTCTTCTTATTGGTGTCCTTTAGTAGTGGTTTCTTTGCAGCAATTCAACCATGAAGGCCTCATTCACACAGTCTCCTCTGAACAGTTGATGTTGAGATGTGTTTGTTACTTGAACTCTGTGAAGCATTTATTTTGGCTGCAATTTCTGAGGTGCAGTTAACTCTAATGAACTTATCCTCTGCAGCAGAGGTAACTCTGTTTCTTCCTTTCCCATGGCGATCCTCATGAGAGACAGTTTCATCATAGCGGTTTTTGTGACTGCACTTGAAGAAAGTTTCCAAAGTTCTTGAAATTTGGTGGATTGAAGGGCCTGTCTTAAGGTAATGTTGGACTTTAATTTTTCTTTGCTTTTTTGAGCTGTTCTTGGCTTAATATGGACTTGATCTTTTAACAAATAGGGCTATCTTCTGTGTACCACCTCTGCCTTGTCAAAACACCACTGATTGGCTCAAAAGCAGTAAGAAGGGAATAAATTCCACAGATTAACTTTTAACAAGGCACACCTGTTAATTGAAATGCATTCCAGGTGACTGCCTCATGACACTGGTTGAGGGAATGCCGAAAGTGTGCAAAGCTGTCATCAAGGCAAAGGGTGGCCACTTTGAAGAATCTGAAATATAACATATATTTTGATTTGTTAAACACTTTTGGATAATATATAATTCCATGTGTTATTTCATCGTTTTGATGTCTTCACTATTATTCTATAATGTAGACAATAGTAAAAATAAAAACTTGAATGAGTAGGTGTGTGCAAACTTTTGACTGGTACTGTGTATATATAAATATTTTTTTCATCAAAGCTGACATATTGTTTAGAATAGAAAAATGAGTTGTGAGAAAGACCAACAAAGGAATTCATAATCAGGTGATCAATGTCCATCATATAGCCTATTTGTCAGGTCCATTGGAGAGATTGGTAATGTTATAAGGATTGGATATAATGTTATGAGGATTGGGGAGAGAGAAATCACAAATTCTACAGCACTACAGCAGAGTCATATCTTAAGTGTAAAATTAACACTCAATAATTCATGCCTTCTGGGAGTGCAGTAAAGTCCAAAAGTTATGGGTAGAGTTAGAAAGCTGTCTGTCAGAAGTTTTACAATGTAAGTTTACTTTTAATCCGTCTATTGGCGTTTTTCAAGACATGACATATGAGGATGTGGTGAAATACCCAATGGGTTGGACAATATTATTTTCGTCACTTATATTGAAGAAGCCCCTACTTAAATACTGGAAGTCAAGTGATACTCCAGCGTTAAGAGAACAGAATAATTCAATATTTTATTGAAATATTGAAAAGAATCTGTCTACAGACAGAAACCACAAAACACAATCTGAGGTCATATGGATGCGGTAGGAACGTGTGATGTCATTCATGTTTGTGGAAATGTATGTATACGTTAAGATGTTTATTGTTTTATCTAGGTATGTTTTTGTTTATTGTCCAAAAAAGTAAAATAAATCAAAAACGGATATCTGAAGACTCAGCCCTTTTTATCAGAGCAGCTAACATTAGGCTTACCAAATGGAACCCTATTCCCTATATAGTGCACTACTTTTCACCAGGCCCATAGTTTCTCGACAACTACAAAAAGGCCATTTGTGTCAGAAAGCAATCTCAGTTTCCTCTGACACTGACATGCTGGCACACTCAGATTGAGAAATCGAAGGGTCAATGATTGGCCATCTTTTTAAACACACACACAGACACACACATATATATATACACACACATGTTCATGATGAGTTCCCATTCAAAACACCTTTAATTTTACTCAGATGTGTTACCCTGATATTGCAACCCAAGGGCACCAACCCAGTCCTAGTCATTCCTAACTAAATACATTTTCCACATCCGCACGATGACATACTGTGTAAAGCAATGTATAAAGTAATGACAATTCCTGCAGAGAGTTTTTAAAAAACACACAAAAAAACAATTTCTAGATGAAATATTCCCCACTTAGTACCATGTAATACATTGTTACATTTGATTGACTAACCGGGTACCCTCCATTCAGCAGTATTAGTCTCTTTCCTTTACAACATGAAGGTCGCTCCTCTATTTGCTCGCTGCACATGTCATACTTGCTTTAATGAGAGAGATGCACTGTTCAGCCACAATGGAAGCTTTTCAGCTAGATTAAACGTATCACCATACACAATGTGTTTTTTTAAATCCTTACTCCTGCCCCTATTGTGACACAGTTGTTGTCTAGAAGAGATGCTTGTAGCTGAAAAACATGGTTAAAGAGATCAGCATCAAAGTAAAGGGCACCAACCCAGTGGTTTTGTGTGACTTGCAGGAGAGTCTCGCTTCGGATTTCAACCTGCAACACAGAGGTGTTGTCTTACCTGATTTCTATTCATTCACACAATGAGCAGACCTCCTCTTTCCCAGTAACCAGAGTCCAGACCAGACTTTTGTTTTCCCGTTCATCTGATATGTGCATGTTGCTTCCTTCAGAACACGGCCTTGGACCACCGCCAGACGCTGGATTTCGCAGCTATCTATTTTCTTTGTCTGAACTGTGTACGTTCCAAGAAACCATTTTAGATAAATGCTTAGGCCTAACCACGCTTCGCACATTACACTGCCTTTCTCATGATATGTCAATGCCTCACCTTGTTACAGTGTATTAAATTGTTCCACGTAATTCTCTTGTCAGACTCCAGAAGCCACAAATGAGCAGTTGGATCAGACAGGGAGCACATTTTGGTTCATGTTGTCCATCAGCTCACAGACTGTTATGTCTGCCCGTACTGTACGTGTGGAGCTATGGGGGTTGTTTCTAGTGCACTTGGAGATCATAACAGTGAAGAAATTATCATAAGGCTTGTGTATTTTATCATTATTTGTATTATTATTATTATCTGTTTGCTGGGCGTTGTCTGTGCGTGTGTGTGTGTGCGTGTGCGTGTGTGTATGTGTGAGAGAGCGAGAGACACAGGGAAGAAACATGATGATACTAGTGTATATTGTCTTGTTTCATGATGTTATATCATGTGTTGTTTTCAGGGTTTCTTCCTGACGGTGTCCCCAGAGTCAATCCTGAAGGTGGCGAAGCACGCCTCTGAAAACAACAAGATCTTTAGCCTGAACCTCTCAGCTCCCTTCATCAGCCAGTTCTTCAAGGAGGCCATGATGAAGGTCATGCCGTACGTCGACATCTTGTTTGGCAATGAGACGGTGAGTGAAATGGGCCATTGTTCAAAGGCCTTCCCACTGGATTGATGTATTCTGTTAACACAGTTCAACAACACATTATTCTGGTTTAGTGAGAGAGCATTTGAGTGTGTTTGTAAGCTGCCCAGTGCTGTTCACTACTACAGGAACAATTCCAACCATGCTACACATTCCAGTAAGGTAAGAACTGACGGCTGGCTGTGGTTGCGGAACGTGTTTTTCAAAGTGACTTATTGAGCTAGAGAGATGGAAAAAGTCAGGCAGTTTGAGCATTATGTCTTTACATCTGGCACATTCACAGACATTTTAATTGATGTCCCTTGTCCCTGTCAAATAAATACATATCATGTCCTCTCACCTTGTTGAAAGGGAAATGGTGTACACCGTCCATGGAATTAGTACATGCATTATTAGACGTTTAAATTAATGCTATCTAGCCATTGAGTCTCAAAGAATATACTGTAACTTAAAAATGCTTCATGAGCTAAATTCTACTGTCATACACCTGTAAACAATGTAATTGCCTGTTGCAATAGAATCAATAGAATAGTGCCAAAAGTGTAAAGCTCACCCACCTGACATTCCAGGATGGCTAAAGCAAACGCTCAAACCATTTGAACCCAGGTCTGGAAGTCCCCATAGCCAGGCTTGGGGTTAACTTGGGGTTCCAGTGAACAGCGGAGCTGAAGACATACTGCACCTATGGGGGGAGAGCTTTGGACTGCCTCCCAGTTCCCCGTCTTCCCCACTACCCCCTACTGCTAAAGCTACTAAACATACAGGGCCTTGTTTGGATCGAGATGCAGTCCACAGACTAGAGGAGGAAGTGGAGGATACCATCTCAACATCAGACACAGTATTTACTGCTTTAGCTGACTTCGCAACTACTTCTCGTAATTGCGGAAAGGAATCATTCTATTAGGTTGCGTCACAAATTGGCAGCTTATTCATATTCCCTATGGGGCCTGGTCAAAGGTTGCAGTTCACAACCCCATAGGAAATATGAATACGCTATAGGAGTAAGGTGCCATTTGGGATGATGTAGCCTACATGTTGCAAATGTTATTTATTTTTGGGTGGGTGGGTGTTAGCTAGCCACTTTAACACCACTGGTTAAGGTATGTTACCCACGCCACCAGTCATTACATTTTAATGACGGTGGGTAATTATAACGTTAGCTTGTGTTGGAAGAGCTGTGCAATGGTGTTTGTGAAACAATGCTGTTACAGTGTTTTGTGGAACAAGTGAAGGAAGTTTCCCTACTGTACAGCAGCTCCAGTAAACATCATTCCTTGTTATGGTTGCAAAATTCTGGTAACTTTCACAAAAATGACCAGCTTTACCAAAAATCCCAGTGGGAGGATTAACTCCCTGCATATTTTCTCCTGATTCTGAGAATCCTCTAACTCGGATTTCTTGAAAACCTAGGAATTTTCCAACCCTATGCATTAAAGACCTTAAAGGAAGTAGAAGAGTTCCTCTTTGAGTGTTTTGACACCTCTTGGGCAGTTGGCCCCCTCTATGTCAGACTGTTGATTGAGTGGGGTGTACAGGAGTGACTGCTCATATGGTTAGACCGTGGCCTCCTGTGGTGCGTTGCAGTGGGGAGCCAGTCAGGGTTGGAGCTGCTTGGCGATCATGCATGGTGCATGATGAGTGACAGGCAACAGGACTGCCTCAGCCATGAAACTGACCATAGCACCGCCTGGAGTTTGATAAACGGCATTGGCACTTGGATTGGAACCGGTGCTATGGTCAGTGTCGAAAAATGGAAGCATAGGAAGAAAAGTAGCTCGTCTCTATGGTAAAATATGGTAGTGCATATTTGATGTTAGTGGGATATTTTGCTTGATGTTATATGGGGTAAATTTGACATTTGACATTTGACATTTGACATTTTAGTCATTTAGCAGATGCTCTTATCCAGAGCAACTTACATTAAGTGCATTCATCTTAAAGATAGCTAGGTGAGACAACAACATATCACAATCCACTATACCTGACACAAACATTCCATTCCAGTTAAACAATGGATATGTAGCATTTTGCAACAAAAAAAATGTAATACACATCTAAAATCTATGCATAAAAAATCTGAGAACAGTAATAGTTTACAAATACTTGAAGTTACCCATAAGCAATCATGTCTGATGAAAAAATAAAAATGTGAAAAATTGGGGGATATAGCGATTTGCAATATTTATTTTATACAACCTTTTTTTCTAGCAAGCCAACTCTGGCTATCACAGTCAGGTCAATCTATGCAGCCAAAAGTAACAGCAATGTAGCTGCATTTGCATAAACTGTTTTTGAGTGACATTCATTTGGATACTTCCATAACAATGAGCTGTATAATGCTCGATTTTGCCTGGCATAGAACAGTTTGCCTTCTCGTCAGGACACTGTTCATTACGAGGAGATTGCATTGCATATCAAATACTAGGCTAGCTAAGTAGTTTGTTGCTAGCAAACCTGTCAACAGGACAACCAAATTCAACAATATCAGTTGCTGAAAAAAGCTGGTCAAACTAGAAAGATATGGGAGGATTTGACAGCACAGAAGTGTGTGTGTGTGATTGTGCTGCTGTAACTCTATCCTGCTTCTACTTGTTTGAGCCTTGGCATCACACAGCCCAGCCTGACCTATCATAGACAGTCACTCTCTCAGACACTCTCTCTCTCTCTCTCTCTCTCTCTCTCTCTCTCTCTCTCTCTCTCTCTCT
Organism: Oncorhynchus gorbuscha; assembly: GCF_021184085.1. Lineage (NCBI taxonomy): Eukaryota > Metazoa > Chordata > Actinopteri > Salmoniformes > Salmonidae > Oncorhynchus > Oncorhynchus gorbuscha. The sequence continues at coordinate 87,743,770 of NC_060178.1, forward strand.
CTCTCTCTCTCTCTCTCTCTCTCTCTCTCTCTCTCTCTCTCTCTTCCTCTCGCTCTCTCTCTCTCTCTCTCCTGTAATTACTGCCCTTTTTGGGACATAGTGTCTTTAGTGTCTGACTCTGCTCTGTTCTGCTGTTAGCCCCCCCCACACACACACACTGAACCAGAGAACTGTCAGTCTCTCTTACACTGCCTGTGTGTCTGCGGCTGGGGGCCACTGACATAAAGCTAGACAGTGGATGGTGAGGATAGAGAGATGGAGGTGTGAGTGCATACAGTCACACATCAGACAGCGCTGCCTGCTCCACTTGATTGGCAAACGTAGTGTGATAACCTGGCAACAGCAAAGGCCTAATTAAGTCCTCTCCTCCCTTCTCTCTCTTTCTCCTTCTCTCTTTCTTTCTCTCTTCCTCCCCTTACTTCTTATCCCCTCCTCCCCTCCTCTCCTCTCTCTCTCCTGACTAGCTACCTGACATGAAGCCATCCGGGGCATTACCATTACTCTCCGTTTAATAGCCACAGCTAATTCTTTTCCAATGAGGGAGTCATTACCACCTGAAAAAATTGACCATATGCCAGAGGATTCATTCGCCAATAAAATGATCAGATAATTTGGTTTTGCTGTTTGAGCATACCGATGAGATAAACCACACAATGGAGTCGAGGGAGGGAAAGGGAAAAGGATTGGGCAATTAGGCTAACGTTAGCCTTGGATTTATATTGTGGGAATTTTGGTGTGGGCCTATTCCCTATATAGTGCACTACTTTGTACCAGAGCCCTATGGACCCTCGTAAAAAAAGTAGTGAACTAAATAGGGAATAGGGTGTAATTTGGGACGCATTTAGACATATCATAGATAGAGAAATGGTACGATTAATTGAGACAGAATTAATCACCCTCACTGATGTTTCCTTAAGCCACGATGATTCATAGCAGTTCCATTTAGATTGCTTCTAGTAATTGGGGCATTTTTGTTCAGCCCTAAATATGGGCAGCAAGATGAAGAAAACGGTACCATAGAAGTAAATCGGTTTTAACAGTTTAAAATAATGTTCTTCCCTCATATAACAAACTGCAATGCTAATACAGATGAAGAGGCTTTAGGATTATACCCCACAGACAATTTCAATTTCTCCCATGTTCCTCTTTTCCTTGGCATCACACAGCCTTGCTTATCATAGACAGCCTCTTCCTTCCCTCCCTCCCTCCCTCTGTCATTTTTTTTATAGGCCTATAGCCCATCTGCCCCATACGGGGAGCTCCTTCCAGCCCTGTCCAATCTATTCAACACCTCCACTCTCCTCTGCTCTCAGGAGGAGCTTATTTATGTGGGCCAAAGGCCCATCTTCCAAACGACAAACGAGAAGCCACCAACCATTGTAATTGAATACTCAATAGGCAAGCCATTTAAAAAAAGTGGGAAATAGCATATTGCCAACATATTAATATACCCTGTCCTGGCGAAGGAACCATCATCATTCTAGTGTTCAAGCTGTTTTCAAAGAGCATTTAGCCCAAGTGCTCCCAAGTTCCTGGGGCTATAAAAAGAGGAAATTACTTATTTTTCTTCTTTCGCCTCTGTTGTAGTTCCTATGTTATGAATGTTTCCCTACATAATATTGTCTGTGTGGTTGATCTTGCTTATTTTCCCATCCATCCCCCAGCCCAGCCCTTCTGTTATCTAGGTGGAGGGTGGAGGAATAGAAGTAGTTCTACAGAAGGATATTGTCATGAAAATCTCCTCAGGCGTTTTGACCCCCAGCCCTGTTCTCTCTCTCTCTCATCCTCCATCTGCATGCAGTGTGTGTGAGGTGGTGGGGGTTGGTGGGGTGTTGGGGTAATGATGTTTGCAGTGTGTGTGTGAGGTGGTGGGGTAATGATTTTTCAAGGATAGTTGACGTGGGTGTCTGTGTGGAAAAGGCACACAGACTGAGGGGCAGTGGGGAGAGAGCTAGATATACAGGGCAATTTAGACCTGGGTTCAAATACTATTTCAAATCTTTCAAATACTTTGTAGTGTTTGCTCTATTCTGCCTGGAGTGCCAGGTGGGCGGGGTTTGTCAGGTGGGTGGGGTTTCCAATGTTAGTTTTACTCGTTATTCATTATTCACTTTATTCTTTCCTTGTCGTTATTTTTTATTTTATCTTTAACCCTGCATTGTTGGAAACGACACATTAGTAAGCATTTCACTGTATGTCTACATCTGTTGTTTACGAAGCATGTGAAAAATCGGATTTGATTTGGAACCAAAACTTTTCAATTGGTTCCATTGCAACAGGCAAGTCATCAACTTATTCACAGCCAAAGTATTTTTAATTATTTCAAACAGTACTTGAACCCAGGTCGGATAGATATACGGGGCAATATGGCCATGGTGTTTCTCTTCTCCAACATCTCTAGCAATATGATTCATCATCCTGGCTTTGTTTGTTTGATGGACTGCTTGGAGGCCTGTGGCTGAGAGGGAGGGAGAGGGAGAGCAAGAGGGAGTGAGAGAGAGAATTTCCCATTGACAGCTCACCCACAGCGGTCTGGAGATGTGCCTCTTAGCTTGGGGAAAATATCCTGTAGGTCAGCCGGCCGGTCAGTCAGTCTCACTGGCGAAAACAAAGAGATGTGGAAGGCAGATTAACTTAACTGAAACACCCTCCTCTTTTAAAACTGGTCTCTCCCTCTCTCCCTCCCTCCCTCCAAGTTTCCTCTGAGGATAGTAGACAGAAACATTAACCTCTGTGTTTACAACATGGCCTGATGATATCCAATTGGGAGGCCTAATTCCATATAGGAATTCCATATCAGTCTGGGGGCCATAAGAAAGCAGCTTGTGGGCCTGAAGTGGACCCAGGGTTGCCAGTTTGAGACCCCGGGTTTACACCATTGCCTGATGAGAAGCCAACCAGGGCAGGACCCCTAGCCTTTGTCCCAAATGGCACCCTATTCCCTGTATAGGGCACTGTTATATGGTCAAAAGAAGAGCACTATGTAGAGAATAGGGTGTCATTTGGGACGCACACGTACCCTGCTCTGAACTTAGTCACTGTTACTAGCTGGCCTCCACTCAGTACCCTGCCCTCAACTGCTGCCCTATGTACAGTCTTGGCCGAAAGTTTTGAGAATGACACAAATATTAATTTCCACAAAGTTTGCTGCTATGGTGTCTTTAGATATTTTTGTCAGATGTTACTATGGAATACTGAAGTATAATTACAAGCATTTCATAAGTGTCAAAGGCTTTTATTGACAATTACATGAAGTTGATGCAAAGAGTCAAAATTTGCAGTATTGACCCTTCTTTTTCAAGACCTCTGCAATCTGCCCTGGTATGCTGTCAATTAACTTCTGGGCCACATCCTGACTGATGACAGCCCATTCTTGAATAATCAATGCTTGGAGTTTGTCAGAATTTGTGGGGTTTTGTTTGTCCACCCGCCTCTTGAGGATTGACCACAAATTCTCAATGGGATTAAGGTCTGGGGAGTTTCCTGGCCATGGACCCAAAATATCGATGTTTTGTTCCCCAAGCCACTTAGTTATCACTTTTGCCTTATGGCAAGGTGCTCCATCATGCTGGAAAAGGCATTGTTCGTCACCAAACTGTTACTGGATGGTTGGGAGAAGTTTATCTCGGAGGATGTGTTGGTACTATTCTTTATTCGTGGCTGTGTTCTTAGGCAAAATTGAGAGTAAGCCCACTCCCTTGTCTGAGAAGCAACCCCACACATGAATTGTCCCTGGATGCTTTACTGTTGGCATGACACAGGACTGATGGTAGCGCTCACCTTGTCTTCTCTGGACAAGCTTTTTTCCGGATGCCCCAAACAATCGGAAAGGGGATTCATCAGAGAAAATAACTTTACCCCAGTCCTCAGCAGTCCAATCCCTGTACCTTTTGCAGAATATCAACCTGATGTTTTTCCTGGAGAGAAGTGGCTTTTATGCTGCCCTTCTTGACACCAGGCCATCCTCCAAAAGTCTTCGCCTCACTGTGCGTGCAGATGCACTCACACCTGCCTACTGCCGTTTCTGAGCAAGCTCTGTACTGGTGGTGCCCTGATCCCGCAGCTGAATCAACTTTAGGAGATCGTCCTGGCACTTGCTGGACTTTCTTGGGCACCATGAAGCCTTCTTCACAACAATTGAACCGCTCGCCTTGAAGTTCTTGATGATCCGATAAATGGTTGATTCAGGTGCAATCTTACTGGCAGCAATATCCTTGCCTGTGAAGCCCTTTGTGTGCAAAGCAATGATGACGGCATGTGTTTCCTTGCAGGTAACCATGATTGACAGAGGAAGAACAATGATTCCAAGCACCACCCTCCTTTTGAAGCTTCCAGTCTGTTATTCAAACTCAATCAGGATGACAGAGTGATCTCCAGCCTTGTCCTCATCAACACTCACACCTGTGTTAATGAGAGAATCACTGACATGATGTCAGCTGGTCCTTTTGTGGCAGGGCTGAAATGCAGTGGAAAAGTTTTGGGGGGATTCAGTTCATTTGCATGGCAAGGAGGGACTTTGCAATTCATCTGATCACTCTTCATAACATTATGGAGTATATGCAAATTGCCATCATACAAAGTGAGGCAGCAGACTGTGAACATTTATATTTGTGTCATTCTCAAAACTTTTGGCCACGACTGTATATGGTCATTGAACACTGGTCACTTTAATAATATTTACATACTGTTTTACCCACTTTATATGTATATACTGTATTTTAGTCAAGGTTAATTCTAAATAACTACTGCTGTACACACCTTTCCTATTCAAATAATTTCGATACACACCATATATATATATACTTTTTGGCCCCACTGTGTATATATATATATATATATATATATATGTATATATATATATACAGTGCCTTGCGAAAGTATTCGGCCCCCTTGAACTTTGCGACCTTTTGCCACATTTCAGGCTTCAAACATAAAGATATAAAACTGTATTTTTTTGTGAAGAATCAACAACAAGTGGGACACAATCATAAAGTGGAACGACATTTATTGGATATTTCAAACTTTTTTAACAAATCAAAAACTGAAAAATTGGGCGTGCAAAATTATTCAGGCCCTTTACTTTCGGTGCAGCAAACTCTCTCCAGAAGTTCAGTGAGGATCTCTGAATGATCCAATATTGACCTAAATGACTAATGATGATAAATACAATCCACCTGTGTGTAATCAAGTCTCTGTATAAATGCACCTGCACTGTGATAGTCTCAGAGGTCTGTTAAAAGCGCAGAGAGCATCATGAAGAACAAGGAACACACCAGGCAGGTCCGAGATACTGTTGTGAAGAACTTTAAAGCCGGATTTGGATACAAAAATATTTCCCAAGCTTTAAACATCCCAAGGAGCACTGGGCAAGCGATAATATTGAAATGGAAGGAGTATCAGACCACTGCAAATCTACCAAGACCTGGCCGTCCCTCTAAACTTTCAGCTCATACAAGGAGAAGACTGATCAGAGATGCAGCCAAGAGGCCCATGATCACTCTGGATGAACTGCAGAGATCTACAGCTGAGGTGGGAGACTCTGTCCATAGGACAACAATCAGTCGTATATTGCACAAATCTGGCCTTTATGGAAGAGTGGCAAGAAGAAAGCCATTTCTTAAAGATATCCATAAAAAGTGTTGTTTAAAGTTTGCCACAAGCCACCTGGGAGTCACATCAAACATGTGGAAGAAGGTGCTCTGGTCAGATGAAACCAAAATTGAACTTTTTGGCAACAATGCAAAACGTTATATTTGACGTAAAAGCAACACAGCTCATCACCCTGAACACCCTATCCCCACTGTCAAACATGGTGGTGACAGCATCATGGTTTGGGCCTGCTTTTCTTCAGCAGGGACAGGGAAGATGGTTAAAATTGATGGGAAGATGGATGGAGCCAAATACAGGACCATTCTGGAAGAAAACCTGATGGAGCCTGCAAAAGACCTGAGACTGGGACGGAGATTTGTCTGCCAACAAGACAATGATCCAAAACATAAAGCAAAATCTACAATGGAATGGTTCAAAAATAAACATATCCCGGTGTTAGAATGGCCAAGTCAAAGTCCAGACCTGAATCCAATCGAGAATCTGTGGAAAGAACTGAAAACTGCTGTTCACAGATGCTCTCCATCCAACCTCACTGAGCTCGAGCTGTTTTGCAAGGAGGAATGGGAAAAAATGTCAGTCTCTTGATGTGCAAAACTGATAGAGACATACCCCAAGCGACTTACAGCTGTAATCGCAGCAAAAGGTGGCTCTACAAAGTATTAGCTTAAGGGGGCTGAATAATTTTGCACGCCCAATTTTTCAGTTTTTGATTTGTTAAATTTTTTGAAATATCCAATAAATGTCGTTCCACTTCATGATTGTGTCCCACTTGTTGTTGATTCTTCACAAAAAAATACAGTTTTATATCTTTATGTTTGAAGCCTGAAATGTGGCAAAAGGTCACAAAGTTCAAGGGGGCCGAATACTTTCGCAAGGCACTGTATATACACAGTGGGGCAAAAAAGTATTTAGTCAGCCACCAATTGTGCAAGTTCTTCCACTTAAAAAGATGAGAGAGGCCTGTAATTTTCATCATAGGTACACTTCAACTATGACAGACAAAATGAGAAGAAAAAAATCCAGAAAATCACATTGTAGGATTTTTTATGAATTTATTTGCTAATTATGGTGGAAAATAAGTATTTGGTCACCTACAAACAAGCAAGATTTCTGGCTCTCACAGACCTGTAACTTCTTCTTTAAGAGGCTCCTCTGTCCTCTACCCGTTACCTGTATTAATGGCACCTGTTTGAACTTATCAGTATGAAAGACACCTGTCCACAACCTCAAACAGTCACACTCCAAACTCCACTATGGCCAAGACCAAAGAGCTGTCAAAGGACACCAGAAACAAAATTGTAGACCTGCACCAGGCTGGGAAGACTGAAACTGCAATAGGTATGCAGCTTGGTTTGAAGAAATCAACTGTGTGATCAATTATTAGGAAATGGAAGACATACAAGACCACTGATAATCTCCCTCGATCTGGGGCTTCACGCAAGATCTCACCACGTGGGGTGAAAATTATCACAAGAACAGTGAGCAAAAATCCCAGAACCACACGGGGGGACCTAGCGAATGACCTGCAGAGAGCTGGGACCAAAGTAACAAAGCCTACCATCAGTAACACACTACGCCGCTAGGGACTCAAATCCTGCAGTGCCAGACGTGTCCCCCTGCTTAAGCCAGTACATGTCCAGGCCCATCTGAAGTTTGCTAGAGAGCATTTGGATGACCCAGAAGAAGATTGAGAGAATATCATATGGTCAGATGAAACTAAATATAACTTTTTGGTAAAACCTCAACTCGTTGTGTTTGGAGGACAAAGAATGCTGAGTTGCATCCAAAGAACACCATACCTACTGTGAAGCATGGGGGTGGAAACATCATGCTTTGGAGCTGTTTTTCTGCCAAGGGACCAGGACAACTGATCCGTGTAAAGGAAAGAATGAATGGGGCCATGTATCGTGAGATTTTGAGTGAAAACCTCCTTCCATCAGCAAGGGCATTGAAGGTGAAACGTGGCTGGGTCTTTCAGCATGACAATGATCCCAAACACACCGTCCGGGCAACGAAGGAGTGGCTTCGTAAGAAGCATTTCAAGGTCCTGGAGGTGGCCTAGCCAGTCTCCAGATCTCAACCACATAGGAAATCTTTGAAGGGAGTTGAAAGTCCGTGTTGCCCAGCAACAGCCCCAAAACATCACTGCTCTAGAGGAGATCTGCATGGAGGAATGGGCCAAAATACCAGCAACAGTGTGTGAAAACCTTGTGAAGACTTACAGAAAACATTTGACCTCTGTCATTGCCAACAAAGGGTATATAACGAAGTTTTGAGATAAACTTTTGTTATTGACCAAATACTTATTTTCCACCAAAATTTGCAAGTAAATTCATTAAAAATCCTACAATGTGATTTTCTGGTTTGTTTTCTCATTTTGTCTGTCATAGTTGAAGTGTACCTATGATGAAAATCAGGCCTCTCTCATCTTTTTAAGTGGGAGAACTTGCACAATTGGTGGCTGACTAAATACTTTTTTGCCCCAGTGTATATATATATATATATATATATATATATATATATATATATATATATATATATATATATATATATATATGTGTACTTTCCAAAAAGTATTATTATTATTTTTTGTCTTACATTGCTCGTTCTGATATTTCTTAATATCTTTGTTTGAATTTCGGGGATTTGTGTGTATTGTTCTGTATTGTTAAGTAGGCTGCACTGTTGGAGCTCGAAACATAAGCATTAAGTTGCACCTTTGACAACATCTGCAAAATATATGTACGCGACCAATAAAATGTGATTTGATTCTCAGCGAACCGGCATTTGTCATCGGAGAGGAAAAATACATTTAAAAATTAGACACGGCTCTTTTTTGTCTTTCATGACTGACTTTTAATTTAATGTACTGTCTCTCCATCTGTGGTGATGAGTCCCAGGCCTGCGTTGCTGTGTTCAGTAGTACAGTTGAAGTTGGAAGTTTACATACATTTAAACTCAGTTTTTCACAATTCCTAACATTTAATCCTAGTAAAAATTCCCCGTCTTAGTTAGGATCACCACTTTATTTTAAGAATGTGAAATGTCAGAATAATAGTAGAGAGAATGATTTATTTCAGCTTTCATTTCTTTCATCATTCCCAGTGGGTCAGAAGTTTACATACATTCAATTAGTATTTGGTAGCATTGCCTTTAAATGGTTTAACTTGGGTCAAACAATTTTGGTAGCCTTGCACAAGCTTCCCACAATAAGTTGGGTGAATTTTGGCCCATTCCTCCTGACAGAGCTGGTGTAACTGAGTCAGGTTTGTAGGCCTCCTTGCTCGCACACACTTTTTCAGTTCTGCCCACACATTTTCTATGGGTTGAGGTCAGGGCTTTGCCACTCCAATACCTTGACTTTATTGTCCTTAAGTCATTTTGCCACAACCTTGGAAGTATATACACATATATATATATATATATATATATATATATATATATATATATATATATATATATATATATATATATATTTCCTCATGTTTTGTATACTCAGTGTAATATATATATATATATATATTACACTGAGTATACAAAACATTAGGAACACCTGCGCTTTCCATGACAAATAAATATACTGTATATACACTACCCGTCAAACGTTTGGACAAGCCTACTCAGTCAAGGGTTTTATTTATTTTTACTATTTTCTATATTGTACAATAATATTGATTTTATTTTAAAAATCATCTCAACCCAATTGAGATGGTTTGGGATGAGTTGGACTGCAGAGTGATGGAAAAGCAGCCAACAAGTGCTCAGAATATGTGGGAACTCATTCAAGACTTTTGGAAAGCATTCCTCATGAAGCTGTTTGTGTCACACCCCGATCAGTTTCACCTGTCCTCGTTATTGTCTCCACCCCCTCCAGGTGTCGCTTGTTTTCCCCAGTGTATTTATCCCTGTTTCCTGTCTCTTTGTGCCAGTTCATCTTGTATGTTTGTCAAGTCAACCAGCTTGTTTTTCCCATACCCCCTTTTACTATTCTCTTTTTGATAGTCCTCCCGGTTTTGACCACTGCCTGACTCTGGACTTCTTTCCTGCCTGCCTGATCATCCTGCCTGGCCTGACTTTGATTCTGCCTGCCCTCTGGTACATTTTGGACTTTGAACTGGTTTTGACCCTTTTGCCTGTCCAGGACCATTCTCTTGCCTTCCCCTATTGGATTAATAAATATTGTACGACTCCAACCATCTGCCTCCTGTGTCTGCATCTGGTTCTCGCCTTGTGTCATAATAGTGTGAGAGAATGCCAAGAGTGTGTAAAGTTATCATCAAGGCAAAGGGTGGCGACTTTGAGGAATCTAAAATCAAAAACATATTTTGATATATTTAACACTTTTTTGGTTCAGACATGATTCCATTTGTGAAATTCCATTGTTTTGATATCTTCACCATTATTCTACAATGTAGAAAATAGTAAAAATAAAGAGAAACCCTTGAATGAGTAGGTGTGTCCAAACTTTTGACGCGTACTGTATGTGTGTGTGTATGTAGATAGATACATACATATGTACAGTGGGGAGAACAAGTATTTGATACACTGCCGATTTTGCAGGTTTTCCTACTTACAAAGCATGTAGAGGTCTGTAATTTGTATCATAGGTACACTTCAACTGTGAGAGACGGAATCTAAAACTAAAATCCAGAAAATCACATTGTATGATTTTTAAGTAATTCATTTGCGACAGATTTCTACCTTGTCAGCCCGGGGGATTCAATTTTGCAACCTTACAGTTAACTAGTCCAACGCTCTAACCACCTGCCTCTCATTGCACTCCACGAGGAGCCTGCCTGTTACGCGAATGCAGTAAGCCAAGGTAAGTTGCTTGCTAGCATTAAACTTATCTTATGAAAAACAATAAATGTCTTGTTTTCGAGATTATAGTTTCCGGATTCGACCATATTAATGACCTACGTCTTGTATTTCTGTGTGTTATCATGTTATAACTAAGTCTATGATTTGATAGAGCAGTCTGACTGAGCGATGGTAGGCACCAGCAGGCTCGTAAGCATTCATTCAAACCGCACCTTCATGCGTTTTGCCAGCAGCTCTTTGCTGTGCTTAAAGCATTGTGCTGTTTATGACTTCAAGCCTATCAACTCCCGAGATTAGGCTGGTGTAACCGATGTGAAATGGCTAGCTAGTTAGCGGGGTGCGCGCTAATAGCGTTTCAAACGTCACTCGCTCTGATACTTGGAGTAGTTATTCCCCTTGCTCTGCATGGGTAATGCTGCTTCGAGGGTGGCTGTTGTCGATGTGTTCCTGGTTCGAGCCCAGGTAGAGGCGAGGAGAGGGACGGAAGCTAGCTAATGGATAGCTAGTTAGCGGGGTGCGCGCTAATAGCGTTTCAAACGTCACTCGCTCTGATACTTGGAGTAGTTATTCCCCTTGCTCTGCATGGGTAATGCTGCTTCGAGGGTGGCTGTTGTCGATGTGTTCCTGGTTCGAGCCCAGGTAGAGGCGAGGAGAGGGACGGAAGCTAGCTAATGGATAGCTAGTTAGCAGGGTGCGCGCTAATAGCGTTTCAAGCGTCACTCGCTCTGAGACTTGGAGTGGTTGTTCCCCTTGCTCTGCAAAAGAACACAGACACTGGACAGAGGTACCCTGCCTAGAAGACCAGCATCCCGGAGTTGCCTCTTCACTGTTGACATTGAGACTGGTGTTTTGCGGGTACTATTTATTGACGTCATTTACAACATTAACAATGTCTACACTGTATTTCTGATAAATTGTATTATTTTAACGGACAAAAAATGTGCTTTTCTTTCAAAAGCAAGGACATCTCTAAGTGACCCAAAGTTTTAGAACGGTAGTGTACATGCGTGCATACAATGAAGAAAAATATAAATGCAACGATTTCCAAGATTTTAATTGAGTTACAGTTCATATTAGGAAATCAGTCTATTTAAATAAATGAATTAGGCCCTATTCTATGGATTTCACATGACTGGAATACAGACATGCATTTGTTGGTCACAGATACCTTTAAAAATTGGTAAGGGGCTTGGATAAGGAAACCAGTCAGTATCTGGTGTGACCATCATCTGCCTCAAGCAGCTCTACACATCTCCTTCACATAAAGTTGATCAAGCTGTTGATTATGGCCTGTGGAATGTTGTCCCATTCCTCTTCAATGGCTGTGGGAACTGGAACACGCTGTCGTACATGTCGATCGAGAGCATCCCAAACATGCTCAATAGGTGACATATCTGGTGAGTTTGCAGGTCATGGAAGAACTGGGACATTTTCAGCTTCCATGAATTGTGTACAGATCCTTGCAACATGGGGCCATGCATTATTATGCTGAAACATGAGGTGATGGCGGTGGATGAGTGGCACGACAATGGGCCTCAGGATCTCGTCACGGTATCTCTGTGCATTCATGTTGCCATCGATAAAATGCAATTGTGTTTATTGTCCATAGCTTATGCCTGCCCATACCATAACCCCACTCGCCCAGACAACACCATACACGCTGTCTGCCATCTGCTCGGTACAGTTGAAACCAGGATTTATCTGTGAAGAGCACACTTTTCCAGTGTGCCAGTGGCCATCGAAGGTGAGCATTTGCCCACTGAAGTCGGTTACGACACCGAACTGCTGTCAGGTCAAGACCCTGGTGAGGATGACCAGCACACAGATGAGCTTCCCTGAGATGGTTCCTGACAGTTTCTTTGTGCAGAAATTCTTTGGTTGTGCAAACCCACAGTTTCATCAACTGTCCGGGTGGCTGGTCTCAGACGATCCCGCAGGTGAAGAAGCCAGATGTGGAGTTCCTGGGCTGGTGTGGTTATACGCGGTTGTGAGGCCAGTTGGACATACAGCCAAATTCTTTAAAACGACTCTGGTGGACCAACAGCTCTGGTGGACATACTTGAAGTCAGCATGCCAATTGCACGCTCAGCATGCCAAACGGCACATTTTAGAGTGGCCGTTAATTGTCGTACTGTGTAGTAAACATGCTGTTTAATCAGTTTATTGATATTCCACACCTGTCAGGTGGTGTGAATTGATTATCTTGGCAAAGGAAAAATGCTCACTTACAGGTATGTAAACTAATGTGTGCAACATTTCTTTGAAAAATAAGGCTTTTGTGTGTATGGAACATTTCTGGGATCTTTTATTTCAAACATGAAACCTGGGACCAACATTTTATTTTTATTTTTTATTCTACCTTTATTTAACCAGGTAGGCAAGTTGAGAACAAGTTCTCATATGCAACTGCGACCTGGCCAAGATAAAGCATAGCAATTCGACACATACAACAACACAGTTACACGTGGAATAAACAAAACATACAGTCAATAATACAGCAGAAAAAATAAAACAGAAGTCTGTACAGTGAGTGCAAATGAGATAAGATAAGGGAGTTAAGGCAATAAATAGGCCATGGTGGTGAAATAATTACAATATAGCAATTAAACACTGGAATGTTAGATGTACAGAAGATGAATGTGCAAGTAGAGATACTGGGGTGCAAAGGAGCAAGATAAATAAATAAAACACTATGGGGATGAGGTAAATAGATGGGCTTTTTACAGATGGGCTATGTACAGGTGCAGTGATCTGTAAGCTGCACTGACAGCTGGTGCTTAAAGCTAGTGAGGGAGACATGAGTCTCCAGCTTCAGTGATTTTTGCAATTTGTTCCAGTCATTGGCAGCAGAGAACTGGAAGGAAAGTCGACCAAATGAGGAATTGGCTTTGGGGGTGACCAGTGAGATATACCTGCTGGAGCGCGTGCTACGAGTGGGTGCTGCTATGGTGACCAGTGAGCTGAGATAAGGCGGGGCTTTACCTAGCAGAGACTTGTAGATAACCTGTAGCCAGTGGGTTTGGCGACGAGTATGAAGCTAGGGCCAACCAACGAGAGCGTACAGGTCGCAGTGGTGGGTAGTGTATGGGGCTTTGGTGACAAAACGGATGGCACTGTGATAGACTGCATCCAATTTGTTGAGTAGAGTGTTGGAGGCTATTTTATAGATGGTATTTGTAGTTGTCCACGTATTCTAAGTCAGAGCCGTCCAGAGTCGTGATCCTGGGCGGGCGGGCAGGTGCGAGCAGTGATCGATTGAATAGCTTGCATGTAATTTTACTTGGATTTAAGAGCAGTTGGAGGCCACAGAAGGAGAGTTGTATGGCATTGAAACTCGTCTGGAGGTTAGTTAACACAGTGTCCAAAGAGTAGCCAGAAGTATAGAGAATGGTGTTGTCTGCGTAGAGGTGGATCAGAGAATCACCAGCAGCAATCATTGATGTATACAGAGAAGTGTCATGTTTTGTCTTAGATTGTCTTGTCATTTTGCTTTTCCCTCTGTTCATTTTCCCCCTGCTGGTCTTTTTAGGTTCGTTCCCCTTTTTCTCTCTCCCTTCCTCTCTCTCTTCTCTCTATCGTTCCGTTCCTGCTCCCAGCTGTTCCTATTCCCCTAATCAATCATTTAGTCTTCCCACACCTGTTCCCGATCCTTTTCCCTGATTAGAGTCCCTATTTCTCTCCTTGTTTTCCGTTCCTGCCCTGTCGGATCCTTGTCTATTGTTCACCGTGCTGTGTCTATGTATCGCCCTGTCGTGTCGTGTTTCCCTCAGATGCTGCGTGGTGAGCAGGTGTCTGAGTCTGCTACGTTCAAGTGCCTTCCCGAGGCAACCTGCAGTTCTTGATCAAGTCTCCAGTCTGTTCTCGTCATTACGAGTAGAATTATGCCTTTTGATTGTAAAGTTACTTTACTGGATTAAAGACTCTGTTTTCGCCAAGTCGCTTTTGGGTCCTCATTCACCTGCATAAGAAGAAGAGAGTCGTTCTGTTATTTTAACCCTGTGGCACCCCCATAGAGACTGCCAGAGGTCAACAGGCCCTCCTATTTGACACACTGAACTATATCAGAGAAGTAGTTGGTAAACCAGGCGAGGCAATCATTTGAGAAACCAAGGCTGTCGAGTCTGCCAATAAGAATGTGGTGATTAACAGAGTCGAAATCCTTGGCCAGGTTGATGAAGACGGCTGCACAGTAATGCCTCTTATCAATGGCGGTTATGATATCATTTAGGACCTTGAGCGTGGCTGAGGTGCACCCATGACCAGAGATCTGAATCCAGATTGCATAGCGGAGAAGGTACGGTGGGATTCGAAATGGTCTGTAATCTGTTTGTTAACTTGGCATTCGGAAGACCTTAGAAAGACAGGGTGGGATAGATATAGGTCTGTAGCAGTTTGGGTCTAGAGTGTCCCCCCCTTTGAAGAGGGGGATGACTGCGGCAGCTTTCCAATCATTGGGAATCTCAGATGATACGAAAGAGAGGTGGAACAGGCTAGTAACAGGGGTTGCAACAATTTCGGCAGATAATTTTAGAAAGAGAGGGTCCAGATTGTCTAGCCCGGCTGATTTGTAGGGGTTCAGATTTTGCAGCTCTTTCAGAACATCAGCTATCTGGATTTGGGTGAAGGATAAATGGTGGGGGCTTGTGCGGGTTGCTGTGGAGGGTGCCGGGCAGTTGACCGGGGTAGAGGTAGCCAGGTGGAAAGCATGACCAGCCGTAGAGAAATGCTTATTGAAATTCTCAATTATAGTGGATTTATCGTTGGTAACAGTGTTTCCTAGCCTCAGAGCAGTGGGCAGCTGGGAGAAGGTGCTCTTATTCTCCATGTACTTTACAGTGTCCCAGAATGTTTTTGAGTTTGTACTACAGGATACAAATTTCTGTTTGAAAAAGCTATCCTTAGCTTTCTTAACTGCCTGTGTATATTTGTTCCTAACTTCACTGAAAAATTGCATATTATGGGGGCTATTCGATGATAATGCAGAACGCCACAGGATGTTTTTGTGTTGGCCAAGGGCAGACAGGTCTGGAGTGAACCAAGGACTATATCTTTCCTAGTTCTACATTTTTTGAAATGGGCATGCTTATTTAAGATGGTGAGGAAGGCACTTTTAAAGAATAACCAGGCATCCTCTACTGACGGGATGAGGTCAATCTCATTCCAGGATACCCCGGCCAGGTCGATTAGAAAGCGAGGGAGTGTTTGACAGTGATGAGGGGTGGTCGTTTGATCGCAGACCCGTTACGGATGCAGGCATTTATGTGTTGTATGTATTTTTTAGTTCAGTGTATGTATATGTGTGTATGTGGCATTCAGACTGCACAAAATGTGGCTTAGCCCAGTGCTACGAACATACAGTATGAAAAGCCCTGTAATACAGTGCAGTTCGGATAGGGCTTCAGTACTTTTGTAAATTGATATTTTTTAAACCTTTATATATCCAGGAAATCCCATAGAGTTCAGAAGACATATTTTACAAGGGAGAGCTGTCCAAGAGGATAACTCAATTAAAACATCATCCACCCACAGTCCTGTACTGTACATCCAAAGTTTCTCTCTCTCTGGGCTCTGGCCTGTCTGTTTGAGAGTCATAATGGCACTTTGGTAGCTAGCATGTCTCAAGCAGTCACGAGAGGAGTTCAGACTAACCACTGTAATCCGCAGTTGAGGGGCCGGCTCCCGGATCTGCAAGATTGAATAGGGTTAAAAGAGGCATCTGTAGTGTTCTCTGTGGTGGTAGTGCCACGGAAACCCAGAGAGAGACCTATAGAGCATGTTAACAAGTAGGCTGAAACACACAAACACGCCAAGAGACAGGCACACAAGCGTGCTCACACAAATACACACACACTCTATAATGTGAGGAGCTCACCGCAGAGGGAGTCCTGTGAAGGAGAAGTAATTATGGAAGTAAGAGGAGATATGAGGAGATACTGCTGCTGGGAGCAGATCAATAGATGCCTGAGCTCAGCTGGCTTCTGAAGCCAGTGTGTGTGTGTCACAGCAGGAGAAGAAGAGAAGAGTACAGAAGGAGTGCAGGATGTCAGCTTGTTGTTACTGTAGAAGGCTGTAGTATTCTCTATACACAGTGCCTTGCAAAATGATTAATCCCCCTTGGTGTTTTTCCTATTTTGTTGCATTACAAGCTGTAATTTAAATAGATTTTTAGTTTGATTTCATTTAATGAACAAACACAAAATATTCCAAATTGGTGAAATGAAATGGGGGGAAAGTATTTATTTTTTAACTGCATGCATATGCACATGTTTTCAACCCCTTTGTTATGGAGCCCCTAAATAAGATCTGGTGCAACCAATTACCTTCAGAAGTCACAAAATTAGTTAAATAAAGTCCACCTGTGTGTAATCTAAGTGTCACATGATCTCAGTTTTATACACCTGTTCTGAAAGGCCCCAGAGTCTGTACCACCACCAAGCAAGCGGCATCATGCAAGACCAAGGAGCTCTCAAAACAGGTCAGGGACAAAGTTGTGGAGCAGTACAGATCAGGGTTGAGTTATAAAAAATATCAGAAACGTTGAATATCCCACAGAGCACCATTAAATCCATTATTAAAAAATTTAAATAATATGGCACCACAACAAACCTGCCCACCAAAACTCACGGAGGGCATTAATCAGAGAGGCAACAAAGAGACCAAACATAACTCTGAAGGAGCTGCAAAGCTCCACAGCGGAGATTGGAGTCTCTGTCCATCGGACCACTTCAAGCCGTACACTCCACAGAGCTGGGCTTTACAGAAGAGTGTCCAGAAAAAAGTCATTGCTTAAAGAAAGAAATAAGCAAACACGTTTGGTGTTCACCAAAAGGCATGTGGGAGACTCCCCAAACATATGGAAGAAGGTACTCTGGTCAGATGAGAATATGAGCTTTTTGGCCATCAAGGAAAATGCTTTGTCTGGCGCGAACTCAACACCTCTCATCATCCCTAGAACACCATCCCCACAGTGAAGCATGGTGGTGGCAGCATCATGCTGTGGTTATGTTTTTCATCGGCAGGGACTGGGAACCTGGTCAGAATTTAAGGAATGGTGGATGGTGCTAAATACAGGGAAATTATTGAGGGAAACCTGTTTCAGTCTTCCAGAGATTTGAGCCTGGGATGGAGGTTCACCTTCCAGCAGGACAATGAACCCTAAAGCATACTGCTAAAGCAACACTCGAGTGGTTTATGGGGAAACATTTAAATGTCTTGGAATGGCCTAGTCAAAGCCCAGACCTCAATCCAATTGAGAATCGGTGGTATGACTTAAAGATTGCTGTACAGCAGCGGAACCCATCCAACTTGAAGGAACTGGAGCAGTTTTGCCTTGAATAATGGGCAAAGATCCCAGTGGCTAGATGTGCCAAGCTTATAGAGACATACCCCAAGAGACTTGCAGCTGTAATTGCTACAAAAGGTGGCTCTACAAAGTATTGACTTTGGGGGGGTGAATAGTTATGCACGCTCAAGTTTTCTGTTTCTTGTCTTATTTCTTGTTTGTTTCACAATAAAACATATTTTGCATCTTCAAAGTGGTAGGCATGTTGTGTAAATCAAATGATACAAACTCCCCAAAATATATTTTAATTCCAGGTTGTAACGCAACAAAATAGGAAACATGCCAAGGGGGTGAATACTTTCGCAAGCCATTACGTTTGACCATGAACCATAGGGCTCTTGTTAAAAAATAGTGGACTACGTAGGAAATTAGGGTGCCGTTTCAGCGCAGCTCTACACTTTTGGGGATTAATAATTCAAATTCTGGGGATTAATAATTTGTGTGTGTGTGTGTGTGTGTGTGTGTGTGTGTGTGTGTGTGTGTGTGTGTGTGTGTGTGTGTGTGTGTGTGTGTGTGTGTGTGTGTGTGTGTGTGTGTGTGTGTGTGTGTGTGTGTGTGTGTGTGTGTGTGTGTGTGTGTGTGTGTGTGTGTGTTCGTGTGTGAGCAAAGGATTTTTGTTAGAATAACTTGGCTATATGAAAATTAAGATGTCCAGTGTGTTATCTGTTGATGTGACATAAAATGGCCCCGGGCCAGATGAAAAGCTAAGAGTGAGAGAGAGAACGAGACTCCTGCCTGCAACAGTCAAATCATTTCACATGCATGCACAAAGCTAGCATGTGACAGGTTCTACAGAGCAGGCAGACAGAGGGAAATATCTGCAGGGCATTTCTGAAGAGTAAATACTTGGCATGATGCAATCAAACAGACCCACAATAATGAAGGTCAAAACAACAGCTAATTCACTTCGGTTCTACTGGGAGTAGCAGTAGTAGTGGGCAGCTGTGGCTAAGTGAGGTTTCTCAGACACATCCAAGAGTGCATCCTCAGTGGAAAGTAACATTCCTTTGATATTATAATAGCTAGTGGGAACATACAAAGCAATTAGTCATTGATCATCTATAGAAATCTGACCAATATCAGGAAATTAGAGTGAATGTGTCACATTAAGAAAATCATATTTGTGTCTGGCTCTCTTAACATTCCAGATTCGCAAAAATCAAAAGCATTTTTTATATTAGCGAACTGGACAATTATTTGACAACCTACTTTCTCCTCCCTGCATATAACACTACACTTACTAAGAGACCATCCTTATACAAGACAAGCAACACATTGGAAATCATGACTTTACTGTATTCCCTGGACTGTGGGAAGGCGATAACAAAGGCCAGTGGTCTCTGCCAAGCCAACACACTATAGATAATACATGAGCACGGGTCAGAGAGAGGAGGGAGAACCCAGCAGCAGGCAGCCAGGGGCCTCAGTTCCACAAGATCATAAAAAGCAGGAAAGGTTAGACAGGTTAGGCCCAGGCCCCCGAGGTATAGGGTATCAGAGCCCGTGGCCCCTAGGTATAGGGTATCAGAGCTTAAAAATCCCCCGGTGGTGTGTTAAATTTCTTTAGCACCAGTCTACCTCCCAAATGGCACCATGGTCAGAAGTAGTGCTCTACAGTGGCTTGCAAAAGTATTCACCCCCCTAGGCATTTTTCCTATTTTGTTGCCTTTCAAGCTGGAATTAAAATATATTTTGGGAGGGTTTGTATCATTTGATTTATACAACATGCCTACCACTTTGAAGATACAAAATATTTTTTATTGTGAAACAAATAAGAAATAAGAGAAAAAAATTAACTTGAGCGTGCATAACTATTCAACCCCCCAAAGTCAATACTTTGTAGAGCCACGTTTTGCAGCAATTACAGCTGCAAGTCTCTTGGGGTATGTCTCTATAAGCTTGGCACATCTAGCCACTGGCATTTTTGCCCATTATTCAAGACAAAACTTCTCCATCTCCTCCAAGTTGGATGGGTTCCGCTGCTGTACAGCAATCTTTAAGTCATACCACAGATTCTCAATTGGATTGAGGTCTGGGCTTTGACTAGGCTATTCCAAGACATTTAAATGTTTCCCCCTAAACCACTCAAGTGTTGCTTTAGCAGTATGCTTTAGTGTTCATTGTCCTGCTGGAAGGTGAACCTCCATCCCAGTCTCAAATCTCTGGAAGACTGAAACAGGTTTCCCTCAATAATTTCCCTGTATTTAGCACCATCTACCATTCCTTAAATTCTGACTAGGTTCCCAGTCCCTGCCGATGAAAAACATCCCCACAGCATGATGCTGCAACCACCATGCTTCACTGTGGGGATGGTGTTCTAGGGATGATGAGAGTTGTTGAGTTTGCGCCAGACAAAGCATTTTCCTTGATGGCCAAAAAGCTCATATTCTCATCTGACCAGAGTACCTTCTTCCATATGTTTGGGGAGTCTCCCACATGCCTTTTGGTGAACACCAAACGTGTTTGCTTATTTCTTTCTTTAAGCAATCGCTTTTTTCTGGACACTCTTCTGTAAAGCCCAGCTCTGTGGAGTGTACAGCTTGAAGTGGTCCGATGGACAGAGACTCCAATCTCCGCTGTGGAGCTTTGCAGCTCCTTCAGAGTTATGTTTGGTCTCTTTGTTGCCTCTCTGATTAATGCCCTCATAGCATGGTCCATGGGTTTTGGTGGGCGGCCCTCTCTTGGCATGTTTGTTATGGTGACATATTCTTATCATTTATTAATAATGGATTGAATGGTGCTCTGTGGGATGTTCAAAGTTTCTGATATTTTTTTACAACTCAACCCTGATCTGTACTTCTCCACAAATTTGTCCGTGACCTGTTTGGCAAGCTCCTTGGTCTTCATGGTGCCGCTGGCTTGGTGGTGCCCCTTGCTTAGTGGTGTTGCAGACTCTGGGGCCTTTAAGAACAGGTGTATACAGGGGGCCAAAAAAGTATTTATTCAGCCACCAATTGTGCAAGTTCTCCCACTTAAACAGATGAGAGAGGCCTGTAATTTTCATCATAGGTACACTTCAACTATGACAGACAAAATTAGAAAAAAAGAATCCAGAAAATCACATTGTAGGATTTTTTATGAATTTATTTGCAAATTATGGTGGAAAATAAGTATTTGGTCACCTACAAACAAGCAAGATTTCTGGCTCTCACAGACCTGTAACTTCTTCTTTAAGAGGCTCCTCTGTCCTCCACTCAGTACCTGTATTAATGGCACCTGTTTGAACTTGTTATCAGTATAAAAGACACCTGTCCACAACCTCAAACAGTCAAACTCCAAACTCCACTATGGCCAAGACCAAAGAGCTGTCAACGGACACCAGAAACAAAATTGTAGACCTGCACAAGGGAAGATTGAATCTGCCGTAGGTAAGCAGCTTGGTTTTAAGAAATCAACTGTGGGAGCAATTATTAGGAAATGGAAGACATACAAGACCACTGATAATTTTCCTCGATCTGGGGCTCCACGCAAGATCTCACCTCGTGGGTTCAAAATGATCACAAGCACGGTGAGCAAAAATCCCAGAACCAAACGGGGGGACCTAGTGAATGACCTGCAGAAAGCTGGGACCAAAGTAACAAAGCCTACCATCAGTAACACACTACGCCGCCAGGGACTCAAATCCTGCATTGCCAGACGTGTCCCCCTGCTTAAGCCAGTACATGTCCAGGCCCATCTGAAGTTTGCTAGAGAGCATTTGGATGATCCAGAAGAAGATTGGGAGAATGTCATATGGTCAGATGAAACCAAAATAGAACTTTTAGGTAAAAACTCAACTCGTTGTGATTGGAAGACAAAGAATGCTGAGTTGCATCCAAAGAACACCATACCTACTGTGAAGCATGGGGGTGGAAACATCATGCTTTGGAGCTGTTTTTCTGCAAATGGACCAGGATGACTGATTCGTGTAATGGAAAGAATGAATGGGGCCATGTATCGTGAGATTTTGAGGGAAAACCTCCTTCCATCAGCAAGGGCATTGAAGATGAAACGTGGCTGGGTCTTTCAGCATGACAATGATCCCAAACACACCGCCCGGGTAACGAAGGAGTGGCTTCGTAAGAAGCATTTCAAGGTCCTGGAGTGGCCTAGCCAGTCTCCAGATCTCAACCCCATAGAAAATCTTTGGAGGGAGTTGAAAGTCCGTGTTGCCCAGCAACAGCCCCAAAACATCACTGCTCTAGAGGTGATTTGTATGGAGGAATGGGCCAAAATTACCAGCAACAGTGTGTGAAAACCTTGTGAGGACTTACAGAAAACGTATTGAGTATTGAGATAAACTTTTGTTATTGACCAAATACTTATTTTCCACCATAATTTGCTAATAAATTCATTAAAAATCCTACAATGTGATTTTCTGGATTTTGTTTTCTCATTTTGTCTGTTATAGTTTAAGTGTGTGTACCTATGATGAAAATTGCAGGCCTCTCTCATCTTTTTAAGTGGGAGAACTTGCACAATTGGTGGCTGACTAAATACTTTTTTGCTCCACTGTATATACTGAGATCATGTGACACTTAGATTGCACACAGGTGGACTTTATTTAACTAATTATGTGACTTCTGATGAATACTTTTGCAAGACACTATGTAAGGAATAGGGTGCCATTCAGGACACAGATCAGATCTTTGTTTCTCATTACAAGTTAAATAGAGCAGAGCTAAGTGTTCATTAAACACAGCAGAGGATGGTTGTTGTCAACCTGGGTTCAAATACTATTTGAACTCTAAGTTTTTTATCTTAGCCTGTCTGGAGTGCCAAATGGGTGGGGTTTACTCTTCTGGGATTAAGTATTTTAAATGATTTGAAATAGTATTTGAACCTAGGCATAGTTGATGTTTTCCTCGCACCCTCAGCTGGGTCAAAAATCCCCGGTTTTCAGGGATACGTAATCTTCCACCTAGCTTCCTTTTCCCCTTAAAACTGGATGTGGGGTTTCATTTACGCCTGCTACGTTACGTTGTTGTCCTCGTAGAGTGGCTGGTTACAGTTTGTTTCCTTGACCTTTTAGTCCATTCTCAAGACGTCTTAAGACGACACAAATCTGCCTTGGAATCAGATGAGGATGAGGTTCATAAGAGAATTTATTAAATACAATCTGATCATCAGAATATTCTTCTTATCTGATTTGACTTTTAGTTAGTTAGATAATCAAATTCTGATCAGAATGTTCATGTTTTTACAGTATCTGATTTTAGAAAACCATCCATAGTTTACTTATCAGTCCTTGACAGAGAGATGGCTGGTCTTCTCTCTCCTGGCAGCCTGCAGTCCTGTGTTGCTCACATGTTAAATCCCAGAGGTGATAGAGACATTTGAGAGGCCTTTACTGCTGATAAGGCCATCTCACTGAGAAGCCCCCTGGCTCGTTGCACAGATCTACTGCTACTGCCATAGAAATAGAATCTCTAGAATGGGTTTTCCCCATCCAAGTCAATGTGAGAGGCTTTGTCCATTCTAGAGATTCTAGAACCGGCATCCCCATTCAAGTCGATGTGAGGGGCTTTTTCTTCCGTTCTAGGGATTGTATTTCTATGACTGCTGCTGCTGCTTTCATTAGACTTATATCAAAGGAACATAATGTATCGGTGCCCTATTCTGTTCACTACACCATGAGGTTAGATTATATCCTGTTTTAACAAACTCTATGTAAACCTGCTTCCTCTCCGTGATCGTTATCATCGGGAGATATTTATATACTGCACATGTTTCCGATTGTTTAACCTTTGGAGCTCTGCAGTAAACTGGAGGTATTGGTGCATGCCCCAAAGGCTTGTTAAAGAGACCTCACTGCCTGGCCTTTTAGATAGTGAGATTAGATGGTGAGAGTGACGTTAGAATTGGAGGCTGTTATTGTAGATGTGTAATACACAGAATACAGTTGAGATCCGGAGTTATTGGATCCGTTGATAAAAATAAGCAAAACAATACTGTATAAAATAAATATTACAAATACAGAGCTATATTGCATGCTCCATTTTGTATTACATTTATATTATTTTATACTGATACAATTGCTCAGAGAAAGATTGTTTGACCTCTCTGGGATCGTTCGGGACGCTAGCGTCCCACCTCGCCAACAGCCAGTGAAATTACAGGGCGCCAAATTCAACACAACAGAACAACAGAAATTACAATTCCTCAACCATACAAGTATTTTACACCATTTTAAAGATACACTTCTCGTTAATCCAACCATAGTGTCCAATTTCAAAAAATATTTTCAGTGAAAGCAGAACATATCATTATGTTAGGTCAGCAACTAGTCACAGAAAGCATTCCGCCATTTTCCAACTAAAGAGAGGTGTCACAAAAAGCAGAAATATAGATGAAATTAATCACTAACCTTTGACGATCTTCATCAGATGACACTCCCAGGACTCATTGTTACACAATACATGTATGATTTATTCAATCAAGTTCATATTTATATCCAAAAACCTCCAAAACATCCAGAGAAATTGCAGGGAGCCACATCAAATAACAGAAATACTCATCATAAACTTTGATGAAAGATACATGTTTTACATAGACTTAATGATAAACCTGTTCTTAATGCAACCGTTGTGTCAGATTTCAAAAAAGCTTTACGGCTAAAGCACAATATTCAATTATCTCAGAACAGCGTTCAGCCACAAAAGCAAGCCATACAGTTACCCGCCATATTGTGGAGGCAACAAAAATCATAAATAGCATTATAAACCTTCACTTACCTTTGCTGGTCTTTGCCGGAATGCACTCCCAGGACTCCCACTTCCATAAGAAATTTTTGTTTTGTTCGATTACGTCCATATTTATGTCCAAATACCTTGCGCGTTTAGTTCACTATTCCAAAGGCACAATGCCAAGCGCAAAATCCAGACGAAAAGTCAAAAGAGTTCCACATGTCAAACGATGTTTACAATCAATCCTTACGGTCTTTTTATAATAAATCTTCTAAAATATTCCAACCGGACAATAGTGTATTCATTACAGAGGAAAAAGAAGGAACGGCGCGCCCGTGTGACCGCGCAGTAAACAACTGATTGGCCTCAGCCTAGTCCACTTGTTGAAACAGCTCTTATTTGACCCCGTTCCACAATAGAAGCCTCAAACAACTTTCTAAAGACTGTTGACATCTGCTGGAAGCCTTGGGAAGTGCAATCTGGCCCCATAGACACAGCATATTGGATAGGCAATCACTTAAATGAAACTACAAAAACCTCAGATTTCCCACTTCCTGGTTGGATTTGTCTCAGGTTTTCGCCTGCCATATGATTTCTGTTGTACTCACATACATCATTCAAACAGTTTTAGAAACATCAGTGTTTTCTATCCAATACTACTAATAATATGCATATATTAGTATCTCTGACAGAGAAGCAGGCAGTTTACTCTGGGCACCTTATTCATCCAAGCTACTCAATACTGCCCCCCTGTCACCACGAAGTTAACAGGTAATAATTGTTTTTTTTAAAAACGTTTTTAAATAAATAGGGGTCAAAATTTGTGTATTCCCTGTTTTCAATACTCCAGCACCCTCCCCTTGCGAGGATAACACAACGTTTTATAAAATGTCAGAAAGATCCGAGAACATATTGGGAGGGAGCGTAGAACATTTCTCCATATAGAATCTTTCCAGATCCTTGATATCATTCAGTCTGCGCTTCTAAAATTCAAACCACAGGTTTTTAATGGGGTTCGGAGACTGAGGTGGCCATTGCAAAATGTTGTTTTTGTGGTCAATTAACCATTTATTTATGGATTTTGATGTGTGCTTGGGGTTATTTTTTGCTGGAATATCCACTTGCGGTTTCAGCCTCCTGGCAGAGGCAGCCAAGTTATTAGCAAAAATGTCCTGGTACTGAGTAAAGTTCATGATGCCGTTGTCCTTAACAAGGGCCCTAGGATCAGCGGAAGCAACATAGTCCGATAACATCAAAGATCCACCACCATATTTTACAGTACTGTAGGTATTGAGTTCTTTACTGCATATGCATCTTTCTTTTGACACCAAACCTACCACTGGGGTGCGTGGCCAGATTGTAAAATAAAAAACAAACAACAATACAAAACAAACAACAACCATTTTTTAGAAATGTATACCATAAAACAGTCCTTTGGATGAAGTGTTGTTGACATATTTGACATTTGTGTCTTTAATTAATGAATTATTAATTATGTTTAAAGTTAGAACGTTTGTGACATTTTGGCCTGACCTAGACCTCCTTTAAGACCATAATATTTTATCTGTAGGTGCTACAAAGAAAACATTGGTGTCATATGAGGCTTTACAGCTTGCTCTGTAGTAAGAGTAGTATTTTAATTCCCAAAACTATTTTCTTACATTAAATTAATTAATATACAAAAATAAAAACAAATAATTTCTCAATTGAAAACATACCATTTTTGATTTGGCCATTTTTTGTATATATTGTTGAACATCTTATACTCTACAAGCTTATCAATGTGCGATCTCTGCTAGTTTCAAGGTTATGTCCCATTTTATACAAAGAAAGCCCTCCTTTTACTTTGCACATCCTGTCACGCCTGCTCCCGCTCTGGCTGCCCTGCATTACGCACTCCTGCCACCATCATTACGCACACCTTTCTTTCCTCGTCACCCGCATCAGCGATTCATTGGACTCACCTGGACTCAATCACCTGATATATTACCTGCCATTTATCTTTCTGTTCCCCAGCTCCGTTCCCCGCTTCAGCTTTGATTGTCGGCTGTCTTTGTGTTACCCAGTTCTGACGCTGTACCCCTTACTGTATTTTAGGTTACATTATCAGACTGCTTGTGAAAGTGTCAACACTCCAATTCACTCCTCTACACAGTATTTATCACAGTTTTATTGACATATTATCATAGTATTTATTGACATATCACAGTAATTATTTACTTTGTCACAGTATTTATTTACATATTATCACAGTATTTTCTATATTATATGTTTCGTTATTTACTAAATACCCCCCTCCAACAACATAAGTTAATCAGATGCTTTCAATCAGTTTCACAGGCAGTAAGAATAATGTTTTCGTGTGTGTGTGTGTGTGTGTGTGTAGCGTGTGTGTGTGTTTGTGTGTGTGTGTAGCGTGTGCGTGTGTGTGCTTTTGTGTATGCGCAAGTGTGCATGTTTTCTCGGCTGTTTGTCGCATGTCATGCTTGAGCAGGAATGCTGCATTCATTCTGCAGGGAGCTCCAGGAGTCCTTGGCTCAAAGCAGGTTATTTACCTTCTACCTAATCTGTCCTCCACAGACACACGTGCGTGCACACCCACATAGCCCTCCGTTTGGCTGTGGGGAGGGATGTAGGGAGTCACTATCAGACCAGCCACATTATCATATTAATAATCACCTGCACTACTTATCAATACACACATCTTCAGTGTGGCAGGCAGCTCAGCCACATTGACACTCACACAAAACTACAGCAGCTGAACTAACCCGATTTTGGGATCTGACATACAGTAAGGACATGTCCCAAATGGCAACCTACTCCCTGTATAGGGCCATGATCAAAAGTAGTGCACTATATACAGTAGAGAATAGGGTGCCATTTAGGATGTACAGTGCCTTGCGAAAGTATTCAGCCCCCTTGAACTTTGCGACCTTTTGCCACATTTCAGGCTTCAAACATAAAGATATAAAACTGTATTTTTTGTGAAGAATCAACAACAAGTGGGACACAATCATGAAGTGGAACGACATTTATTGGATATTTCAAACTTTTTTAACAAATCAAAAACTGAAAAATTGGCCGTCCCTCTAAACCTTCAGCTCATATAAGGGGAAGACTGATCAGAGATGCAGCCAAGAGGTCCATGATCACTTTGGATGAACTGCAGAGATCTACAGCTGAGGTGGGAGACTCTGTCCATAGGACAACAATCAGTCGTATATTGCACAAATCTGGCCTTTATGGAAGTGGCAAGAAGAAAGCCATTTCTTAAAGATATCCATAAAAAGTGTCATTTAAAGTTTGCCACAAGCCACCTGGGAGACACACCAAACATGTGGAAGAAGGTGCTCTGGTCAGATGAAACCAAAATTGAACTTTTTGGCAACAATGCAAAACATTATGTTTGGCGTAAAAGCAACACAGCTCATCACCCTGAACACATCATCCCCACTGTCAAACATGGTGGTGGCAGCATCATGGTTTGGGCCTGCTTTTCTTCAGCAGGGACAGGGAAGATGGTTAACATTGATGGGAAGATGGATGGAGCCAAATACAGGACCATTCTGGAAGAAAACCTGATGGAGTCTGCAAAAGACCTGAGACTGGGACGGAGATTTGTCTTCCAACAAGACAATGATCCAAAACATAAAGCAAAATCTACAATGGAATGGTTCAAAAATAAACATATCCAGGTGTTAGAATGGCCAAGTCAAAGTCCAGACCTGAATCCAATCGAGAATCTGTGGAAAGAACTGAAAACTGCTGTTCACAAATGCTCTCCATCCAACCTCACTGAGCTCAAGCTGTTTTGCAAGGAGGAATGGGAAACAATTTCAGTCTCTCGATGTGCAAAACTGATCGAGACATACCCCAAGCGAATTACAGCTGTAATCGCAGCAAAAGGTGGCGCTACAAAGTATTAACTTAAGGGGGCTGAATAATTTTGCACGCCCAATTTTTCAGTTTGTGATTTATTAAAAAAGTTTGAAATATCCAATAAATGTCGCTCCACTTCATGATTGTGTCCCACTTGTTGTTGATTCTTCACAAAAAAATACAGTTTTATATCTTTATGTTTGAAGCCTGAAATGTGGCAAAAGGTTGCAAAGTTCAAGGGGGCCAAATACTTTCGCAAGGCACTGTATTTTGAGAGCATGACTGACCCTGAGGTCACTTCAAGGGCACTATGCTCACCCTACTGCTCTTGCTATTACTACACACGCATGTCTGAGTGTTTGGAAGCAGCATTTGAGCTGAAGGCCAGGTGTTGTTTTTTTCGTTACTGTTCATTAATTAAAGCTGCTTAAGATGCTGAGGATCACTGGCACCTCCAGGGTTGAATCAAGAGGAACTGATAGGCATGACATAGAATTAGAATTCAAACAGAAATAGAATGCACTGCAGTCAGTGTTCTATTGTCATGTGAATCTTAAATTTGCAACTGCTCTTACTTTAAGGCATTCTTGCGTTTTACCCCGTGCTTAACTACAATGTTCTATTACTTTTTTTGTTGACATTCTAACCTTTTGATGAGTCAGCCAAAGGCAATGTTTTCAGTACATCGATCAATTTAACAATCCATATTTTTACTGTCCCTCAGCCCTGTTAAATCGCTCTCCCTCTTGGTTACTTGTTGTAGGTCTCATCACAGACAGATGAGGAATACTTGGTAGCCTTGTCAGACCGCAGGCTATTTCAAAACCAATCTTCAACAATACAAATGTTTTTATTTTTCAAATCGACCCAACCAATACACAAACTCAAACTGCTTGTTATTTAAATGCCCACAGAAGGACGAAATAGAACGCATTTCTTGTTGTAAATAACTTGCCAGGGCCACCCTCATCCCCTGTAACCCCCTCCCCTTTCCACCTCTCCCATTTTCTCTTCCCCCAATGTCAAACACAATTCAGTTTCTGTCTTTGCATCAGTTCGGGTTAACACTGTCAAGCAAATGCCTGTTTTCAGAATTTTTCAGAATGGCCTGAGGGAGGGAGTTACACTTCTCAGCTTATCAACTTGTATTAACCTTACCACTGGGTTTTGCTCTTTGATTTAGATTATTTGTGAAACTCCTATAATAGGATTGATTTACCTCCCTCTCTCGCTCCATTTTTTTCTGTGACATATGTTCAACAATTCGTTAGAAATAAAAAATGTTAAATGAGCTTGTTGGCTGTTAAACTGAGAAGGCCCATTTTGGTTTCAATTTGATGACATCTGTAATTGCATTTTCCACCACATTTCTTGTGTGAATATCCTGACTTATCACTGTGACATTACAAGCAGTTAAACATGGTTGTGTTTAACCTCGCTGTGTCCAAAATGGCACCCTATTCCATATGACTGTCAAACGTAGTGCACAAAATAGGGAATAGGGTGCCAATTGGAATACAACTGGTTTGGCTCAATAAGGATCGAGTCAGCTGAGATTATTACACAATAGTTTTCTGATGATGAGAATCAGTGGACTGTAACAGTATTATTAACAAGGTACACCACCGGTGATTTACAGAATTTGAATCAAGCACAATATACAAGTAAGCACATCTACAGTAAAAAGTCCATGTATATTAATATTCAGTAGGTATGAAATAATCTGTTTTGATAAGAAAGTTTCATTACAAAACGCTACATGTTAGAATGTCTGCCCAATCTGCCCAGAGTGGGTGAAAAACGCAGTTTGGTGATGAAATTTCACTTCCTTATGTTATAAATACATTTTACCAATACAAGTAATTATTCATGTTCTGAACCGTTCAGTGGGGTCTTTCTCTATCATACACTACCGTTCAAAAGTTTGGGGTTACTTAGAAATGTCCTTGTTTTTGAAAGAAAGCAAATATTTTGTCCATTAAAATAACATCAAATTGATCAGAAATACAGTGTAGACATTGTTAACTTCTTATGGCTGGAGCAATAGTCAGTCCAGGGTGTCAAAAAGACTTTGACATTTGACGTTTGAAGAACAGGAAAACGCTCATCAAGAGGTGGCGCTCTGTGTACCTAACTATAAACATCAATGCCTTTCTTAAAATCAATACACAGAAGTATATATTTTTAAACCTGCATATTTAGCTAAAAGATATCCAGGTTAGCAGGCAATATTAACCAGGTGAAATTGTGTCACTTCTCTTGCATTCATTGCACGCAGAGTCAGGGTATATGCAACAGTTTGGGCCGCCTAATTTGCCAGAATTTTATGTGATTATGACATAACATTGAAGGTTGTGCAATGTAACAGGAATATTTATACTTATGGATGCCACCCATTAGATAAAATACGGAACGGTTCCGTATTTCACTGAAAGAATAAACGTCTTGTTTTCGAGATGATAGTTTCCGGATTCGACCATATTAATGACCTAAGGCTCGTATTTCTGTGTGTTATTATGTTATAATTAAGTCTAATTAAGCATTCATTTCAACAACACTTTCATGCGTTTTGCCAGCAGCTCTTTGCTGTGCTTAAAGCATTGCGCTGTTTATGACTTCAAGCCTGTCAACTCCCGAGATTAGGCTGGTGTAATCGATGTGAAATGGCAGCTAGTTAGCGGGGTGCGCGCTAATAGAGTTTCAAATGTCACTCGCTCTGAGACTTGGAGTAGTTATTCTTCTTGCTCTGCGTGGGTAACGCTGCTTCGAGGGTGGCTGTTGTCGATGTGTTCCTGGTTCGAGCCCAGGTAGAGGCGAGGAGAGGGACAGAAGCTATACTGTTACACTGGCAATACTAAAGTACCTATAAGAACATCCAACAGTCAAAGGTATATGAAATACAAATGGTATAGAGAGAAATAGTCTATAATTCCTATAATAACTACAACCTAAAACTTCTTACCTGGGAATATTGAAGACTCATGTTAAAAGGAACCACCAGCTTTCATATGTTCTCATGTTCTGAGCAAGGAACTTAAACGTTAGCTTTCTTACATGGCAAATATTGCACTTGTCTTTCTTCTCCAACACTTTGTTTTTGCATTATTTAAACCAAATTGAACATGTTTCATGATTTATTTGAGGCTAAATTGATTTTATTGATGTATTATATTAAGTTAAAATAAGTGTTCATTCAGTATTGTTGTAATTGTCATTATTACAAATAAATAAATAAAAATTGGCAGATTAATCGGTATCTGGTTTTTTTGGTCCTCCCATAATTGGTATCGGTATCGGCATTGAAAAATCATAATCGGGCAGCCTCTAGTACATACCCCAATCAGAAGCCATGGATTACAGGTAACATCCGCACTGAGATAAAGGGTAGAGCTGCCGCTTTCGAAGAGAAGCTTATAAGAATCCTGCTATGTCCTTCGACACACCATCAAACAGGCAAAACGCCAATACAGGACGAAGATGGAATCATACTACACGGACTCCGATGCTCATTGGATGTGGCAGGGCTTTCAAACTATTGCAGACTACAAAGGGAAGCACAGCCGCGAGCTTCCCAGTGACACAAGCCTACCAGACGAGCTAAATTACTTCTATGCTCGCTTCAAGGCAAGTAACACTGAAACATGCTTGAGAGCATCAGCTGTTCCGGACGACTGTGTGATCACGCTCTCCGTAGCTGAAGTAAGATCTTTAAATAGGTCAACATTCACAAGGCGGCAGGACCAGACGGATTACCAGGACGTGTACTCCGAACATACGCTGACCAACTGGCAAGTGCCTTCACTGACCATTTCAACCTCTCCCTGTCTGAGTCTGTAATACCAACATGTTTAAAGCTGACCACTATAGGCCATGTGGCCAAGAACACTAATGTAACCTGCCTAAATGACTACCGACCCGGGGCACACACTTCTGTAGCCATGAAGGGCTTTAAAAGGCTGGTCATGGCTCACATCAACAACATTATCCCAGAAACCCTAGACCCACTCCAATAGGAATACTGCCCTAACGGATCCACAGATGACGCAATCTCTATTGCACGTCACACTGCCCTTTCCCACCTAGACAACAGGAACACCAGTGTGAGAATGCTATTCATTCACTACATCTCAGCGTTCAACACCATTGTGCCCGCAAAGCTCATCACTAAGCTAAGGACTCTGGGACTAAACAACTTCCTCTGCAACTGGATCCTGGACTAAACACCCCCACCCCCCCCTCAGTCCCCTCCTGTAATCCCTGTTCACTCAAGACTGCACCGCCAGGCACAACTCCAACACCATCATTAAGTTTGCCGATGACAACAGTGGTAGGCCTGATCACCCACAATGACGAGACAGCCTTTTGTGAGCAGGTCAGAGACCTGGCTGTGTGGTGCCAGGACAACAACCTCTCCGTCCACAGGATCAAGACAAAGGAGATGATTGTGGACTACAGGAAAAGGGGGAACGAGCATGCCCCCATTCTCATCGACGGGGCTGTGGTGGAGCAGTTTGAGAGCTTCAAGTTACTTGGGGTCCACATCACCAACAAACTATCATGGTCCAAACACACCAAGACAATTGTGAAGAGGGCACGGCAAAGCCTATTCCCCCTCAGGAGACCTGAAAAGATTTGGCATGGGTCCTCAGATCCTCAAAAGGTTATACAGCTGCACCATCGAGAGCATCCTGACTGTTTGCTTCACTGCCTGGTATGGCAACTGCTTGGCCTCCGACCGCAAGGCACTACAGCGGGTAGTGCGTACGACCGAGTACATCACTGGGGTGAAGCTTCCTGCCATCCAGGACCTCTATACCAGGTGGTGTCAGAGGAAGGCCCTAAAAATATTGGCACAGACTCCAGACACCCTAGCCATAGACTGTTCTCTATTCTACCGCATGGCAAGCGGTACCGGAGCACCAAGTCTAGGTCCAAAAGGCCCCTTAACCTCTCTGGGATATATGGAACGCTAGCCAAAAGCCAGGGAAATTGCAGAGTGCCAAATTAAAATAAATTACTATAAAAATCCAAAGTTTATTAAATCACCCATGCAAGATAGCAAATTAAAGCTACACTTGTTGTGAATCCAGCCAACATGTCAGATTTCAAAAAGGCTTTTCAGCGAAAGCAAACGATGCTATTATCTGAGGATAATAGAAACCATATTTCAACCCTGCAGGCGCCACACAAAATGCAGAAATAAAAATATAATTCATGCCTTACCTTTGACGAGCTTCTTTTGTTGACACTCCAATATGTCCCATAAACATCACAAATGGTCCTTTTGTTCGATTAATTCAGTCGATGTACATCCAAAATGTCCATTTATTTGGCGAGTTTGATCCAGAAAAACACCAGTTCCAAATTGCGCAACGTGACTACAAAATATCTCAAAAGTTACCTGTAAACTTTGCCAAAACATTTCAAACGACTTTTGAAATACAACTTCAGGTATTTTTTTTACGTAAATAATCGATCAAATTGAAGACGGCACTATCTATGTTCAATACAGGAGGAAAACAAACTGAAGCATGCTTTCTGGTCACGCGCCTCTATCTAACAGTACACTTCAAGTGACCCTCGTTCAAGATGGCCGTACTTCTTCATTACACAAAGGAATAACCTCAACCAATTTCTAAAGACTGTTGACATCCAGTGGAAGCGTCCCTTAGAAATCTGGATTCCCAATGAAAACCCATTGAAAAGAGTGAACTAAAAAAAAGAAATGGTTTGTCTTCGGGGTTTTGCCTGCTTAATAAGTTATGTTATACTCACAGACATGATTCAAACATTTTTATAAACTTCAGAGTGTTTTCTATCCAAATATACTAATTATATGCATATCCTGGCTTCTGAGCCAGAGTAGCAGGCCGTTTACTTTACATTATATGCATATCTTATCTTCTGGGGATGAGTTGCAGGCAGTTGAATTTGAGCATGCATTTCATTCGGACGTAAAAATACTGCCCCCTGTTACCAAGAAGTTAACAGCTTCTACCCCCAAGCCATACGACTCCTGAACAGCTAATCAAATGGCTACCCTGTCAGTGATTAGCTGAATGGATAAGCGTAGTCAGGCGCAGGACACAGGTATGAGTAATAATCTGAATTTACTCAAAATGTAAGCAATGTTCCAACAAGGAAAAATACAAATATCCAGAGCACAAAGAACGAACCCACATGACAATGACAATCACTCACAAAACAGAAAGGGAAGCCAGAGGGTTAAATAAGGAACATTGATTATGGAATGGAAACCAGGTGTGTAATAATGAAGACAAACAAAACGAAAATTAAACATGGATCGGTGGTAACGTGTTCGACCCCCGAACACCACCCGAACAAGGAGAGGGACCAACTTCGGCGGAAGTCGTGACATACCCAGACTATTTTCATTGCCCCCCATCTCCTCTTTTACAATGCTGCTACTCTGTTTATTATCTATGCATAGTCACTTTAACTATACCTGCATGTACATATTAACTCAATTACCTCAGCTAACTGGGGCCGCCGCGCATTGACTCTGTGCCGGTACTCCCTGTATCTAGCCTCGCTATTGTTATTTTACTGCTGCTCTTTAATTATTTGTTACTTTTATTTGTTCTTTTTTACTTATCTATTTTTTACTTAACACTTATTTTTCTTAAAACTGCATTGTTAGTTAAGGGCTTGTAAGTAAGCATTTCACTGTAAGGTCTACCGCACCTGTTGTCAGAGTCTAGGTGATGTGGGTAAGAAGGAGTCAGGCGCAGGACACAGTGATGAGTAATAATAGTAACTTTACTCAAAAATAGTCTTTCAACAAGGAGAACGAGAATCCAGAATCACATAAACGAGACAACTGACAACAATAAACACTCACAAAACCAGGATGACTCCAGAGGGTTAAATGGGGAAATAATTCAAACGTAATGGGAACGTAACCAGGTGTGTACAATACAGACAAAACAAATGGAAAAAGAAATGTAGATCGTTGGAGGCTAGAAAGCCGGTGACGTCAACCGCCGAACGCCGCCCGAACAAGGAGAGGCACCAACTTCGGTCGAAGTCGTGACACCTGTTGTATTCGGCGTATGTGACAAATAAAATTTGATTTGAACACGGGGGCCCCTCAAGGGTGTGTGCGTTTAGTACCCTCTGTGTACTCCCCGTTTAACATCGTGGCCACGCACGACTCCAACACCTGATCACCAACGGTGGTGAGGTAGCCTATAGGGAGGATCTCAGAGAGTTGACAGTGTGGTGCCAGGACAATGTCTCCCTCAACATCAGCAAGACAAAGCAGCTGATCTTGGACTACAGGAAACACAGGGACGAGTACGCCCCCATGCACATCGATGGAGCTTCAGTGGAGCAGGTCAAGAGCTTCAAGTACCTCAGTGCCTAAGGAATTAACATTGTCCACACACACACACACACACACAGTTGTGAAAGGGGCCCGACAGCACCTTTTCCCCCATATGTTTTCCCTGACACCCAAAAGTGCACGTTACATTTTGAATGCTTACTAGGACAGGAAAATGTGGTCTTTTTCACATACTTTTCAAGAGAACATCCCATGGTCATCCCTACTGCCTCTGATCTGGCAGACTCACTAAACACTTGTTTTTTTGTAAATGGTGTCTGCGTACTAGAGTGTGCCCTCTGACTATCTGTAAATTAAATAAATAGAAAAATGTGCCATCTGCATTGCTTAATATAAGGAATTTGAAATGATTTATACTTGCGCTTTTACTTTTGATACTTAAGTATATTTTAGCGATTACATTTACTTTTGATAATTAAGTATATTTAAAACCAAATACTTGCTGCATCACCCCTTGGTATGGCAACTGCAAGTCCCTACAGAGGGTGGCGAGTAGGGCTGTTATGGTGACTGTGTTACCGCCACACTGGTGGTCAAAAGTCATGATAGCATTAGGCTTCTCCAAGCTCTGATGCTGCTGATGAACCATAGTACTGGTACTCCCTGTATACAGCCATGTTATTCCCTGGTACCCCTGCACATTGACTCAGTACTATTACATGGTACTTCCTGTATATAGCCATGTTATTCTTTTCTCGTTATTCTCTGTATTTATTCCGTGTCACTATTAATATATTCACTGAGTGTACAAAACATTAGGAACATCTGCTCTTTCCATGACAGACTGACCAGGTGAATCCCGAAAGCTATGATCCTTTGTTGACGCCACCTGTTAAATGCACTTCAATCAGTGTGATGAAGGGGAGGAGACACCTTAAAGAAGGATTTTTAAGCATTGAGACATGGATTTTGTATTTGTGCCATTCAGAAGGTGAATGGGCAAGACAAAATATTGAATTGCCTTTGGACAGGGTATGGTAGTAGGTGCCAGGCACACCAGTTTGAGTACGTCAAGAACTGCAATGCTGCTGGGTTTTTCACCCTTAACAGTTTCCCTTGTGTGTCAAGAATGGTCCACCACCCAAAGAACATCCGTCCAGCTTGACACAACGGTGGGAAGCATTGGGAGTCAACATGGGCCAGCCTCCCTGTGGAACGCTTTCGACACCTTGTAGAGTCCATGCCCCAATGAATTGAGGCTTTTCTGAGGGCAAAAGTGGGGGTGCTACTCAATATTAGGAAGGTGTTCCTAATGTTTTGTACACTCTGTGTGTACCAGTCAAAAGTTTGACACTTACTCATTCAAGGTTTTTCTTTATTTTTACTTTTTGTAAAGTAAAAATTATTGTAAGTGTCAAAATTATTGTAAAATAATAGTGAAGACATCAAAACGATGAAATAACACATGGAATCATGTAGTAACCAAAAAGGTTTTACAAATCAAAATACATTGTTCTCAGGTAACTGAGTAGGGTGGTGCACCCTCTGCTGTTTACTGAAGTCCACGATCAGCTCCTTTGTTTTGTTGATGTTGGGTGAGAGGTTATTTACCTGGAACCACACTCCCAGGGCCCTCACCTACTCCCTGTAAGCTGTCTCGTCATTGTTGGTAATCAGGCATACTACTGTTGATTTATCTGCAAACTTGATGATTGAGTTGGTGGCGTACGTGGCCACGCAGTCATGGGTGAACAGAGAGTACAGGAAGGAAATGAGCACGCATCCTTGTGGGGTCCCTGTGTTAACGATCAGCGAAGTAGAAGTGCTGTTTTCTACCTTCACAACCTGGTGGTGTCCTGTCAGGAAGTCCAGGACCTAGTTGCACAGGGCAGGGTTCAGACCCAGGGTCTCAAGCGTAATGATGAGCTTGGAGGGTGGGGAACAGCTCAAATAAGCAAAGAGAAACAGCAGTCCATCATTACTTTAAGACATGAAGGTCAGTCGATCCGGAAAATTTCAAGAACTTTGAAAGTTTCTTCAAGTGCAGTCGCAAAAACCATCAAGCAATATGATAAAACTGGCTCTCAGGAGGACTGCCACAGGAAATGAAGACCCAGAGTTACCTCTGCTGCAGAGGACACGTCCATTATAGTTAACTGCACCTCAGATTGCAGCCCAAATAAATGCTTCACAGAGTTCAAGTAACAGACACATCTCAACATCAACTGTTCAGAGGAGACTGCATAAATCAGGCCTTCATGGTCAAATTGCTGCAAAGAAACCACTGCTAAAGGACACCAAGAAGAAGAGACTTGCTTGGGCCAAGAAACATTAGACCGGTGGAAATCTGTCCTTTGGTCTGATGAATCCAAATTTGAGATATTTGGATCCAACCGCCGTGTGAGATGCAGAGTAGGTGAATGGATGATCTTCGCATGTGTGGTTCCCACCTTGAAGCATGGAGAAGGTGGTGTGACGGTGTGGGCGTGCTTTGCTGGTGACACTGTCAGTGTTTTATTTAGAATTCAAGGCAAACTTAAACAGCATGGCTACTGCAGCATTCTGCAGCGATACACCATCCCATCTGGTTTGCACTTGGTGTTTTTCAACACGACATTGACCCAAAACACACCGCAAGTTGGCTCCGATCTCTCCTCCATCTCCACTGTGCTTTTAATTCTCCCATGTGCTCAAGTTTCTCCCCTGTGCTCCAGTCTATGCTCGCTCTCCCCTGTGCTCGGGTCTCTCCTCCCTCTCCCCTGTGCTCCGGTCTCTGCTCACTCTCCCCTGTGTTCTGGTCTCTCCTCCCTCTTCCCTGTGCCATGGTCTCTCCTCTCTCTCCCCTGTGCTCCGGTCTCTCCTCTCTCTCCCCTGTGCTCCGGTCTCTCCTCTCTCTCCCCTGTGCTCCGGTCTCTCCTCTCTCTCCTGTGCTCCGGTCTCTCATCTCTCTCCTGTGCTCCGATTTTTCCTCTCTCTCCCCTGTGCTCCGGTTTCTCCTCTCTCCCCTGTGCTCCGGTCTCTCCTCTCTCTCCCCTGTGCTCCGATTTTTCCTCTCTCTCCCCTGTGCTCTGGTTTCTCCTCTCTCTCCCCTGTGCTCCGGTCTCTCCTGTCTCTCTTCTGTGCTCCTGTCTCTCCCCCGTGCTCCGGTTTCTCCTCCCTCTCCCCTGTGCTCTGGTCTCTCCTGTCTCTCCTCTGTGCTTCAGTTTCTTCCCTGTGAACCTGCCTCTCCTCTCTCTCCTATGTGTGGGGAAGTAAAATTACCTAAGTGGGAAGCTTTGAAAAATGTTCGATGTATAAAGTGCATGTCCTGTTTCATTTGCAAGAAATGGTTGACTCTCTCCTCAAATCAAATGTCACATGCGCTGAATACAACAGGTGTAGTTTGTTGTTTGTTAAGTGTTGCAGTCATTTCAGTCGCTGTAGTAGCTGTCATGTATAGTGTTGAGTCATCCGCATACATAGAAACTCTGGCTTTACTAAAAGCCAGTGTCATGTCATTAGTAAAGATTGAAAAAAAGTAATGGGCCTAGACAGCTACCCTGGGGAATTCCTGCTTCTACCTGGATTATGTTGGAAAGGCTTCCATTAAAGAACACCCTCTGTGTACTGTTAGACAGGTAACTCTTTATCCACAATATAGCAGGGGGTGTAAAGCCACAACACATACACTACCGTTCAAAAGTTTGGGCTCACTTAGAAATGTCCTTGTTTTTGAAAGAATGCTAATTTTTTGTCCATTTAAATAACATCAAATTGATCAGAAATACAGTGTCGACATTGTAGCTGGAAACGGCTGTTTTTTAAAATGGAATATCTACATAGGCGTACAGAGCCCCATTATCAGCAAACATCACTCCTGTGTTCCAATGGCACGTTGTGTTAGCTAATCCAAGTTTATCATTTTTAAAGGCAAATTGATCATTAGAAAACTATTTTGCAATTATGTTAGCACAGCTGAAAATGTGTCTTGATTAAAGAAGCAATTAAACTGGCCTTCTTTAGACTAGTTGTGTATCTAGAGCATCAGCATTTGTGAGTTCGATTACAGGCTCAAAATGGCCAGAAACAAATGTCTTTCTTCTGAAACTTGTCAGTCTATTCTTGTTCTGAGAAATTAAGTCTATTCCATGCGAGATATTGCCATGAAACTGAAGGTCTCGTAAAAGGCTGTGTACTACTCCCTTCACAGAACAGCACAAACTGGCACTAACCAGAATAGAATGAGGAATTGGAGGCCCCGGTGCACAACTGAGCAAGAGGACAAGTACATTAGCGTGTCTAGTTTGAGAAACAGATGCCTCAAAAGTACTCAACTGGCAGCTTCATTAAATAGTACCCGCAAAACACCAGTTTCAACGTCAACAGTGAAGAGGCGACTCCGGGATGCTGGCCTTCTAGGCAGAGTTCCTCTGTCCAGTGTCTGGGTTCTTTTGCCCATCTTAATCTTTTCTTTTTATTGGCCAGTCTGAGATATGGCTTTTTCTTTGCAACTCTCCCTAGAAGGCCAGCATCCCGGAACAGTAATGTACATTTTTACAGCAGCAGACTATGATCAATAATGTCAAAAGCCACACTGAAGTCTAACAAAACAGCCCCCACAATCTTTTATCATCAATTTCTTTAAACCAATCATCAGTTATCAGTTAAGTGCTGTGCTTGTTAAATGTCCTTCCGTATAAGCATGCTGGAAGTTTCTGGTCAATTTGTTTACTGTAAAATAGCATTGTATCTGGTAAAACACTATTTTTTCCAAAGGTTTACTAAGCGTTGGTAACAGGATGATTGGTTGGCTATTTAAGCCGTTAAAGGGGGCTATACTATTATTGGGTAGCGGAATGACTTTTGCTTCCCTCCAAGCCTGGGGGCACACACATTCTACTTGGCTTAAATTGAAAATATGGCAAATAGGAGTGGCATTATTGTCCTCAATTATCCTCAGTAATTTTCCATCCTAGTTGTCAGCAGAGGTGGGACCAAGTCACTGTTTTACATGTCACAAGTAAGTCTCAAGTCCTAGCCCTCAAGTCCCAAGTCAAGTCCCAAGTCAAGACAGGCATGTCCGATTCAAGTCTCAAGTCAAGACCGTCAAGTATCAAGTCAAGTCTCAAGTCCTAAACTTTGAGTTTTGA
Source organism: Oncorhynchus gorbuscha (assembly GCF_021184085.1). Classification (NCBI taxonomy): domain Eukaryota; kingdom Metazoa; phylum Chordata; class Actinopteri; order Salmoniformes; family Salmonidae; genus Oncorhynchus; species Oncorhynchus gorbuscha. The sequence continues at coordinate 87,784,522 of NC_060178.1, forward strand.
GTCCTAAACAAGTCATAATGTGCTCTTCACCAAATGTAATACCATTTCATATTTTTAACAAGAGTAATATTTAGTATATTACATTTACACAAATCATAAATGCTTTTAAAAATATCTATATATTTATTATTTTCCAAATAAACATTATTTCCATGGAAATACATGGGTAGCCATGAGAAAGACCCCCGCACCCCCCAATAGTGATCGACTATAGAGGATTGCAATCGGGCGATGTAGGCGTGTACACAATCACCCAACCTTAACACAGACACTCTGTGTGGTTACAGTAGGCTAACGTATGTCAATGGTTTTAAGAACAGCAGTAACATCAGGCAGGATTTAGGCTACCAACTGCCTAGCCAGTTGTAGCTCAATTTCGGGTGCAATGATTACGCTCCCGCTGGAGGTTCCGGACTGCAGATGGTCGCCGGAGGCTCTGAACTGGGAACCCCCGCTGGAGGCTCCGGAATGCGGATCGGCGCCGGAGGCTCTGAACTGGGAACCGTCACTGGAGGCTCCGGACTGGGGACCGTCGCTGGAGGCTCCGGACAGGCGACCTTCGCTGAAGGCTCTGGACTTGGGACCGACGCTGGAGGCTCCGTGCCATGGATTTTCACTGCAGGCTCCAGGACATGGATCATCACTGGAGGCTTCGTACCATGGATCATCACTACCAGCTCCGGGCCATGGTTCATCACTGGAGTCTTCGTGCCATGGATCATCACTACAGGCTCCGGGCCATGGATCATCACTGGAGGCTTCGTGCCATGGATCATCACTACCAGCTCCGGGCCATGGTTCATCACTGGAGGCTTCGTGCCATGGATCATCACTACAGGCTCCGGGCCATGGATCATCACTGGAGGCTTCGTGCCATGGATCATCACTAGAGGCTTCGTATGTTGAGCCGGAACAGGTCTCACTGGACTGAGGAGACGTACTGTAGGCCTGGTGCGTGGAGCTGCCACAGGGCTTACCAGGCTGGGGAGACATACTGGAGGCCTGGTACGTGGAACCGGAACAGGTCTCACCAGACTGGGGGGATGCACTGGAAGCCTGGTGCGTAGAACAGGCACTGGATACACTGGGCTCTGGAGGCGCACTAGAGGTCTTGAGCATAGAGCTGGCACAACCCGTCCTGGCTGGATGCCCACATCCGCCCGGAAAATGTGGAGCGCTGGCACAGAGCGCACCGGCCTGTGAATGCTCACTGGAGACACCGTGCGCTTCACTGCATAACACGGTGCCTGACCAGTCACACGCTCCCCATGGTATGCATGGGGAGTTGGCTCAGGTCTAAACTCTGACTCCGCCAACCTGTGCTTGTTGGTTGGTATAACTCCTCGTAACGTCGCCATTCCGCTTTCGCTGCCTCCATCTCCTCCTTTGGACGGCGATACTTCCCAGGATTTCCTCCCAGGTCCAGTCCTCCTGACCATGCTGCTTGGTCCGTTGGTGGTGGGATCTTCTGTAACGTCCGTCGTTCGAATGAGACCAAGGTGCAGCGTGGTAGGCGTACATTTTCGTTAATATATAAATGTTCACCAAAAAAAAACAATAAACAACTCAACGAACAAAAAGCTTAGGAGTGCAACCCATGCAATAAACAAAGACCAAATCCCACAACAGAAAGTGGGAGAAGGGCTGCCTAAGTATGATTCCCAATCAGAGACAACGATAGACAGCTACCTCTGATTGGGAACCATACTCGGCCAAAAACAAAGAAATAGACAACATAGAATACCCACCCAAATCACACCCTGAATTAACCAAATAGAGAAATAAAATGGCTCTCTAAGGTCAGAGCGTGACAGAGGGTATCAAGTCAGGTCGAGTCAACAGGCTCAAGTCCATGTCAAGCCACAAGTCATTGCTGTTAAAGTCAATGTCGAGTTGTAAGTCATCATATTTGTGACTCGAGTCTGACTCGAGTCCAAGTCATGTGACTCGAGTCCACACCTCTGGTTGTCAGACTCTGGTGGCTTGACATTGTTGATAGACACCAATCATAATTTGGTCAGATATATATGAATGTGTTGTGTCAGCTTTTGTTTGCTGGCATGGCTCCCTAAATTTGCTAATCTTGCCAATGAAAAAATCATTAAAGTAGTTAGCAATATCAGTTGGTTTTGTTATGAATGAGCCATCTGATTCAACGAATGATGGAGCTGAGTTTGCCTTTGTTTACGACTTGTAAGTTTGATACAAGTGATGATAGGAGGTTGTGGTTCTAGAGGATATAAAAGGGGAGGTGCAAGACATTGGCATGTGTGACTGAGCAGTGCCATGACAAGAGATTATAAAGTAGGCTGCAACATGTAGAAATACTACAATACACTAACTAGAATAAACAACTAAGCCAGTGCAGGCGTCAAACTATGAGCTTGCAAACAACACATGTACACAGGTTACAATTTTACAAGGCACGTATTGTACTTTAGCCAGGCAAAGGAATCGGGCTGCCACCACAAACGCTGAACAAAAATGAGACAAAACTTGCTGCTTATATAGGTGAGGAAGGGAGAGGAATGGTGATTATCAGAATGTGGGCATGTCCATCGGATAATTAGGGAATTGGTGAGATGGCATGATACTTCAGAACATCGCTAGAAAATGCATATTGTTTATTCTCGTGGGAGAGGGCTCGACGGACTAGTGAATTGAATCTTTTAAATGAAAAGTAGCCTGGTAGGCCTCCCGAGTGGCGCTGTGGCCTAAGGCATTGCATTCCAGTGTTGCGGCGTCACTACAGCCTGGGGCTCACTCATCGTGCTCTAGCGACTCCTTGTGGTAGGCCGGGCACTTGCAGGCTGACCCTCGGTAATCTGTTGAACAGTGTTTCCTCTGACACAGTGGTGCAGCTGGCTTCCAGGTTAAGCGAGCGGGTGTTAAGAAGCGCGGTTAGGCGGGTCTGAGGACGCATGACTCGACCTTCGCCTCCCCCGAGCCCGTTGGGGAGTTGCAGCGATGAGACAAGATCATAATAATGAAATTGTGGAGAAAAAGGGGGTAAAAATTACAACAAATAATCAGTCAGTGGCCAAAGTCTACACCCCTTCATTGGTGATTGGATTCTTCAGTAAAGGTTTTGTTGCCATTCAATAAGCCGACTCCTTTTCATGCAAAAAATGTATTTATAAATACTGTTCCAAACATCTTAGATGTAAAATTGCGCAACTAAGATGTCCTTGGCCAAAAGTCCAAATCAAATCAAATGTTAATAAACACATGCGCCGAATACAACAGGTGTAGACCTTACAGTTAAATGCTTACTTACGAGCCCCTAACTAACAATGCAGTTCTAAAAAATACAGATAAGGATAAGAAATAAAAGTAACAAGTAATTTAAAGAGCAGCAGTAAAACAACCATAGCCGAGACTACATACACGCTGGTACCGATACAGAATCAATGTGCAGGGGGGTTAGTTGGGGTAATATGTACATGTAGGTAGAGTTATTAAAGGGACTATGTGTAGCTGATAAAAACAGAGAGTAGCAGCGGTGTAAAAGAGGGAGACGGGGCAATGCAAATAGTCTGAGTAAAAATGTATCATAGATTTCTTGAGTAATCTTAAATAAAGTCAGACTATTTTGAGCAATAGCTAAAATGGACAAACAAAAAGTAGTATTTCTTCTTTTTTCTAGTTTTACAAGCCAATGTTTTTTAAGGGAGTATGCGAGCACACTCATTTTGTTCTCCTAGTCGACTTCGGCTAGCCGCCAACCGAACTGAAGCTTGGTGACGCCTTAAGGAGAACCTCTGGTCCCTCATCAACTTGCCACATCACTCAGCTGGAATCCTTAATTGGAGAACTGCCACGTCTGTTTGAGATAAAACATCAAATAGGTTAATCTAAACAACAACAAATAGGTTACTGTAAACAACAACAAAAAATGTTTTTTATATTGAACAAGCCATTGTTGAGGAGGCGCTTGTAAGTAAGCATTTGACATTACTGTTTAGATCTGTTGTATCCTGTGCATGCGACAAATACACTTTGATTTGATTTTCTCGCTGACAACATTGCACGTGCGACAGAACAGCTAAATATGTACTGGCTTTTCTTTTTTTCACGCCTCTGTTTGTTTCATCAATAAAACAATGACAAAGGCCACAAACCGGTGCGCCTAGCACCTACTACCATGCCCTGTTCAAAGTTACTATTTTGTCTTGTCTATTCACCCTCTGAATGGCAAACATACTCAATCCATCTCTCAAGGCTTCTTTAACCTGTCTCCTCCCCTTGATGTACACTGATTGAAGTGGATTTAACATCAATAAGGGATCATAGCTTTCACCTGGATTCATCTGGTGAGTCTGTCATGGAAAGAGTGTTCTTAATGTTTTGTACACTCTCAGGTTTTTCGGTCAAAAACTGTAAAATCACCATGAATTCAGCTAAAAATGTATTTAATTTTGGAAATATTTGGGGTATATTATTTGGGGGTTTAGTCCAATTTGCAGAGCACAAATTATTAGAATTATGTTCCGGCCCCCCGACCTTCCGCTCCGACAAAAATTGGACCGTGGCTGAATATCGTTGCCTGCCCCGGACATAGGGAACAGGTTGCCATTTGGGACACACCCTTTGTAAAGGAGCATCAAATGAAGTATCCTTGTTTTGACAACGCATTAAGATGTTCATGCCCCTGAAGTGTGATGGTTGCTGCTCATCTGTGATTAAATGTTTCTGAAGTCAATATCTATTAGTTAATAAATTAACTAATTAATGAATGTGAGTGGCGGGTGCCCACTAGCTACATTAAAAGAGACACTCACCTCATTTGAAAAGAGCTTGAGTGGCTATTTGAATGGGTGAGGGTGGGTGGTTGTGTGCGTTCAAATGCATGTACAGTATGTGTGCACTGTAAACAATTCTAGTTTCAACTAATTATTATTATTATGTAACTGGTTCCACAACCTTTTAACTCAACCTTTCGGTCAAAGTGTTACGTGAACATAATATTTTTAGTTTTCCCAAACTTGGCTCCAACTTGAGAACTTAGGCAAATATTCAGTCAACTTAAAATGTTTGTTCAACTTTTATTCATTTATCTCGAAATTATTATTATAAATACTTCACAAAAAAAGGCTGTGGAAGTACTTGCACACACGTAGCTTTTGACATACAATGTTTTCATTTGACATATTTGACAAACATTGACATACATGATTACATTGTGCTATGGGTGGGTGTTGTTATCGTGACCAGTGAGCTGAGGTAAGGCGGAGCTTTACCAAGCATAGAATTATAGATGACCTGGAGCCAGTGGGTCTGGCGACGAATATGTAGCAAGGGCCAGCCGACTAGAGCATACAGGTCGCAGTGGTGGGTGGTATAAGGGGCTTTGGTAACAAAACGGATGGCACTGTGGTAGACTGCACCCAGATTGCTGAGAAGTTATTTTTTAGATGACATCGCCGAAGTCGAGGATTGGTAGGTTAGTCAGTTTTACTAAGGTAAGTTTGGCGGTGTGAGTGAAGGAGGCTTTGTTGCGAAATAGAAAGCCGATTCTAGATTTGATTTTGGATTGGAGATGTTTGATATGAGTCTGGAAGGAGAGTTTACAGTCCAGCCAGACACCTAGGTATTTGTAGTTGTCCACATATTCTAGGTCAGAAAAGACGGAAGGAGTGTTGTATGGCATTGAAGCTCATTTGGAGGTTAATTAACACAGTGTCCAAAGAAGGGCCAGATGTATACAGAATGGTGTCGTCTGCGTAGATGTGGATCAGGGAATCATCCCCAGCAAGAGCGACATCGTTGACATATACAGAGAAAAGAGTTGTCCCGAGAATTGAATCCTGTGGTACCCCCATAGAGACTGCCAGAGGTCCGGACAACAGGCCCTCCGATTTGACACACTGAACTCTATCAGAGAAGTAGGTAGTAAACCAAGAATCATTTGAGAAACCAAGGCTGTCGAGTCTGCCAATAAGAATGTGGTGATTGACAGAGTCAAAATCCTTGGCCAGGTCGATGAACACGGCTGCACAGTCATTTCTCTTATCGATGGAGGTTATGATATTGTTTAGGACCTTGAGCGTGGCTGAGATGCACCCATGACCAGTTCTGACTCCAGATTGCATAGCGGAGAAGGTATGGTGGGATTCGAAATGGTCGGTAATCTGTTTATTTGGCTTTCGAAGATCTTAGAAAGACAGGGTAGGATAGATATACAGTGGGGTGAACAGGTATTTGATACACTGCCGATTTTGCAGGTTTTCCTACTTACAAAGCATGTAGAGGTCTGTAATATTTATCATGGGTGCACTTCAACTGTGCACCAACAAAAATCCAGAAAATCACATTGTATGATTTTTAAGTAATTAATTTGCATTTTATTGCATGACATAAGTATTTGATCACCTACCAACCAGTAAGATTTCCAGCTCTCACACACCTGTCAGTTTTTCTTTAAGAAGCCCAAGATACAGGAAACGTATGATCTCTGTAATTGCAAACAAAGGTTTCTGTACCAAATATTAAGTTCTGCTTTTCTGATGTATCAAATACTTATGTCATGCAATAAAATGCAAATTAATTACTTAAAAATCATACAATGTGATTTTCTAGATTTTTGTTTTAGATTCCGTCTCTCACAGTTGAAGTGTACCTATGATAAAAATTACAGACCTCTACATGCTTTGTAAGTAGGAAAACCTGCAAAATCGGCAGTGTATCAAATACTTGTTCTCCCCACTGTAGGTCTATAGCAGTTTGGGTCTAGAGTGTCACCCCCTTTGAAAAGGGGGATGACCGCGGCAGCTTTCCAATCTTTGGGAATCTCAGATGATACAAAAGAGAGGTTGAACAGGCTAGTATGTGGTTGCAACAATTTCTGCAGATAATTTTAGAAAGAGAAGGTCCAGATTGTCTAGCCTGGATGATTTGTAGGGGTCCAGATTTTGCAGCTCTTTCAGAACATCAGCTATCTAGATTTGGGTGAAGGAGAAATGGTGGGGGTTTGGGCTGGTTGCTGTGGAGGGTGCCGGGCAGTTGACCGGGGAAGTGATAGCCAGGTGGAAAGCATGGCCAGCTGTAGAGAAATGATTATTGAAATTCTCAATTATAGTGGATTTATTGGTGGTAACAGTGTTTCCTAGCCTCAGAGCGGTGGGCAGCTGGGAGGAGGTGCTCTTGTTCTCCATGTACTTTACAGTGTCCCACAACTTTTTGGAATTAGTTGCAGATGCACATTTCTGTTTGAAAAAGCTAGCCGTTGCTTTCTTGACTGACTGTGTGTATTGGTTCCTGACTTCCCTGAACAGTTGCATATCGCAGGGACTATTCAATGCTATTTCAGTCCGCCACAGGACGTTTTTGTGATGGTCAAGGGCAGTCAGGTCTGGAGTGAACCAAGGACTGTATCTGTTGTTAGTTCTACATTTTTTGAAAGGGGCATGCTTATTTAACCTCTAGCGTCGAGCAATCCCGTATCCGGGAGCATAAACATAGCCTCAAGCTCATTACCATAACGCAACGTTAACTATTCATGAAAATCGCAAATGAAATTAAATAAATATATTGGCTCACAAGCTTAGCCAACACTGTCATCTCAGATTTTCAAAATATGCTTTTCAACCATAGCAAAACAAGCATTTGTGTAAGAGTATTGATAGCTAGCATAGCATTAAGCCTAGCATTCAGCAGGCAACATTTTCACAAAAACAAGAAAAGCATTAAAATAAAATAATTTACCTTTGAAGAACTTCGGATGTTTTCAATGAGGAGACTCTCAGTTAGATAGCAAATGTTCAGTTTTTCCAAAAAGATTACTTGTGTAGGAGAAATCGCTCCGTTTTGTTCATCACGTTTGGCTAAGAAAAAAATCTAAAAATGCAGTCTCTACAACGCCTAACTTTTTACCAAATTAACTCCATAATATCGACGGAAACATGGCAAACGTTGTTTAGAATCAATCCTCAAGGTGTTTTTCACATATCTATTCGATGATAAATCATTCGTGGCAGCTGTGTTTCTCCTCGAAGCAAACGAAAAATACACGCAGCTGGAGATTACGCAATAATTGCAATTTAGGACACCAAGCGGCCACCTGGTAGATGTAGTCTCTTAAGGTCAATCTTCCAATGATTTGCCTACAAATACGTCACAATGCTGTCGACACCTTGGGGAAACGACAGAAAGTCTAAGCTCATTCGTGACCCATACACAGCCATATAAGGAGACATTGGAACACAGCACATTCAAAATCTGGGGCACTTCCTGTATGAAATTTCATCTTGGTTTCGCCTGTAGCATTAGTTCTGTGGCACTCACAGACAATATCTTTGCAGTTTTGGAAACGTCAGAGTGTTTTCTTTCCAAAGCTGTCAATTATATGCATAGTCAAGCATTTTTTCATGACAAAATATCTTGTTTAACACGGGAACGTTTTTTTATCCATAAATTAAAAGAGCGCCCCCTATATCCAAGAAGTTAAGATAGTGAGGAAATTACTTTTAAAGAACGACCAGGCATCCTCGACTGACGGAATGAGGTCAATATCCTTCCAGGATACCCGGGCCAGGTCGATTAGAAAGGCCTGCTCGCTGAAGTGTTTTAGGGAACGTTTGACAGTGATGAGGGGTGGTCGTTTGACCGCGGACCCATAGCGGATGCAGACAATGAGGCAGTGATCGCCGAGATCCTGATTGAAAACAGCAAAGGTGTATTTGGAGGGCAAGTTGGTCAGGATAATATCTATGACGGTGCCCATGTTTACGGATTTAGGGTTGTACCTGGTGGTTTCCTTGATAATTTGTGTGAGTTTAAGAGCATCTACCTTAGATTGTAGGACTGCTGAGGTGTTAAGCATATCCCAGTTTAGGTCACCTAACAGAACGAACTCTGAAGATAGATGGGGGGAAATCAATTCACATATGGTGTCCAGGGCACAGCTGGGAGCTGAGGGGGGTCTATAACAGGCGGCAACCGTGAGAGACTTATTTCTGGAGAGATTAATTTTAAAAATTAGAAGCTCGAACTGTTTGGGCATAGACCTGGAAATTATGACAGAACTTTGCCAGCTATCTCTGCAGTAGATTGCAACTCCTCCCCCTTTGGCAGTTCTATCTTGATGGAAAATGTTGTAGTTGGGTATGGAAATCTCAGAATTTTTGATGGTCTTCCTAAGCCAGGATTCAGACAGGGCAAGGACATCAGGGTTGGCGGAGTGTGCTAAAGCAATGAGTAAAACAAACTTAGGGAGGAAGCATGAAACCAAGGCTTGTTTGATTACAGAAGTCAACAAATGAGAGTGCCTGGGAACAAGCAAGGCCTGGGTTAACTTCCACATCACCCAAGGAATAGAGGAGGAGTAGGATGAGGGTACGGCTAAAGGCTATCAAAACTGGTCGTCTCGTGCGTTGGGGACAGAGAATTAAAGGAGCGGATTTATGGGCATGGTAGAATAGATTCAGGGCATAATATGCAGAAAGGTGTATGGTGGGGTGTGGGTACAGTGGAGGTAAGCCCAGAGTGATAATAAGAGAGGTTGCCTCTCTGGACACGCTGGTTATACTGGGTGATGTCACCGCATGTGTGGGAGGTGGTAGAAAGGAGGTATATGAGGCATGTAGAGTGGGACGAGGGGCTCCACAGTGAACTAAAACAATGATAACTATCCTACACAACAGTATACAAGGCATATTTACATTTGAGAGAGACATAAAGCAAGGCATAAAGCAATCACAGGTGTTGATTGGGAGAGCTTGCAAAGACAACAACCTGTAAGACAACAACAGCTAATCAGCTAAGACAACAGCAACAGCAGTTAACCAACCCTCTTGCCCATTCATCGCCATTTTACCTGTTGCACACAGAGCTGAGTTTGGGGCTAGGGCCGACAGATAAACAAAAGTAAACAAAGTGGAGTACCGTGATAAATGAACAGTCCAGCAGGCATCAGCTATGTAGCCAAGTGATCATAGGGTTCAGTGAACATCAATAGATGGAACAGGGAAGCCGCGGGTAGTCGTTGCTATGCTAGCACGCGGGAGACACAGAGTTTAAAGTTAGCAGGCGGGGTAAGTAGAAGCATCTGCTCCGACGTCCAGCGGAGGCCGGTTGAGAGCACAGCGGATGGAATTACGTTTCCGAACCAGTCGTGATGGTGCGATGGGGCGCCGTGTTGACCAAGGGAACGGGCCAGATGGTGAAAGAGGTATTGTAGTTTTAGTAATTTTGTTTGCTACCCGGGAGATGTGCCTGGCTCAGAGCGATCTTTGGGGCTTGGTCATTCGGTGGCAGCTAGCTAGCTGTGATGATCAGGAGTAATGGTCCAGGTGTTACGGCTGGAATCCGGTGTTGTAGTGGAGAAAAACAGTCCGAGGCTGGCAGGTATTATGCAGGCTAAAAAACGGCTGGTGCCTGTACAGAGGGTAAAGGCCGCTAGCAGTGGTTTACAATGACTAAATAGCTATTAGCTAATAAGCTGGTTAGCTCCTGATGGCTATCTTCTGATGGAGGTTTTGGTTATAAGGTCTAAAAAATAATAGCGGATCCGTGTCACATTGATTGAGGCGGGTTACCAGTAGGTATATTTAATTTAAAATGGAAAAGTGATTGACAAATACATTGAAATATATACAAAAAATATAAAAATACAAAAAGTAAACGAGAGGACGACAAACCACATCTGCACTGCTACGCCATCTTGGGGAAAATAAAAAAATAATTCTAGTTGAATGAACATATGAGACAAGTTGAGCAAACACATAATATAAGTTGACTGACCCTTTTTCAAGTTAATGCTAAGTTTGGATCAACTTAACATTTTAAGTTCAGGTAGCACTTTAATTGAACAGTTCAGAAACTAAAAAAGGCTGTGTAACCAATTACTTAATAATAATTAGTTGAAACTACATTTTCTGAACTGTGTGTGTGTGTGTGTGTGTGTGTGTGTGTGTGTGTGTGTGTGTGTGTGTGTGTGTGTGTGTGTGTGTGTGTGTGTGTGTGTGTGTGTGTGTGTGTGTGTGTGTGTGTGTGTGTGTGTGTGTGTGTGTGTGTGTGTGTGTGTGTGTGTGTGTGTGTTATTAGATTAAGTGACATCCAGTATCTCTGTCCCAGTAATGGGTGATCAGAGACAGAGAGGCATGCCTGTTCCCCCCTGGGCCCCATAACACTATTGTTTCATGTCTTCTCTCCTCCCTTTTCTCTTGTCACACACCACACACACACTCCTTCATCTCCTCCCTCTCTTCTGTGTGTAAGACCAGGTTGTCAACCCGTGTCTCCCCAAGGTCACAACCCCAGCCCCCTTTCCATATAATCGGGTCATTTAGCATCATAGCATCGACTTATTGCTTTGTCTAAGGGTCAAAAGTGAATTGAGCGAATGCACTTGTCACTTGTGATTTGTGTCCATGTTATTGCATCTCATCGTGCAACAGCTAGCCTACAGAAGCCTCTGCCCATTGACTAAACAGAGCAAATAATGTCACCTGACTGCTAGCCACCACCAAAAGTCAAGTACACTATAAATCATGCCGTTCGTGGTCACTATTATTGAATTCCAGTGGTGTAAACTGGGAAACCCACATATCTATCCATATCTATCGTCTGTGTTACAGTAGTTTCATGGCTAAGCTGAAATGATGTTGATTGTATCCCAAGTGGCACGCTATTTCCTATATAGTGCACTACTTTTGACCCTATGGGTCCTGGTCAAGAGCAGTGCAATATAAAGAGAATAGGGTGCCATTTGAGATGCAGACGTTGTCTGTCTTCTTCTCAAAGCTGTTGCTGTAGAATGAGCCAAAGTGGGGCATTGGGATTAAATGGGTTTATGCCGTCCCTTATGAGTACAGTATTAATTCAGGGAACAAAGTAGCACAGCAGCAGAATGGACTCAAGTTACTCCTTCAATCTCAAGTGTCAGGTCATCACACGTGTTTAGTCTGTCAGTGACTGAAGGAAGTGAGAGGTCTTGTACTGTATGCCTGAAGTGGGTATGTCCCAAATGGCATCCTATGTAGTGCACTACTTTTGTCCAGACCCCTTTTGGCCCTGGTCAAAAGTAGTGCACTACATAGGGGATAGGGGGCCATTTGGGATGTGTTCACTATGACTTCCGTTACAGCATTGTGACTCTGTAATTAACTGTTAATTTGTGTTCTTTATTTTCTATTTCAGGAGGCGGCCACTTTTGCCAAAGAGCAAGGTTTCGAGGAGGTGAGTTACCGCCGAATGCACACCACTAAACAGATCCTAAAGGTTTATTTTAGCTGATAATTTAGTTCTTTTTTGGACAGTGATTGATGTGCTATTATACTCTCCAGGCCTTGCAGCAGTTGCTATGGAAACCTGGTAGTCGTCATGGTTTCTTTGTTCAGCCATCTCTCTCTTTCTCTCTCTCTCCGTCTCTGTGTGTGTGTGTGTCTGTGTGTGTGTGTGTGTGTGTCTGTGTGTTATGACGCACTCCGCTAGGTCTGCACCCAACATCGCCTACAGATGTTATGTATTGAATTTTGAAAAGCCTCTTGGGAAGCTGAGAAGTTGGGCATGGTTTCAAGCCTTCCCTCTATCTCTCTCTCTCTCTCTCTCTCTCTCTCTCTCTCTCTCTCTCTCTCTCTCTCTCTCTCTCTCTCTCTCTCTCTCTCTCTCTCTCTCTCTCTCGCTCTGCCTCTCTCTCTCTCTCTCTCTCTCTCTCTCTCTCTCTCTCTCTCTCTCTCTCTCTCTCTCTCTCTCGCTCTGCCTCTCTCTCTCTGCCCCTCTCTTACTTGCGAGCACACTGCCGCTCTTTTTCTCTCGCTCTGCTTCTCTACCTCCATGTTCTCCCACTCGCTCTATCTCTTTCTGAATCTCTCTCTCTGCCGCTCTCTCTCTCCATCTCTCATTTCAATTAAATTTGATAAATGCTTTATTGGCATGAATGGCTGGTTGCCACTGTTGCCAAAGCAATGTATATGAAGTATTACATAAATGAACAATATGCTTGAGGAACAACAGTATATGACAACAAAAACAAGAATACATTGAGAATAATACACACGAGAAAACATCTAATTGGGGGATTTAATTTATACAGGGTCTTTCTAAATGCAAAATATGCTCTCTCTGTATTTCTGCCTCTTTCTCCGGCTGCCTCTCTCTCTTTGGGGGCTGACAGGTTGCCTGGTTAAAAAGCTTCTCTCATTAGTATCATTACTCCCAGGGATGATATGTCTCCCCTCTCCCTGTTACAGTATAATATAGCACTAACACAAAATTGTACAGCGCACACACTATCCTTTTAATAACCAAATTACTGCCACCTGTGGTTTTAGATTATGTAAATTAAAATGACATAAAATATGTTTTAAGTGGGGCTGCGCATTAAATGACGAATACATGTTTAGCTTTGCCTGCCTCTTTGCTGCCTTTTCAAAAAATCCTATATCCTGCTTTGCTTTTTAAATATCAATTAAAAAAGACAAACATGTGAAATCTACTTTAGATGTTTTTAAGTGGTTTTTCTCTTTTAAAGGTAGAGCTCTCCCTTGAATATAGTTCTTCTATGTATGAATAATTTTCATCCAGAATCACTTACGGTGTGATCAACGTGACTGGAATGGGAATGGATTCCTGATGGCCCTGACAGCTTCCACAGAGGAGGGAGGGAGGGAGGGAAGCTCACATCACAGAAAGTAAATATAAAGGGCAAAGCGTCAACTCTCCCAGTACTAACCAATTCTCTGACATTTTCTGTGTCAACTTGATTTGCCAGAACACTGCAAAATTGCATCTGATGAATATGATTTTTCAGAGAACAACACTAGTATGGTATTTCTAGATGGTTTCGCGGTTAAATTCGTTATTTCTGCTTAGACTTATCTTGTTGTCATGTCACGTTTGTAAAAGTGTGGTTTGTGCAGCTAGGTGCTCCAAAAATATGTTAATTCACAAGATTGGCATAGGGAAGGCAAAGGAGGATGTGCATTGATATTTCTGCTTCCTGCTTTTTGTTTTCATAATAACCATACTAAATAATCTGTTTGTCAGAAATATACATTGTAGCCATGCCAATTACTATTTAATATTTATTCATTAAATGACTAGGTTATGTTTCTCTCTCTTCAAAAAGCCATCAGCACACCTGAAAACAAACTTAGCAGTCGTTCTGATTGTCATCTGTTTCCTTTAAATGGCCAGAGATGAGATGAGGTATCTGTAGACCAGCAATAATGAAATCTTTCCTAGGCACTCGTTACATCCCAAATAGCACCCTATTCGCTATAAAGTGCACTTCTGGTCAAAAGTAGTGCACTACATAGGGAATAGGGTGCCATTTAGGATGAAACCCCTGCTTCACAAACAACCTCTCTCTATTGAGGAAGATACATTTTTCAGCGGCTTTGATACAGACGCAGGAATGTAACATCCTGATAAAGCTGTCATATTATGTGGTTTTAAAAAAACTACTTCAGAGAAATGTGCCTCAGATCATCATAACCCACTAAAGTGCAGATGCTGTTGATTTGGATCCGATCAATTATTGCACAATTAATCATTCACACGTTTGCATTTGTCAGCAGAACAGTAATCCAAATTGACGATGCGAAATGTCTCCTTAACATTTTCTAAATGCACTCATGTTCAATTGAATATGATCTGTTTTCCATATTGTGTTGTTGCCATAGGAAGTTGTTGCCAGGTAAGTCGGCTACACAAACAGGTGTAGTAACATATTGTGTTCATTGTGTGTGTTTTGCCTTCCTCAACTACCTTAATAGTTACCCTATTATAGGGGTAGGGACCCCTATAATAGACCCCTAAACCCCTGTTTTCCTAAACAGACTTAAACTTTTTTTTATAAACCTCTCATAAACCTTAAAGGGTTACATACCCGGGCCGTGTGTTACTCCCGTGGAGATTTTTGCATTTGGTGTCTGGAGTCATTGGAGTGGCTGGCTTGTGGTTCAGTTGAGTTAGTCACAGTGACAAATTGCTTCTTTGCTGTTGCCTGTTAACAGCCTCTGTATTAACCTCTCCATTAGCACTTACTTGGAGTGTTACTCCCATTTTTCCTCTGCCCAATGTCTCGGCGAACCTCTTTAGACTGATTAACGGAGCTTTGGGAAGCATTTAGAGGTGCTAAAGCTCATCGGCTGGAGTGAGGAACGGAGGCAGTATAGCTGGCTGGTGGTATTGGATAAGAGCCGTATCACTCTGATTACTTCCTGCTTGGCTTTATTTGGTTGCTCTAAACGTTCCTCATTGTAGGAAAACACTATACTGCTAGAATTGCCTGAGAAGAGACTTATTGTTGTATAAATTCTACAAATAATATGATAATAAAATACTTAACAATTATAATGTAATGTAATATGGTCATTTAGTAGACGTTTTGAATCCAAGGTGACTTACAGAACTGTCAACATTGAGAGTAGATGTAGCCATGTGAGAATCAAACCCACAATCCACAATTCTCTACAAACCCAACCCACTGAGCCACTGGAACCCAATGATAAAACAGCAGCGCCGTTCATGGTCCACCCTACTGTGAGCTACTGATAGAGACATTCCACCTGCTCATAGTACATCATGATAAGTTAATAGTAAAGCAGCCATGACAGGAGTGGGTTTTTATCACTGTGATGATCAAAGGGAGGCTCACTGGAGAGTTGTGTTAGTCTCCAGGCTCCGAGATATCCAGTCTGTGCACATGCTATCGAGAAATGTGCTGCATCCCAAATGGCATCCTATTCCCCATAGGGCTCTGGTCAAAAGTAGTGTACTATGTAGGGAATAGAGTGTCATTTGGACGCAGACAGGGCCTGCTTCAGGAGGAGAATAATATATAACGTATAATAATAATAATGTATAACACCACCTAGCCGTGTCCCCTTTATTCATTCACGTAGCTTTGTCTAACAACAACAAATCTTCAGCCACACTTTAGGCCATCCTATATCCTAGTTTCATCGTCCCATATAGAATTGTTGATTACTGCATCTGATAATGGATGTAGTTCAGCTCTATATACTTAGTTTTTTCACATTTCTATATGACAAAGCAATGCGTGTTTTTAACCCAGTAATATTGATCTTTTTATCTCTATTAATTATCACTTGATCCCCTCAGTCCAGCCAAGATAGGAAACACTGACCTCTCTCAATCACTTTTGTGAACCCTCATTGACTGAAATGGCCCCTTAGTAGGCAATAATCAAATCAAATTTGTCACATGCTTTGTAAACAACAGGAAACAAAACATAATCACTACAAAATGGTGCCGATAGAGATGGCAGCTTCGCTTCTATTCCTTAGGAAACTGTGCAGTATTTTGTCTTTTATGTATTATTTATTACATTGTTAGCCCAGAAAACATTGTGTTATTACATACAACCGGGAAGAACTATTGGATATCAGAGAGATATTACCAGCACAACCAGCAGTACAACCAGGAATACGACTTCCCAAAGCGGATCATCTCTCTGCGCCTCCCAGGGCATTTAAACTGATTCCAGAGGCCAAAACAACACCGCAAGAGGAGATGGTGCTGGAGCGGTCTTCTAGTGAGGCTTCGAATGTGCACCCACCGCTCCCGAGTACATTACTCGCTAATGTCCAGTCCCTAGTTAACAAAGTCAACGAAATCTGGGCAAGAGTTGCTTTCCAAAGAGATATCCGGGATTGTAACATACAATGTTTTACGGAAACATGGCTAGCTGGGGACACGCTGTCGGAGTCTATACAGCCAAAGGGATTTTCAGTGCATCACTCTGACTGGAATAAACATCCTCTCCGGTAAGAAGAAGGGCGGGGGGTATGTTTTATGATTAACGATTCGTGGTGTAATTGTATCAACATACAGGAACTCAAGTCCTTTTGTTCAGCTGACCTAGAATTCCTCACAATCAAATACCGACCGTATTATCTCCCAAGAGAACTCTCCTTGGTTATCGTCACAGCCGTGCATATCCTCCTCAAGCGGATACCAAGACGGCGATCAAGGAACTTCACTGAACTTTCAAACTGGAAACCATATATTCTGAAGCATTTATTGTAGCTGGCGATTTTAACAAAGCTAATTTGAGTACAACGCTACCTGAATTCTATCAGAATACCGATTGCTGTACATGAGCGAGTAACACGCTCAACCATTTATATTCTAACTTCCGCAATGCATACAAGGCCCTCCCCCGCCCTCCTTTTGGCAAATCTGACCATGACTCCATCTTGTTGCTCCCCTCCTATAGGCAGACACTAAAACAAGAAGCGCCCGTGCTTAGGTCTATCCAATGCTGGTCTGACCAATCGGATTCCACGCTTCAAGATTGCATCGATCACGTAGACGTGGATATGTTCCTGGTAGCCTCAGATAATAACATTGATGTATATGCTGACTCAGTGAGCCAGTTTATAAGGAAGTCTATAGGAGATGTTGTACCCACTGTTAGTATTAAAATGTTCCCTAACCAGAAACCGTGGATTGATGGCAGCATTCACTCAAAGCTGAAAGCAAGTACCACTGCATTTAATCTTGGCAAGGCGACTGGAAATATGACCAAATACAAAGTGTAGTTATTCCCTGCGTAAGGCAATCAAACAAGCACTAGAGGGATAGCAACAGTAAGCCAGTGACTCAGCCCCTAAAATAGGGTTAGAGGTAGAGAATCCCAGAGAATGTATAACTTCTTACCCACCGGGATTGTGATGGTGATGAAAGAAATAAAAGCTTAAATAAATTATTCTCTCTACTATTATTCTGAAATGTCAAATTCTTAAAATAAAGTGGTGATCCTAACTGACTCAAAACAGGGAATTCTTACAAGGGTTAAATGTCAGGAATTGTGAAAAACTGAGTTTAAATATATTTGGCTAAGGTGTATGTAAACTTCCGACTTCAAATGTATGTGGCAGGGTCTACAGACAATCACGGATTACAAAAACAAAACCAGCCCCTTCGCGGACATTGGCGTCTTGCTTACAGAGAAATTAAACCACTTCTTTGCGCACTTTGAGGACAATACAGTGCCACCTACGCGGCCCGCTACCAAAGACTGTGGGCTCTCCTCAAAACATTTAAACGTGTTAACCTTTGCAAGGCTGCTGGCCCAGACGGCGTCCTTAGCCACGTCCTCAGAGCAAGCGCAGACCAGCTGGCTGGTGTGTTTACGGACATATTAAATCAATCCCTATCCCAGTCTGCTGTGCCCACATGCTTCAAGATGGCCACCATTGTTCCTGTTCCCAAGAAAGCTAAGTTAACTGAACTAAAAATGACTATCACCCCGTAGCATTCACTTCTATCATCATGAAGTGCTTTGAGAGACTAGTCAAGGATCATATCACCTCCACCCTACCTGATACCCTCGACCCACTTCAATTTGCTTACCGCCCCAATAGTTCCACAGACGATGCAATCAACATCACACTGCACTGTAAGAATGCTGTTCATCGACTACAGCTCAGCATTCAACACCATAGTACCCTCCAAGCTCATCATTAAGCTTGAGACCCTGGGTCTCGACCCTGCACTGTGCAACAGGGTCCTGGACTTCCTGACGGGCTGCCCCCAAGTGGTGAAGGAAGGTGTAATGGCGTTCGTCTGTTGAAGGAGAGTCAGACCAAAATGCAGCGTGGTGGTTACTCATGTTCTTTAATGTAGAATTGATGATACTTGAAATAACTATAAAATACAAAACAACAAAAGGAACGAGAAAACCTATACAGCCTGTCTGGTGAATAACTAACACAGAGACAGGAACAATCACCCACGAAACACAGTGAAACCCAGGCTACCTAAATATGGTTCCCAATCAGAGACAACGAGAATCACCTGACTCTGATTGAGAACCGCCTCAGGCAGCCTCAGGCAGCCAAGCCTATGCTAGACACACCCCTAATCAGCCACAATGCCCAATGCCTACAAAAACCCCAACACGACAACACAATAAACCCATGTCACACCCTGGCCTTAACAAATAATTAAAGAAAACACAAAATACTAAGACCAAGGCGTGACAGAAGGAAACATCTCCACGAAAGTTTTAAGTTCCTCGGTGTTCATATCATCGACAAACTGAAATGGTCCATGCACACAGAGTGGTGAAGAAGGCGCAACAGTGCCTCTTCAACCTCAGGAGGCTGAAAAAATGTGGCTTGTCACCGAAAACCCTCACAAACTGTACAGGTGCACAATTGAGAGGATCCTGTCAGGCTGTATCGCCACATGGTACAGCAATTACACCGCCCACAACCCCATGGCTCTCCAGAGGGTGGTGCGGTCTGCACAACGCATCACCAGGGGCAAACTACATGCCCTCCAGGACACCTACAACATCCGATGTCACAGGAAGGAAAAAAGATAATCAAGGACAATAACAACCCGAGTCACTACCTGCTCACCCTGCTTCCATCCAGAAGGCGAGGTCAGTACAGGTGCATCAAAGCTGGGACAGAAAGATTGAAAAACAGGTTATTTATAAAAGCCATCAGATTGTTAAACAGCCACCACTAGCACCGAGAGGTGGCTGCCTACCTACAGACTTGATATCATTGGCCACTTTAATAAATTGAACACTAGTCACTTTAATAATGCCACTTTAAGAATGTTTACATATCTTGCATTACTCATCTCAGATGTATATAATGTATACTGTATCCTTCACTATCTCTTCTTTACTATCTATTGCATCTTAGCCGCTCATCCATATTTTTTATACCTATATATTCTTATCCCATTCCTTTACTAGATTGTGTGTATTAAGGTTTTTTGTGGAATTTGTTAGATATTAGGATTTGTTGTGGAATTTGAGATATTACCTGTTTGATACTGCTGCACTGTCTGATCTAGAAGCATAAGCTTTTCACTACACTCGCAATAACATCTGCTAACCATGTGTATGTGGCCAATACAATTTGATTTGAGTAGACAGTGAAATGCTCGCTTACAGGCCCTTCCCAACAATACAGAGAAAAAAAATATTAGAAAAATAACACAAGGAATGAATACTCAGTGAGTGTCATTAACTTAGCTGTATACACAGGGTACCAGTACCGAGTCAATGTGCAGGGGTACGAGTGTAACGTCGTTCGTCTGTTGAATGAAGAGAGTTCAGACCGAAATGCAGCGTCTAGGTTACTCATGACTTTAATGAAAATAATCGCGGTACATGAAATAACTGAATATGAAAACAACAAACGAAACGAGAAACCTATTACAGCCTATCTGGTGACTACAACACTAAGACAGGAACAAACACCTGGCCGTGCTGGGCAGACTGGGAGCACTGGCGGAGCTGGGCAGACTGGGAGCACTGGGCAGACTGGGAGCACTGGCCGCGCTGGGCAGACTGGGAGCACTGGCCGCGCTGGGCAGACTGGGAGCACTGGCCGCGCTGGGCAGACTGGGAGCACTGGCCGCGCTGGGCCGACTGGGAGCACTGGCGGTGCTGGACAGACAGGAGACTCCGGCAGGGCAGGAGAGGAGAAAGGCTCTGGCTGCGCTAAACAGGCGGGAGACTCCGGCAGCGCAGGAGAGGAGAAAGGCTCTGGCTGTGCTAAACAGGTGGGAGACTCCAACAGCGCAGGAGAGGAGAAGGGCTCTGGCTGTGCTAAACAGGCGGGAGACTCCGGCAGCGCAGGAGGGGAGAAAAGTGCTGGCTGCACTGAACAGGCGAGGCGCACTGGAGGCCTGGTGCGTGGTGCTGGAACTGGTGGTACTGGCGCGAGGACATGCACAGGAAGCCTGGTGCGGGGAGCTGCTACCGGAGGACTGGTGTGTAGAGGTGGCTCTGGATAGACCGGACCGTGCAGGCGCACTGGAGCTCTTGAGCACCGAGCCTGCCCAAGCTTACCTGGCTCGATGCCCACTCTAGCCCGGCCCATAGGAAGGTTGGTATGTGCCGCAGCTGGCTCTGCACCCGCACTGGAAACACAGTGCGCTCCATAGCATAACACGGTGCCTGCCCGGTCTCTCTAGCCCAACGGTGAGCACAGGGAGTATGCGCAGGTCTCCTACCTGGCATAACTATTCTCCCTTCTAGCCCTCCCCCAATAATTTTTTTGGGGTGACTTTCCGGTTTCCAAACGCGTCACTGTGCTGCCTCCTCATACCTGCGCCTCTCCGCTTTAGCTGCTTCTATTTCCTCCTTGGGACGGCGATATTCTCCCGGCTGCGCCCAGGGTCCTTTTCCATCTAATATCATCTCCCAAGACCAGAAATCCTCATATTGCTGCTCCTCACAATTAACAGGGAGAGTAGGCTCAGGTCTGACTCCTGACTCAGCCACTCTCTCTCTGCGCTCTCCCCCGTTACTTTTGGTTTTCACTCTGCGCCTCCGTGCTTTCCTTTTCGACTCCATACGTCTATAGCCCTCTTCGCATTGCTGTAGGGAATCCCAGGCGGGCTCCTGCACTCGCTCTGGGTCGGCCGCCCACCTGTCGATTTCTTCCCACGTAGTATACTCCATGCTTCTGCTGTCCATAACGTTGTCCTTTAACTCCTGCCAGTTCACACGCTGCTCGGTCTGTAAGGGGTGGGTGTTTCTGTAACGTCGTTCGTCTGTTGAATGAAGAGAGTCAGTCCGAAATGCAGCGTGTAGGTTACTCATGACTTTAATGAAAATAATCGCGGTACATGAAATAACTGTATATGAAAACAACAAACGAAACGAGAAACCTATTACAGCCTATCTGGTGACTACAACACTAAGACAGGAACAAACACCCACAAAATACAACGTGAACTCAGGCTACATAAATACGGTTCTCAATCAGAGACAACGACAAGCACCTGACTCTGATTGAGAATTGCCCCAGGCAGCCAAGCCTAACTAGACACACCCCTAATCAGCCGCAATCCCAAATAATACAAACCCCAACACGAAATACAACATATAAACCCATGTCACACCCTGGCCTACCCAAACATATACCAAAAACACAAAATACAATGACCAAGGCGTGACAGAGAGGTCATTTAGGTAGATGTACAGTTCCAGTCAAGAATTTGGACACACCTGTGTAGCTCAGTTGGTAGAGCATGGCGCTTGTAACGCCAGGGTAGTGGGTTCGATCCCCGGGACCACCCATACGTAGAATGTATGCACACATGACTGTAAGTCGCTTTGGATAAAAGCGTCTGCTAAATGGCATATATTATTATTATTATTATTTATTATTACTCATCCAGGCTTTTTCTTTATTTTACCATTTTCAACATTGTAGAATAATAGTGAAGACATTAAATCTCTGAAATAACGCATATGGAGTCATGTAATAACCAAAAAAGTGTTAACCTTTTCACACGTACCAACAAACGGGTGTGATCATTCTACAGTGGTCCCTGCAACGTATGCTCAAACCGGTGTGATTAGAACGTCCAGTTTCGATTGACGCAACAATCAGCATTTGAGCTGGCCATACTGTTTTTTCACAAACATTTTGAACAAACACAGTCCTTACAAAGTTATGTCCAGAATGTGACCAGTGTCACGCCCTAGCCTAAGTTATCTGTGTTTTCTTTATTATTTTGGTTAGGCCAGGGTGTGACATGGGTGATTTATTGTGTTTCGTCTTGTCTAGGGGTTTATTCGATTTATGGGGTTGTGTTCAGTGTAGTTGTCTAGGTAAGTCTATGGTTGCCTAGAGTGGTTCTCAATCAGAGGCAGCTGTTTGTCGTTGTCACTGATTGGGAACAATATTTAGGCAGCCATATTCTTTGGGTATTTTGTGGGTGGTTGTCTCCTGTGTCAGTGTTTGTGCCACACGGGACTGTTTTTGGGTTTTCACGTTTCTTGTTTTGTATTCTGTTCATTTATAGTTTCTCTTAATAAAGAACCATGAACTTTAACAACGCTGCATTTTGGTCCTCCGATCCTTCTCGCCTCTCCTCTTCGGAAGAAGAGGAGGAAATCCCTTACAACCAGTTTATTTTTGGATGCAATGTTCAGACATTCACATAAGTAGCTAAAGCATAACACAAACATCCGAATCGGAAAATGTAGGCTAATTTGTCCTAACGCTAACTGAGGAAAGATTGACGTAACACAAGCGGTCTCATATTTTTATAACTCTCGAGCGACAGAAACTACAATATGAATTAGCTAATAGCAATTACTATTTATAACTAATCACATCACGGGTGAGGTCACAATTTATCAAAATAATTGAGTAAAACACTTTCTAGAAATCGAAAGTAATCGATGGGTAGTTTGTGCCCGCCGCCATGTTTGTTTTTTTCACAACAACCAAAGATAATAACAGGAAACGAGATGAGTTTGGTGTATTTGTACTATGTATGTTGAAGGGTGTGTGTCGTCTATGATCATTCACTTCCCTTCATTCACTCCCGGAAGTTTACCCGAAAGATGAGTGAACCATTCATTCACCTAATTATAACATCTTTTGTCTGACAGAATGCATTGTATAATGTCACCCAGAATGCATTGTACAATGTCAACAAACATGGAGCCTCACATAGCTGGCAAATAGCTTAGCATAAGCTTATTATAATCAGTACAACATTCAACAAATTATTTTACACACATCATAGGTGTCCTTTACAATATATGCAATAATCGGAATGCATTATTTGTAACCAGTACTTGAAAATGTGAATAAAACTGTAAATACATTATGTTATATATATATATATATATATATATATATGCGCCTACAGTAGAAACGACAACACGATATAAAGACAATAAGGAACTTACTTTGATAGGAATGCACACATGTCTAAAGTTATTATTTGTAAGGAAAACAACAAGGCAATGAGAGTGCCAGCAAGAGAATTTTCCATTTCATGCAAGACTGCACAAATACTTGGTCTGCGCAAACATTGGTGAAGTGCTCGGGCTCATCCCGAAGAGAGAAAGCCTCAAACATAAATTGTCCGCAACACTGAAATAGGCTACTTCTATGTGAATTAATGAGGAGAAAGAACACACCTCAATTTAAACTGTTGTTAGAAAATACAACTTGTTAGAAAATTATTTTAAATTCATGTGTTGAAACATATCCTAAATATAATTAGCAGGCAGCGAGCATAAAACAACTCACGCTAGGGCAACCATTTGGAACTCACATATGAAAAGGTTAAACAAATAAAAATATATTTTACATTTGAGATTCTTCAAAGTAGCCCCCCTTTGCCTTGATGACAGCTTTGTACACTCTTGGCATTCTCTCAAGCAGAGGTCAGTTTCATCATAGCGCTTGATGGTTTTTGCAACTGACCTTCATGTTTAAAACGTATTTCTAGTTATTTAACTGAGAAAGTCAGTTTAGAACTCATTCTTATTTACAATAACCGCCTACCCCAACCAAACCCTAACCTGGACGACGCTGGGCCAATTGTGCACCGCCCTATGGGATGCCCAATCACGGCCAGTTGCGATACAGCCTGGAATCTAACCAGGATCTGTGGGGACGCCTCTCGCACTGAGATGCAGTGCCTTAGACCGCTGTGCCACTCGGAAGCCCTAATGTTGTACTGTCGTTTCTCTTTGCTTATGGCAACTGTTCTTGCATAATATGGACTTGTTCTTTTACCAAATAGGGCTATCTTCTGTATACCACCCCTACCTTGTAACAACACAACTGATTGGCTCAAATGCATTAAGAAGGAAAGAAATTCCACAAATGAACTTTTAACAAGGCACACCTGTTAATTGAAATGCATTCCAGGTGACTACCTCATGAAGCTGGTTGAGAGAATGCCAAGAGTGTGTAAAGCTGTCATCAAGGCAAAGGGTGGCTCCTTTGAATAATCTCAAATATAAAATATTTTTGATTTGTTTAACACATTTTTGGTTACTACATGATTCCATATGTGTTTTTACAATAGTGAAAATAAAGAAAAACCCTTGAATGAGTAGGTGTGTCCAAACTTTTGACTGATACTGTACATATTACCTCAATTACCTTGTCTAACCTGTACTCCCGCACATTGACTCAGTACCGGTACCCCCTTTATATTGCCTCGTTACTGTTATTTTATTTTTGCTCTTTTATTTTTTTTACTTTAGTTTATTTAGTAAATAAGGCCCTGTGGTGTGTTAATTTGGTTAATGTAGCAGGTTCTTGCTATTTCAACCCAATCATATAATTTCTCCACAGACGGATGACATTGCAGAGATTGCCAGGAGGGCCCAGAGCCTGCCGAAGGTCAACAAGAAGAGACAACGAGTGGTGGTCTTCACTCAGGGCAAGGACGATACTGTGGCCACTATCGGTAGGCAAACAGCTTTTCCTAAAATAAATGTAGGTATTTAAAGCCAAGGTATAATGCGTTATTAGGCAGTTATGACACAGTGTAAGACATGTCATGAGCATGTATGACCCCTTTATAATGCCTAATCAGTTATAATCATCTCATAATAATCCTAACTAAGTATTTTTTTTCGCGCTCCATTCTCTCCATTATTGTAGAGAATTTATAGCCTCATACGACCATCGTGATCTTGTGTGCTTGAATGGTCAATGTAAGGCATGCCTTGACTCAGGCCTTGACTCAAACCACATCTTGCACAATTTCAGAGTATTGCCTTAAATACATGTTGATAGATGACTGCTGGTCACTGAAACAATGCCATGGGAGTCGCTTCAGGGCAACAATATTTACTTTTATGTTAAGCTTGACAATGAATATTGAACGTTACATTTTCTGAGAAAAGGATTTGTATGTCCCAAATGGCACCATATTCCTGATATAGTGCACTACTTTTGCGCAGGCTCTAGTCAAAAGTAGTGCACTATATTAGGAATATGGTGCCATTTGGGATTCAACCTTTGTGATAAGCTCTTCTGACAATCAAAGTTTAAGAGCGGTTGAAGGAGAGCATGGAACAGGCATTGATTTGGGAAGTAGAATTTTATTTAGTGTTTTTGGGCAGATTCCAGAATGGTCCTTAGTAGGGCTGGGAATTGCCAGGGACCTCACGATACAATATGATCACGAAACGTGGGTGCCAATACTATATTACATTTACATTTAAGTCATTTAGCAGACACTCTTATCCAGAGCGACTTACAAATTGGTGCATTCACCTTATGACATCCAGTAGAACAGTCACTTTACAATAGTGCATCTAAATCTTAAAGGGGGGTGAGAAGGATTACTTATCCTATCCTAGGTATTCCTTAAAGAGGTGGGGTTTCAGGTGTCTCCGGGAGGTGGTGATTGACTCTGCTGTCCTGGCGTCGTGAGGGAGTTTGTTCCACCATTGGGGGGCCAGAGCAGCGAACAGTTTTGACTGGGCTGGGCTGAGCGGTAACTGTACTTCCTCAGTGGTAGGGAGGCGAGCAGGCCAGAGGTGGATGAACGCAGTGCCCTTGTTTGGGTGTAGGGCCTGATCAGAGCCTGGAGGTACTGAGGTGCCGTTCCCCTCACAGCTCCGTAGGCAAGCACCATGGTCTTGTAGCGGATGCGAGCTTCAACTGGAAGCCAGTGGAGAGAGCGGAGGAGCGGGGTGACGTGAGAGAACTTGGGAAGGTTGAACACCAGACGGGCTGCGGCGTTCTGGATGAGTTGTAGGGGTTTAATGGCACAGGCAGGGAGCCCAGCCAACAGCGAGTTGCAGTAATCCAGACGGGAGATGACAAGTGCCTGGATTAGGACCTGCGCCGCTTCCTGTGTGAGGCAGGGTCGTACTCTGCGGATGTTGTAGAGCATGAACCTACAGGAACGGGCCACCGCCTTGATGTTAGTTGAGAACGACAGGGTGTTGTCCAGGATCACGCCAAGGTTCTTAGCGCTCTGGGAGGAGGACACAATGGAGTTGTCAACCGTGATGGCGAGATCATGGAACGGGCAGTCCTTCCCCGGGAGGAAGAGCAGCTCCGTCTTGCCGAGGTTCAGCTTGAGGTGGTGATCCGTCATCCACACTGTATTGCGTTTCTACACTCGGTGGCCAGTTTATTAGGTACACCACCCTGTTCATGAAAATGGTTCACACCAACAGACAGTGTGTCATGTGGCTGTGGCTTGTTACATAAAGCAGGCATTTGGTGACATTCAGTTACTGTTCAATTGAACGTTAGAATGGGCTAAACAAGTGACCTAAGCAACTTTGAGCGTGGTATTATCGTCGGTGCCAGGCACGCCGGTTCTGGTGCTTCAGAAACGTCCGGCCTCCTGGGATTTTCATGCATGACAGTGTCTTGGGTTTACCAGAAATGGTGCGACAAATGAAAAACATCCAGTCAGTGGCAGTCCTGTGGGTGAAAACAGCTCGTAGGTGAGAGGTCGAAGGAGAATGGCAAGAATCATGCAAGCGAACATCGGGGCTACAAACAGGCCCTATCCTGCCTGGTGTCAACGGTACAGGCTGGTGTCTGTGGTGTAAGGTTGTGGGGAAGGTTTCCCTGGCACACGTTAGGTCCCTTGATACCAATTCAGCAATGTTTCCATGCCCCAAAGAATTCAGGATGTTATGGAGTCAAAGAGGGGTCTGACCCAGTACTAGATGGGTGTACCCGATTTATTACGAATGTAAATGTATTACAATTCAATACTCCAAACATATTGCTCATATGTCTGCTGTAGTACAACAGAGAGACATACAGTGGGGCAAAAAAGTATTTAGTCAGCCACCAATTGTGCAAGTTCTCCCACTTAAAAATATGAGAGAGGCCTGTAATTTTCATCATAGGTACACTTCAACTATGACAGACAAAATGAGAGAAAAAATCCAGAAAATCACATTGTAGGATTTTTAATGAATTTATTTGCAAATTATGTTGGAAAATATCCCAGACTGTGTCACAGTTGGCCGTGACCGTAAGTTCCATAGAGTGGTGCACAATTGGCCCAGTATTGTCCAAGTTAGGGGAGGGTTTGGCCGATGGGGCTTTCCTTGGCTCATGGTGCTCTAGCGACTCATTATGGGGGCCGGACGCCTGCAAGCTGACTACAGTCGTCAGTTGAATGGTGTTTCCTCTGACATATTGATGTGGCTGGCTTCTGGGTTAAGCGAGCATGTGTTAAGAAGCGGCAAGGCTTGGTGGGTCATGTTTTGGAGAACCCTTCACCTCTCCTGAGCCCGTTGGGGAGTTGCAGCAATGAGAAAAAAATTGTTATTGGATATCAAGTAATTGGGGAGTAGGGGGGTAACATTTTATTTTATTTTATTTTTACGATGGTGTCATCGTATCAAAGCAGGGCTTGGAGTTGCAATCCTGCCTGGGGTAAAGCTATGTGGAGAGAGATGATGGTTTCTGATTACAGCTGGGAGCCTTTGCCTTTGTTGGGAGTCACGGGGTGTCTTACCTCGTTGCCCTTGCAGTTCAGACTACTGAGACGACATGCACAGAGACATTTTTCAACATTGTAGAATAATAGTGACGACATCAAAACTATGAAATAACATATATGGAATCATGTCATAACCAAAAAGTTGTTAAACAAATCAAAATATGTTTTATATTTTAGATTCTTTTAGATTCTGTTGACAGCTTTGCACACTCTTGGCATTCTCTCAACCAGCTTCACCTGGAATACTTTTCCAACAGTCTTGAAGGAGTTCCCACATATATTGAGCACTTATTAGCTGCTTTTCCTTCACTCTGCGGCCCTACTCAGCCCAAACCATCTCAATTGGGTTGAAGTCGGGTGATCGTGGAGGCCAGGTCATCTGATGCATCACTCTCCTTCTTGGTCAAATAGTCCTTACACAGCCTGGAGGTGTGTTGGGTCATTGTCCTATTGAAAAACAAATGCTAGTCCCACTTAGGGTTGCACATTTTGGGGACTATTCAGAGGTGGAATTTTCAGTTGGAATTAATGGGAATATATGGGAATTAACGGAAATATATTCAAATTAATATTAATATCATTTAAATGTAGTAGTTTTTTTGCATTGGATATATTTACCATATCATATGGAGAAAGAAACATAAACCTTTTACCTTTTATTTAACCTTTATTTAACTAGTGTCACACCCTGACACTAGAGCCTTTTAATTTCTCATTTTGGTTTGGCCAGGGTGTGATTTGGGGTGGGCATTCTATGTTTTGTTTTTCTATGATTTTGTATTTCTATATTTTGGCCGGGTATGGTTCTCAATCAGGAACAGCTGTCTATCGTTGTCTTTTCCCTCCTTTCTTTGTGGGAAGTTGTCTTTGTTTGTAGCACTATAGCCCTTAAGCTTCACAGTTGTTTTTGTAAGGTTTATTGTTTTTGTCGGCGTCTTACGAAATAAAGGAATATGTATGCTCAGCACGCTGCGCTGTGGTCCTCCTCAGACAACTAGGCAAGTCAGTTAAGAACAAATTCTTATTTACAATGGCGGCCTACCAAAAGGCAAACGGCCTACTGCGGGGACAGGGGCCTGGGATAAAAATAAAAAAATGTAAAAAAGACAATATAAATATAGGACAAAACACACATCACGACAAGAGAGACAACAACACTACATAAAGAGAGACCCAAGACAACAACATAGCAAGGCAGCAGCACATGACAACACAGCATGGTAGCAACACAAGATAACAACAACATGGTAGCAGCACAACATGGTAGCAGCACAAAACATGGTACAAACATTATTGGGCACAGACAACAGCACAAAGGGCAAGAAGGTAGAGACAACAATACATCACACAAAGCAGCCACAACAGTCAATAAGAGTGTCCATGATAGAGTCTTTGACTGAAGAGATAAAACTGTCCAGTTTGAGTGTTTGTTGCAGCTCGTTCCAGTCGCTAGAGACACCAATACTCCTTAGTTGCCCATAAGAATAGAATGGTATACTGTATCAAAAGCTTTGGCCAAGTCAATATAAATAGCAGCACAATTTTACTTAGAATCAAGGACAATGGTGACATTATTGAGGACCATTAAGGTTGCAGTGACCCATCCATAACCTGAGCTAAACCAGGTTGCATACTTAAGAGAATACTATAGACATCAAGAAAGCCAGTCAGTTGATTATTGACAAGTTTTTCCAACACTTTTGATAAACAGGGCAAAATAGAAATAGGCATATAACAGTTAGGATCAGCTTGATCTCCCCTTTAAATGGCTGCCTTCTAAGCAATGGGAACCTCCCCAGAAAGGAGACACAGGTTACAAAGGTTGGAGATTGGCTTGACTATGATAGGCGCCGCAAACTTAAAGAAGAAAGGGTCTAAACCATCTGACCCAGATAGTTTTTTGGGGTCATGTTTAAGGAGCTCCTTTAGCACCTCGGACTCAGTGACTGCCTGCAGGGAGAAACTTTGTAGCTGGGCAGGGAAAAAGGAGGGAGCAGCATCGGGATAGTGTCATTAGAAGGGGTGGGAGATGAGGAAATGGTAGACAGGCAAGGAGGCATGGCTGAGTCAAATAGGAATCATGACTTAATGAAGTGGTGATTAAAGAGCTTAGCCATGTGCTTCTGGTCAGTAACAACCACATCATCAATATTAAGGGGCATGGGCAGCTGTGGGGAGGATAATTTATTTTCCATGTCTTTAACTGTTTTCCAGAACTTCTTGGGGTTAGACCGACAGAGAAAGAACTGCTCCTTTACGTAACTATCTTTGGCCTCCCCGATAGCCTGAGTGCACTTCTTTGTCAGCCTGAGTATGCATATACCGAGCCTTTCACCAAATGCCATTCTTCTGTCTTCGACAGAAGGGATCAAGCTGAGTCTATACCATTTTACAGAGACCAGTTCATGAAGGAAGGCTTGCTCATTAAAGTTGTTTAGCAAACGTCTATGGCAAATCAGGACAGGTCATGTCACTGAGCAGCCATTACGAACACAGGCTGTAAAACAGTTATCACTAAGGTCATTACAGATAATGCCAGACTGATACCTATCCGGATTATTTGTGAGGATAACATTGAGGAGAGTAGCCTTTTCTGGGTGTTTGTAGTCATACCTTGTGGGATTGGTAATAATCTGAGAAAGATTTAGGGAGTCCCATTGCTTTAGGACTTGGTAGGTGGTTTAAGAATGTCCCCGTTTAGGTCGCCAAGCAGGACAATACAACACAAGCAGGACAAATTCAGACTTAGTGTAAGGGGACAGGAGAGAGCTTAGGGCAGGTAGGACAAAGGCCGGTGCTGATGTAGAACGATAGCACCCATCAACAGTCAGTCAAGAGCTATTTGAAACTTTAATGCTTAAAACCAGCAAATGAAATTGTTTGGGGACAGACTTGGTGGAGACAACTGAAAACTGAAGGTGATCCTTGGTAAAGATTGCCACTCCCCAACCGTTGGAAGATCTGTCTTGCCAGAAAGGTATTCAAAACACTCTTCCTTTTAAAATTTTTAATACCCCTTTTTCTCCCCAATTTCGTGGTATCCAATTGTTGTAGTAGCTACTAACTTGTCTCATCGCTACAACTCCCGTATGGGCTCGGGAGAGACGAAGGTTGAAAGTCATGCGTCCTCCGGTACACAACCCAACCAGCCGTACTGCTTCTTAACACAGCGCACATCCAACCCGGAAGCCAGCCGCACCAAAGTGCCGGAGGAAACACTGTGTACCTGGCAACCTTGGTTAGCGCTCACTGCGCCCGGCCCGCCACAGGAGTCGCTGGTGCGCGATGAGACAAGGACATCCCTACCGACCAAGCCCTCCCTAACCCGGACGACGCTAGGCCAATTGTGCGTCGCCCCATGGACCTCCCGGTCGCGGCCGGTTACGACAGAGCCTGGGCGTGAACCCAGGGACTTTGATGGCACAGCTGGCGCTGCAGTACAGCGCCCTTAACCACTGCATCACCCGGGAGGCCTAAAACACTCTTCCTTAACCATGTCTCAGTAATGGACAACACATCTGGATTGGAGCTGAACCCACACTTTCAATTGATCCATTATAGGTAATAAGCTTCTAGTGTTAGCGAGTAGAAAACCCAGACATTCACGAAATCAGAAATCAGTGAAGCAGATATCAGAGCACAAGTCAGAATTGGGGCTAGCAACAGTAGCTGCACCAGGGTGTATGTGCACATTTCCAGATATAATCAACAGTAATACTGTCATGTTTTGTCATTTATTATCTTGTCTTGTCCCTGTGCTTCCCATTCTATTCGTTTCCCTCTGCTGGTCTTATTAGGTTCTTTCCCTCTTTCTATCCCTCTCTCTCCCCCTCCCTCTCTCACTCTCTCGCTCTCTCTTCTCTCTATCGTTCCGTTCCTGCTCCCAGCTGTTCCTATTCCCCTAATCAATCATTTAGTCTTCCCACACCTGTTCCCGATCCTTTCCCCTGATTAGAGTCCCTATTTCTTCCTTTGTGTTCCGTTCCTGTCCTGTCGGTTCCTTGTCTAGAATTCACCGTGCTGTGTTTGTGTATCGCCCTGTCGTGTCGTGTTTTCCTCAGATGCTGCGTGGTGAGCAGGTGTCTGAGTCTGTCTGGTTCAAGTGCCTTCCCGAGGCAACCTGCTGTTCACCTGCTGTTCAAGATCGAGTCTCCAGTTTGTCCTCGTCATTTCGAGTGAAAGTTGTGTTTTTTGTTTGTATTTACTTTACTGGATTAAAGACTCTGTTTTCGCCAAGTCGCTTTTGGGTCCTCTTTCACCTGCATGACAAATACAATCAAGGCACGGCATAGGACAGGGAGAGATCTGCAGTGCTTATTTATGACATCTGAATGTGCATCAGATGGCAACAAGATCATATTGTACAGCAATTTCATAAGGTAACATGAATACAACGCCGGCGAGAGGTGGTTAGAATGGGATGGGAAGCCAAATGTCTGTGTAACCAATAGACTGTCAGAGTCTAGTGTGAGTGTGAGAACAAACATAGTCTGTCCCACGGTTGGGTAAATAAAGTTTGTAGTGAACAAAGTATGCAGGAGTCATGAGGCAAATAGAAAAATAGCAAAATGCACAATAGTTTTATATATATACCTGTATATATAATGACTTGGGGCTCGACATTGTAAGTCCCATTTCTCCTTCTCCCTAATCCAGATAGCTGATGTTCTGAAAGAGCTGCAAAATCTGGACCCCTACAAATCAACCAGGCTAGACAATCTGGACCCTTTCTTTCTAAAATGATCTGCCAAAATTGTTGGAACGCCTATTACTAGCTTGTTCAACCTCTCTTTCGTGTCGTCTGTGATTCCCAAAGATTAGAAAACAGCTGCAGTCATCCCCCTCTTCAAAGGGGGGGACACTCTTGACCCAAACTGCTACAGACCAATATTTATTCTACCCTGCCTTTCTAAGTTCTTCGAGAGCCAAGTCAAGAAACAGATTACCGACCATTTCGAATACCACCGCACCTTCTCCGCTATGCATTCTGGTTTCAGAGCTGGTCATGGGTGCACCTCAGCCACGCTCAAGGTCCTAAACGATATCTTAACCGCCATCGATAAGAAACAATAATGTGCAGCCGTATTCATTGACCTGGCCAAGGCTTTCGACTCTGTCAATCACCACATTCTCATCGGCAGACTCAATAGCCTTGGTTTCTCAAATGATTGCCTCGCCTGGTTTACCAACTACTTCTCTGATAGAGTTCAGTGTGTCAAATCGGAAGGGCCTGTTGTCCGGGCCTCTGGCAGTCTCTATGGGGGTGCCACAGGGTTTAATTCTTGCTGCTGGTGATTCTCTGATCCACCTCTACGCAGACGACACCATTCTGTATACTTCTTGCCCTTCTTTGGACACTGCGTTAACAACCCTCCAGACGAGCTTCAATGCCATACAACTCTCCTTCCGTGGCCTCCAACTGCTCTTAAATACAAGTAAAACTAAATGCTTGCTCTTCAACCGATCGTTGCCTGTACCTGCCCGCCCGTCCAGCATCACTACTCTGGACAGTTCTGACTTAGAATATGTGGACAACTACAAAGACCTAGGTGTCTGGTTAGACTGTAAACTCTCCTTCCAGACTCACATGAAACATCTCCAATCCAAAGTTAAATCTAGAATTGGCTTCCTATTTCGCAACAAAGCATCCTTCACTCATGCTGCCAAACATACCCTCGTAGAACTGACCATCCTACCGATCCTCGACTTTGGCGATGTCATTTACAAAATAGCCTCCTATAACCTACTCAATAAATTGGATGCAGTCTATCACAGTGCTATCCGTTTTGTCACCAAAGCCCCATATACTACCCACCACTGTGACCTGTACGCTTTCGTCGCTTCATACTCGTCGCCAAACCCACTGGCTCCAGGTCAACTACAAGACCCTGCTAGGTAAAGTCCCCCCTTATCTCGTCTCGCTGGTCACCATAGCAGCACCCACTCGTAGCATGCGCTCCAGCAGGTATATCTCTCTGGTCACTCCCAAAGCCAATTCCTACTTTGGCCGCCTCTCCTTCCAGTTCTCTGCTGCCAATGACTGGAACGAACTACAAAAATCTTTGAAACTGGAAACACTTATCTCCCTCACTAGCTTTAATAAGCACCAGCTGTCAGAGCAGCTCACAGATTACTGCACCTGTACATAGCCCATCTATAATTTTGCCCAAACAAAAATCCTCTTCCTCTACTGTATTTATTTATTTTGCTCCTTTGCACCCCATTATTACCCCTTTGCACATTCGTCCACTGCAAATCTACCATTCCAGTGTTTTACTTGCTATATTGTATTTACTTCGACCATGGCTTATTTTTGCCTTTACCTCCCTTATCTCACCTCATTTGCTCACATTGTATATAGACTTATTGTTCTACAATATTATTGACTGCATGTTTGTTTTACTCCATGTGTAACTCTGTGTTGTTTTATGTGTCGAACTGCTTTGCTTTATCTTGGCCAGGTCGCAATAGTAAATAAGAACTTGTTCTCAACTTGCCTACCTGGTTAAATAAAGATAAATAAAAATAAATAAAGTTCAGAGTCACTCGCCCCTACAGTGCTTGAAGGCTGGAGGCGAGTGAAAGCTCAGGAGTGAGGGGTGAGTGTGGTGGGGGTACCTGTATCAGACAGGGGGAGACAGGCCAGGGCAGACGGTGAACAGATCGCCAGGTGGAATCCAAGCAGCAGGTAATGGGAGTAGGTGTTACACCCACGTGGGAGAAGCTTTTATTTCTGGAGGCAGATTTCTTGTAGAAAATGCCAGTGAATGCCTTTGAACAGCAGGAGGGTGCTTCAGAGGATGCTTCAAAGACTCCTGCCACTTGTTGGGCTCAAAGGCCTCGACACCTTTTACTTCACACATTTGTGCTAATTGAATTTTTATTTGGCCTGTCCTTGCAAGCCTGGCAGCCTTAACTTAGCATTCAGTCCCCACAAAATAAAATATATAATTGTAATGTACTTTATTTTTTATTTTTTTATTCTTGGCTTTCAAAATAGCATCAGACCGAACACTACTCACTCAGTTCCAGGTTGGACAGTGTACTCAGGTATCTGCTGTTTGTTTGCTTGAGCACCCTTGGTATAGCTTGGAAAAAGAAAACCTTTGAAGCAATAATCAGACCAGTTGCACTCTGAGGCGGCTGATGTTGGTGGGATTTGGAGGATGATGGAGGCAACAGGGGAAAGAGCCTCAGATTCACAAAGTCCCTTCCACCAGGTGGCTGATGAGATATGTTGGCATGACTGTCATATTGCATCTCCATCCCAAAGCTCTTGCTTGGAAGTGTACTTCGCCAGACTGCCAAGAACCTGACCCTCATCCAGGTCAAGGTGACAAGACACGGTAGTGATGACACCATAGGCCTTGTTGATCTCTGCACCAGACAGGATGCTCTTGCCAATGTACTTGGGGTCCAACATGTGCACTGCGGCGTGTATGGGCTTCAGGCAGAAGTCATCACACTTTTTGATGTATTTCGGAACTTCAGTTTCCTCTGCTTGGAGCAACAGTGAAGTGGGCAGGGCAGTACGGACTTCCTCTTTTACATCTGCAAGCAGAGTCTGAACATCAGACAGGATGGCATTGTCCCCCTCATCCCGTGCAATGGCTACTGCTATAGGTTTCAGGAGTATCAGGCTTCTTACCACTCTCTAACAAAATACATCATCCAGGAGGATCCTCTTGATGGGGCTGTCCATATCGGCAGACTGTGATATGGCCATTTCTTGGAGAGACTCCTTCCCCTCCAGGAGACTGTCAAACATGATGACAACACCAGCTTCAATGTGGTGCTCTTATTCTTCTCACTTTGCTTGGTGAGGTAGATTGCTGCTGTAACTTGATGACCCTTCACATACCTAACCATTTCCTTGGCTCTCTTGTAGTGTATCCATTGTTTTCAGTACCATGATGTCCTTGAAGAGCAGATTCAATGCATGAGCAGCACAGCCAATGGGTGTGATGTGAGGGTAGGACTCCTCCACTTTAGACCAAGCATAGACTGTTCTCTCTGCTACCGCATGGCAAGCGGTACCGGAGTGCCAAGTCTAGGACAAAAAGGCTTCTCAACAGTTTTTACCCCCATAAGACTCCTGGACAGGTAATCAAATGGCTACCCGGACTATTTGCAGTGTGTGCCCCCTCAATCCTTCTTTTACGCTGCTGCTACTCTCTGTTTATCATATATGCATAGTCACTTTAATTATACATTCATGTACATGCTACCTCAATTGGCCCGACCAACCAATGCTCCTGCACATTGGCTAACCGGGCTATCTGCATTGTGTCCCGCCACCCACCACCTGCCAACCCCTCTTATACGCTATTGCTACTCTCTGTTCATCATATATGCATAGTCACTTTAACCATATCTACATGTACATACTACCTCAATCAGCCCGACTAACCAGTGTCGCTACTATATATATAGCCTCGCTACTGTTATTTTTAACTGTCTTTTTACTGTTGTTTTTATTTCTTTACTTACCTATTGTTCACCTAATACCTTTTTTTGCACTATCACTGTAAGGTCTACAGCTGTTGTATTCAGCATTTCACTGTAAGGTCTACAGCTGTTGTATTCAGCATTTCACTGTAAGGTCTACAGCTGTTGTATTCAGCATTTCACTGTAAGGTCTACAGCTGTTGTATTCAGCATTTCACTGTAAGGTCTACAGCTGTTGTATTCAGCATTTCACTGTAAGGTCTACAGCTGTTGTATTCAGCATTTCACTGTAAGGTCTACAGCTGTTGTATTCAGCATTTCACTGTAAGGTCTACAGCTGTTGTATTCAGCATTTCACTGTAAGGTCTACAGCTGTTGTATTCGACGCACGTGGTAAATAAACTTTGATTTGATATGATAGTGCCCATGGCATTTTCCTGTGAAGATGAGATTTTTTATATTTTTAAACCCATTAAATTCCATGTGCAGATAAATAGTTAAGCAGTTAGATTAAACAACTCCTTTGTAAGATAAATGTTTTCAAATGAAACATGTATGGAAACAGGTGAATGAACACTCCTTAGCAGGCTCAAGCAAGCTAAATTCAACATGGTGGCAAAAACTAACTAGCAGAAATTGTTAACAAGTTAGAAAAGATTTAAACATACTTTGCTGTAGGCTACTATTTACTAGTTAACAAAAAATAATGTATGTCATATAAAATATATTCACCCCACCCAGTATTGTAATCGAAACTTACCAGAAAGCATGTAGTCTTTGGCACACTACTACAGTGTAGTATTTTGGGCTCAATATCTTCTCATTTGTGTGCCAGATCTTGAGAATCAGCTGCACATATGATGGAAGAATACACTGTTCATGTACTGTGCATGCAGAGTGTTGCAATTCCATTTAATTAGGGATAGTTTAACCAAAATATGCTACAAGACCTAGAATTGTGTAACCCACAAAAAAGGTTCACTGTTATAAGCTAACTTTTTTGATGAATTTAAGCAAAATTCACCAAATTCCAGGGCTTAACTTCCCAAGGAAAACTGGAAATTATCCCTTTGCAACCCTAGTCCCACTAAGTGCAAACCAGATGGTTAAGTGTGCCTTGAATTCTAAATAAATCACTGACAGATTTCCACCGGTCTAATGTCCATTGCTCGTGTTTCTTGGCCCAAGCAAGTCTCTTCTTATTATTGGTGTCCTTTACTAGTGGTTTCTTTGCAGCAATTCAACCATGAAGGCCTGATTCACGTGGTCTCCTCTGAACAGTTGATGTTGAGATGTGTCTGTTACTATAACTCTGCGAAGCATTTATTTGGGCTGCATTTTCTGAGTCTGGTAACTCTAATGAACGTATCCTCTGCAGCAGAGGTAACTCTGTTTCTTCCTTTCCCATGGCGATCCTCATGAGAGCCAGTTTCATCATAGCGCTTGACAGTTTTTGCGACTGCACTCGAAGAAACGTTCAAAGTTCTTGAAAATGTTCCGCATTGACTGACCTTCATCTCTAAGAGTAATGATGGACTGTCATTTCTCTTTGTTTATTTTAGCTGTGCTTGCCAAAATATGGACTTGGTCTTTTACCAAATAGGGTTATCTTCTGTATACCACCCCTACCTTGTCACAACACAACTGATTGGCTCAAACGCATTAAGAAGGAAAGACATTCCACAAAATAATTTTTAACAAGGCACACCTGTTAATTGAAAATCATTCCAGGTGACTACCTCATGAAGCTAGTTGAGAAAATGTCAAGAGTGTGTTAAGCTGTCATCAAGGAAAAGGGTGGCAACTTTGAACAAATCTCAAATATAAAATATATTTAGATTTATTTAACACTACTTTGGTTACTACACGATTCCATATGTGTTATTTCATAGTGTTAATGTCTTCAATATTATTCCAAAATGTTTTTAAAAAATTCAATATAGAAAAACCCTTGAATGAGTAGGTGTGTCCAAACTTTTGACTGGTACTGTATATATATATATATACACACTCAACTACACAAACACACACACACACAGACACACACACAAAGTGCACATGGAGGTGGGGGAAAGAAGGCCTCAGGTGAAGACTGGAACATATAGTATCACTTATCACAGGGGACTGCAGGCAAGAGAAACACAAGTACAGTACCACTACTACTCTAGACACAGGATATGATCGGAATGCTACAGACTGCTCTTAAATATAGAGGATCAAACAAATACCCCCTCCTCCATCTGTCGGCAAGCTGAATTAATCATAGAGTTAATATTAGGCTAATATTTCTTATTTGGAAATTGATAACATTATTATTAAATCAAATGTCATAAGGGGTATTGTTAAGCAATGTTATAATGTAAATGTATGCACATCATTCTCTTACTTCAGACTAATGGCATTGTACTGTGTCGGGCTAATAAGGGAATTTGGGGATTTGTCATTGTTCAGTAGAAGTCAAGTGTTATTGGAAGTAGCTCCCCTGTTTTTTTTTTCGTGAACATTTGAATAGTATCTTCTTCAGTAGTGGAATCCTCTAGGCTCTCCGCTCTAAGCTTCAAGAGAAAATGAAGCCATCCATTGTGTTGCAGGTGTTTCATAGTGATGGATAATGCCTGCCTGGTTCTCTCATTGCTCCTGTATGAAGACAGAGCTGTGTGCCTTAGTCTGTGGCTTTATATAAAATACATGATGAATGCAATGTGTTATCGATGTCATCTACCAAGGCAAACATGATAAATGTCAGATCATGATTTCACATGTGGAAAATCTTATGATTTCACATTTCTAAGTTATCCACATTGAAACCATGTGTTTTCTTAACACTTCACATGATGATATTTTGCATGAAGTTTCACATGTGACCGCATAACTGATAACTAAAATAGCAGTGCAGATGACACTATTGCTAAGTGCAGAGATGTATTATAGGTAATGAATGTGTATGCAAATCCTACAGACTTTGTGGCGCAGCAGAAAGGTCAGCGTACACCAAACCCCAGAGGTTGAGTTCAAATCCTAGGTGGGGTCATTCTTTAGCTAAACAGTGATAACACGTGAAATGTCACAAAGTGTTCCAAAAACACATTTTCACATGTGAAATATCACAAGATCTTGTGACTGAATGGCGATAAATATATAGCCATTCTCCAATATGTCCATAGATCTTGTAGAAACTTCAAGTAGCTAGAAACCCAGAGGTTGTGAGTTCAAATCCCAAGTGTGGTTGAGTCTTAAGTAAGCAGCATGTCCTTTAACATTAATACCTTAATTTAGCTGTAAAAATACTGTAATTGGTTGTAGATTTACCATATTTTCACCGCAACTAGACAAAAACCTCCAGGGCACCATGACACAACATTCTAAGAATGTCCTAAAAACGCCTTTGGAACAAAGTGGGCACTAAACATAACCTGCAGGGGACCATGACTGTTTAATTTGAATTAATGTAAATTATGCCTTTTAAAGTAAATTATTTTGTGCTCAAATGTTGCATCTCATGTTGAAATGTTGCATCCCCATGTCACATTTATTTAGCATTAATTTCACATGAGATCATGTGCTTACATGTTGTCACGTGTAGTTTTATGTTATCACATTGTTTCACATATTGCTTTACATGTTGTCAAATGTTAATCACATTAACTTCACATTAAATCACATGTGATCATGTGAAATGAATGTGTTTTTTCCCCTAAGGTAGTGGAATGTGTTGATGTGTTAGTTGCTGTGGGACAGGAGCAGAGTGAACTGTACAGTAGCACTAGCAGGGAGGGAACTGTAGTTTAATTACACTCTGTGTGTGTGTGTGTGCGTGCGTGCGTGCGTGCGTGCGTGCGTGCAGAGCCAAATAAATGTTGATGTAAAAAGAGAATTAAAGATGTTTCCCAGAAGAGGCTCTTTAATAAACTTGATCTGTCATTTTGTTTGCAATTTGATCATTTGCCACCCTATGCACGTCACCTAAGACAGTACAGTATGAAGATAGGCAGAAACTGCTTCTCCAACAGAAATCCCAGATCACACTTGTAGGACATGTGATTAATGGAGCTTTATGTTTGGTGCTTTACTTGATGATGATATTGATGATGATGATGATAAAAAGGTATTTGTCTGAGCTAAGCTCATGCGTTGAAACATGTCATCAGGTCTAACGTTCTTCTCGTGCCGCATGCACAAGCAATCAAATCAAAGGCAGTCCTTTGATATAAGGTTTTTTTTAAACAAAAATTAAAACGTGTCAGTTTGTCACTTTCACAAGGTTGGAGTAATAACATGTTAAACTACTTAACACATTGGCTCGAATCTAGATTGTGCCTTTTGATTTTGAGAACTACAGAAAAAAATGTTTTGCTTCTCTCATTGACTTCTCAAACCCCAAATTCAGCTTCCCGGAAGTCTTGTGATGTTCCACATCACGTTCAACCATTTTACAGTTATTAAGGATAGAGGAAGAATTAAGAGAATCCATTTCCCCTGTGGTATAATTGTCAGACAATTTGATATTGTCATCTTTCTTTCCACTGCCCTTCACTTGGGTAATGAACTGCCTCTTTCATCACATCCTACCATCAATCAAGGCCCAGGTCAAAAGTAGTCCACTATATAGGGAATAGGGTGCCATTGGGAACATGGCCTAAACCTGCCTAATGTGCCTATTTAGTGTCAAGTTAGAGCTAACTATGTAAGTTTCTCTTCTTTATTTAGCAGCCACAGCCAATCTAGCCACTGAGCCAGCCACTGCCAATCTAGCCACTGACACTGCTGAACTACACTGCACTTTTGGTTATAGACCCATTAAAGCACTGATTAAGATGACTGTGCCCTGAACCTTAACGGTGCAGGAGATTTAATAAACGATCGTTGAGCAGAGAGAGGGCTGCTGCTCTAATCGCTGATAAGGGCCAGATAGATAAAGCCTGACAAGGCTCGCTTTATAGTGCACTAGGGCATATAGGGCTCTGGTCAAAAGCAGTGCAGTATACAAGGAATTGGATGCCATTCGGGACGCAGCCTATCTCGCCAGTGGGGTTTTAAGGCTCTCACGGTCTAAGGCAAGGCAGCCAGGAAAGCAGGCTGTGGCTCAGAGGGTTTTAACTGTGTGAAATAAGACTAGGTCTATCTACTACTCGTGTTAATCAAATAATGTAGAGTCATTCCAAGCCACAGTGGACCGAAGCTCAAGGCCTATAGGGCAGAAGCTGGATTGTATGTTTGATTTTGAACACTTCCTAGTAAAATGCACCTGGGCCTGTATTCTCAGAGTACGAGTGCTGATCTAGGATGAGGTCCCCCTGTCCATGTAATCATGGTATTCAATATGATTTCAGAATCAAAATCATCTTTATTCAACA
This sequence comes from Oncorhynchus gorbuscha, assembly GCF_021184085.1. Classification (NCBI taxonomy): domain Eukaryota; kingdom Metazoa; phylum Chordata; class Actinopteri; order Salmoniformes; family Salmonidae; genus Oncorhynchus; species Oncorhynchus gorbuscha. The sequence goes on from NC_060178.1 coordinate 87,826,518, forward strand.
AGTACATTTAAATATACCCTGAATTTGATTTGCTGAAATGGTGCACCCACAGTAAACAGAATCAAAAGACAGAATAAAGATGATAAACACAATCAACAGAATATATCGACAAATAATTCCAGAATCTACACTACAAACACTGTACATGGCAAATATAGATCATAATGAATATGATTGCATGGACAGTGTGGGACCTGATCCTAAATCAGCACTTACTCTGATGTGCTGCTTTATGCATACGGGCTGCCCTGTTACTATTCCCTATTCCAGCGAGAGATGGAATCAATTAGCAGCTGACTGTGTGGGTGAACTCTACTCTTATCTGTGGCATCTCCCATCAGGGTTTTCTCTCACCAAAGGGATATTGGTCTACTCATCTTTTTGCCTGTGGGTATAAATACAGTCATATGTTTTCGTTTTTTTAGAACTCAGCTGTGAATAAAGATGTTGCTGGTTATGACAGAAACAGATTGAATGTCAACGTGCTTGCTGCTAACCTGACGGGTTGTCCAAGAAAGTGATCATGTTTTTTTTTCTCTGTGACACAGTTTGGCTGGAATGTTAAGGGTCTCATACACATTGTACTGGATGTAGATCTCCTGTTCATATATCAATCGTTCAGCACGTTGTTGATGTCTGTCTGACTGCCGACATCTTCAGGCGATCCTACATGTAAAATCGGTTTGCACTCGGTCTCGGCAGGAAAACGTTATTGGTGTGTTCAAGCCATTAAGGAAGTGTTCCAGAAAAAGAAGTATAATTTATACCAACTTTAATTGTTGATTTAGTCTTCATGGTGGAATGTATTGACAGTGTTAACATGTCGTACACCATTCTGGCAAGGCATTCATTTAAACTTTTACCTGATGTCTGTCACATTACAATGGCATTGATTTCTAATGAAAAAGAGCATGTTATGATGTAATAAGCCAAGCAAGGCTCTGTGTACTCATCATTTAGTAGGCTAAATGTCCAGGGTATAAATGTCTTTATTTTCGCATTGTACCCTATATTTGTCTCAAGTTATTGGCATGGTGTGAATAATAGGCATTGTTTTGAAAAATAATACTTAACAAAGTACTTCATTGGTGCACATTTCAAAGCGTGTCGCCTGTTGAAAGAATTCCTTTTGGTTTGCAAAGCATTCAAGCCTTGTTAATTAGGAAGTGGCAAAGATTAAAGAGAACAAAAGCAAGACAATTGCGAACGGTTTCCAAGGATGTATTTCATTCTGAAAACAAATCCTGGTTTCTTTCTTTCTTGAATCAATGCTACAGGTTAACTGTTAGACAGTAACACTTGAGTCAACACCCACCCACACATCCCACAACAGGCCACCCCAGCACAGCAAGCCAACCAATGACCTTGTTGATTCAATGAACAAACCATTATTATTTTGTTTTATACTGAACAAAAATATGAACTCAACATGCAAAGTGTTGGTCCCATGTTTCATGAGCTGAAGTAAAATATCCCAGAAATGTTCCATATGCACAAAAAGTTTGTTTCTCAAAAATGTTGTGCACACATTTCTTTACATCCCTGTTAGTGAGCATTTCTCCTTTGCCAAGATAATCCATCCACCTGACAGCTGTGGCATATCAAGAAGCTGATTAAACAGCATGGTTATTACACAGGTTCAGCTTGTGCTGGTGGCAATAAAAGGCCACTCTAAAATTTGCAGTTTTGTCCAACAACACAATGCCACAGTTGTCTCGAGTTTTGAGGGAACGTGCAATTGGAATGCTGATTGCAGGAATGTCCACCAGAACTGTTGCCAGATAATTTAATGTTCATTGCTCTACCATAAGCCGCCTCCAACGTCATTTTTGAGAATTTGACAGTACGTCCAACCGGCCTCACAATTGCAGACCACGTGTAACCATGCCAGCCCAGGACCTCACATCCGGCTTCTTGTCCTTAGGGATCCTCTGAGGCCAGCCACCTGGACAGCTGATGAAACTGAGGAGTATTTCTGTCTGTAATAATGTAATAAGTATTTCTGTCTGTAAAATACTCATTCTGATTGGCAAGTGGGTGGGCCTATGACGTCCCAGGCCCACCCATGGCTGCTTCCCTGCCCAGTCATGTGAAATCTATAGATTAGGGCCAAATGAATTTATTTCAAATGACTGATTTCCTTGTAGAATTGTTTAAATTCTTGCATGTTGCGTTAATATTTTTGTTCAGTGTAGTAGTTGTTGAAGAGCCTGAGCCGTGTAAGAAAGAGTACAGTTGAAGTTAAAATGACGGACTGCACTTGGTGACCGTCCCCTCAATTACAGACAGTGAAATGTGAAGTTATTACACAAAAGTAATGGTTTCAGACATCCCATCAGCCAACGTCAACAGAGACAGCGTTTTGGCAGGAACGTGTTTATGACCATTTCCATGACTGTGTCTTGTGTCCCAAATGGCACCCTATTGGCTATGTAGTGCACTACTTTTCATGGGTTCTGGTAAAAAAAAAAAAGGAAAAAAAGTAGTGCACTACATAGGCAATAGGGTGCCACTTGGGACACATACCATGACAGTTCTCTGCCAATGAGGACTTTGTGTTTACACATCACCTCGGAGTTTGGAGCACTTGTAACCTGAGTAAACGTTTCAGTCAAGTTACTAATTTGACTCTCAGAAGAAGAGAATATTGTCAGACAGAGGAATGGATGGTGGAAGGAAGAGGAAGGGAGTGTTCTACTGTGGCGTTGAGATGTTTCTATCGTTATGTTCACACTTACTTTAAAATAAATGGGGAAAAAGGGACGTCATAAGGCTTCATTTACATTTAGCAGACACTCTCCTCCAGGTAGCTAGGTAGGACAACCGCATATCTCAGTCATCGTAAGTCAATAAAGGCTCTCAGCAAAGTCAGTGCTAGTAAATAAAAGACAAGTATAAGAAACTTCAAAATTGACCATCTATTATTCAGTAGTCTACAGTTCTCTGTACAGCTTTGTAGGTGTGGTTTTGTGGTCTTACAGAGTGGTGCGAGATAGTGGCTGCATCATAGACAGTGCAAGATATGTGATTTCCCCATTACAAAGTTCATGTTAAGAATACATTAGTGAAAGGGATTATTCAGTACTACTCTGTTTAAAGTATAGTTTATCTCTACCTAGTGTGTACAGTGCATTCGGAAAGTATTGAGATCCCTTGACTTTTTCCACATATTGTTACATCACAGCCTTGCTCTAAAATTGATGACAAAGCTTTTACAGGTTTTTAGAAATGTTTGCACATTCATTAAAAACAAAAAACAGAAATACCTTATTAACATAAGTATTCAGGCCCTTTGATATGAGACTCAAAATTAAGCTCAAGATCCTGTTTCCATTGATCATGCTTGAGATGTTTCTACAACTTGATTCAATTGATTGGACATTATTTGGAAAGGCACACACCTGTCTATATAAGGTCCCACAGTAGACAGAGCATGTCAGAGCAAAAACCAAGCCATTCGAAGGAATTGTCCGTAGAAATCTGAGACAGGATTGTGTCGAGGCACAGACCTGGGGAAGGGTACCAAAATGTATGCAGTGTTTAAGGTCCCTAAGAACAAAGTGACCTCCATTCTTAAATGGTCTAAGTTTGTAACCGGCAAGACTCTTCCTAGAGCTGGCCACCTGGCCAAACTGAGTAATCAGGGAAGAAGGGCCTTGGTCAGGGAGGTGACCAAGAACCCGATGGTCATTCTGACAAAGCTCTAGAGTTCCTCTGTGGAGATGGGAGAATCTTCCAGAAAGATAACCATCTCTGCAGCACTCCACCAATCAGACCTTTATGGTAGAGTGGGCAGACATTTACATTTACATTTAAGTCATTTAGCAGACGCTCTTATCCAGAGCGACTTACAAATTGGTGCATTCACCTTATGACATCCAGTGGAACAGTCACTTTACAATAGTGCATCTAAATCTTAAATGGGGGGGTGAGAGGGATTACTTATCCTATCCTAGGTATTCCTTAAAGAGGTGGGGTTTCAGGTGTCTCCGGAAGGTGGTGATTGACTCCGCTGTCCTGGCGTCGTGAGGGAGTTTGTTCCACCATTGGGGGGCCAGAGCAGCGAACAGTTTTGACTGTGCTGAGCGGGAGCTGTACTTCCTCAGTGGTAGGGAGGCGAGCAGGCCAGAGGTGGATGAACGCAGTGCCCTTGTTTGGGTGTAGGGCCTGATCAGAGCCTGGAGGTACTGAGGTGCCGTTCCCCTCACAGCTCCGTAGGCAAGCACCATGGTCTTGTAGCGGATGCGAGCTTCAACTGGAAGCCAGTGGAGAGAGCGGAGGAGCGGGGTGACGTGAGAGAACTTGGGAAGGTTGAACACCAGACGGGCTGCGGCGTTCTGGATGAGTTGTAGGGGTTTAATGGCACAGGCAGGGAGCCCAGCCAACAGCGAGTTGCAGTAATCCAGACGGGAGATGACAAGTGCCTGGATTAGGACCTGCACCGCTTCCTGTGTGAGGCAGAGTCGTACTCTGCGGATGTTGTAGAGCATGAACCTACAGGAACGGGCCACCGCCTTGATGTTAGTTGAGAACGACAGGGTGTTGTCCAGGATCACGCCAAGGTTCTTAGCGCTCTGGGAGGAGGACACAATGGAGTTGTCAACCGTGATGGCGAGATCATGGAACGGGCAGTCCTTCCCCGGGAGGAAGAGCAGCTCCGTCTTGCCGAGGTTCAGCTTGAGGTGGTGATCCGTCATCCACACTGATATGTCTGCCAGACATGCAGAGATGCGATTCGCCACCTGGTCATCAGAAGGGGGAAAGGAGAAGATTAATTGTGTGTCGTCTGCATAGCAATGATAGGAGAGACCATGTGAGGTTATGACAGAGCCAAGTGACTTGGTGTATAGCGAGAATAGGAGAGGGCCTAGAACAGAGCCCTGGGAGCGCGTGGTGAGGAGACAGATTCTCGCCACGCCACCTGGTAGGAGCGACCTGTCAGGTAGGACGCAATCCAAGCGTGGGCCGCGCCGGAGATGACCAACTCGGAGAGGGTGGAGAGGAGGATCTGATGGTTCACAGTATCGAAGGCAGCCGATAGATCTAGAAGGATGAGAGCAGAGGAGAGAGAGTTAGCTTTAGCAGTGCGGAGCGCCTCCGTGATACAGAGGAGAGCAGTCTCAGTTGAATGACTAGTCTTGAAACCTGACTGATTTGGATCAAGAAGGTCATTCAGAGAGAGATAGCGGGAGAGCTGGCCAAGGACGGCACGTTCAAGAGTTTTGGAGAGAAAAGAAAGAAGGGATACTGGTCTGTAGTTGTTGACATCGGAGGGATCGAGTGTAGGTTTTTTCAGAAGGGGTGCAACTCTCGCTCTCTTGAAGACGGAAGGGACGTAGCCAGCGGTCAGGGATGAGTTGATGAGCGAGGTGAGGTAAGGGAGAAGGTCTCCGGAAATGGTCTGGAGAAGAGAGGAGTGGATAGGGTCAAGCGGGCAGGTTGTTGGGCGGCCGGCCGTCACAAGACGCGAGATTTCATCTGGAGAGAGAGGGGAGAAAGAGGTCAGAGCACAGGGTAGGGCAGTGTGAGCAGAACCAGCAGTGTCGTTTGACTTAGCAAACGAGGATCGAATGTCGTCGACCTTCTTTTCAAAATGGTTGACGAAGTCATCTGCAGAGGGAGGAGGGGGGGGGGGGGGATTCAGGAAGGAGAAGGTGGCAAAGAGCTTCCTAGGGTTAGAGGCAGATGCTTGGAATTTAGAGTGGTAGAAAGTGGCTTTAGCAGCAGAGACAGAGGAGGAAAATGTAAAGAGGAGGGAGTGAAAGGATGCCAGGTCCGCAGGGAGGCGAATTTTCCTCCATTTCCGCTCGGCTGCCCGGAGCCCTGTTCTGTGAGCTCGCAATGAGTCGTCGAGCCACGGAGCGGGAGGGGAGGACCGAGCCGGCCTGGAGGATAGGGGACATAGAGAGTCAAAGGATGCAGAGAGGGAGGAGAGGAGGGTTGAGGAGGCAGAATCAGGAGAAAGGTTGGGGAAGGTTTGAGCAGAGGGAAGAGATGATAGGATGGAAGAGGAGAGAGTAGCGGGGGAGAGAGAGCGAAGGTTGGGACGGCGCGATACCATCCGAGTAGGGGCAGTGTGGGAGGTGTTGGATGAGAGCGAGAGGGAAAAGGATACAAGGTAGTGGTCGGAGACTTGGAGGGGAGTTGCAATGAGGTTAGTGGAAGAACAGCATCTAGTAAAGATGAGGTCGAGCGTATTGCCTGCCTTGTGAGTAGGGGGGGAAGGTGAGAGGGTGAGGTCAAAAGAGGAGAGGAGTGGAAAGAAGGAGGCAGAGAGGAATGAGTCAAAGGTAGACGTGGGGAGGTTAAAGTCGCCCAGAACTGTGAGAGGTGAGCCGTCCTCAGGAAAGGAGCTTATCAAGGCATCAAGCTCATTGATGAACTCTCCGAGGGAACCTGGAGGGCGATAAATGATAAGGATGTTAAGCTTGAAAGGGCTGGTAACTGTGACAGCATGGAATTCAAAGGAGGCGATAGACAGATGGGTAAGGGGAGAAAGAGAGAATGACCACTTGGGAGAGATGAGGATCCCGGTGCCACCACCCCACTGACCAGAAGCTCTCGGGGTGTGCGAGAACACGTGGGCGGACGAAGAGAGAGCAGTAGGAGTAGCAGTGTTGTCTGTGGTGATCCATGTTTCCGTCAGTGCCAAGAAGTCGAGGTACTGGAGGGAGGCATAGGCTGAGATGAACTCTGCCTTGTTGGCCGCAGATCGGCAGTTCCAGAGGCTACCGGAGACCTGGAACTCCACGTGGGTCGTGCGCGCTGGGACCACCAGATTAGGGTGGCCGCGGCGTTTGTATGGTCTGTGCAGAGAGGAGAGAACAGGGATAGACAGACACATAGTTGACAGGCTACAGATGAGGCTACGCTAATGCAAAGGCGATTGGAATGACAAGTGGATGGTCTGTGTTCAGAGAGGAGAAGAATCTTATTGACTAAAATGATTAAAATGACAGACACATAGTTGACAGGCTACAGATGAGGCTGGCTACGCTAATGCAAGTTGGTCCAGCGTGGTCGATTTTGGAATGACAAGTGGACTTGCCTAGTTAAATAAAGGTTATATATATATATATATATATTCTCAACTAACATCAAGTCTCGAATGTTCAACATCCGAAAGTTAACACAGGAAGCGGCGCAGGTCCTAATCCAGGCACTTGTCATCTCCCGCAACTGAATCTTATTGACTAAAATGATTAAAATGATACTGGCTTCCAGTACTGCTGAAAGACCATGGTGCTTGCCTAGGCTGTGAGCTGGGCAGTGGGTGCGTTGTTGACACTACACTAATCAAGTCATTCCGTTGAGTGTAATAGTTTCACCACCTTCCGGAGACAGTGCTGGATAGGATAAAGTAATCCTTCTCACCCCCTCCCCCTTAAAATATTTAGATGCACTATTGTAAAGTGGCTGTTCCACTGGATGCTGGCTAGCTAGCAGTGTTGATTACGTTACGTTGCGTTAAAAGAACGACAATAGCTGGCTAGCTAACCTAGAAAATCGCTCTAGACTACACAATTATCTTTGATACAAAGACGGCTATGTAGCTAGCTATGTAGCTAGCTACGATCAAACAAATCAAACCGTTGTACTGTAATGAAATGAAATGAAAATGTGATACTACCTGTGAATGCGACCGGGTTGTTGAGTTCTATTCAGAAGACGTTGGCTAGCTGTCGGCTAGCTGTTGGCTAGCTAGCAGAGTCTCCTACGTTAAAGACGACAAATAGCTGGCTAGCTAACCTCGGTAAATTAAGATAATCACAGAAGCCACTCCTCAGTAAAATGCACATGACAGCCAACTTGGAGTTTGTCAAATGGCACATAAAGACTCAGACCATGAGAAACAAGATTCTCTGGTCTGATGAAACCAAGATTGAAACTCTTTGGACTGAATGTCAAGCATCACGTCTGGAGGAAACCTGGCACCATCCCTACGGTGAAGCATGGTGGTGGCAGCATCATGCTGTGGAGATGTTTTTCAGCGTCAGGGAGACTAGTCAGGGTAGAGGGAATGATGAATGGAGCAAAGTACAGAGATCCTTGATGAAAACCTGCTCTAGAACGCTCACAACCTCAGACTGGGGCGAAGGTTCACCTTCCACTAGGACAACTACCCTAAGCACACAGCTAAGACAACGCAGGAGTGGCTTCGGGGCAAGTCTCAATGTCCTTGAGAGCAAGGACTTGAACCCGATCAAACATCTCTGGAGACCTGAAAAAAGCTGTGCAGCGAAGCTCCCCATCCAACCTGACCGAGCGTGAGAGGATCTGCAGAGAAGAATGGGAGAAACTCTCCAAATACAGGTGTGTAAAGCTTGTAGCATCATACCCAAGAAGTCTCGAGGCTGTAATCGCTGCCAAACGGTGCTTTAACAAAGTACTGAATTAAGGGTCTGAATACTTATGTACTTTTTATAGTTTTTGCAAACATTTCAAAACCTGTTTTTGCTTTGTCAGTATGGGGTATTGTGTGTGTAGCTTGGGGGGAAAAAAACATTTACTCCATTTTAGAATAAGGGGTAAAGTCAAGGGGTCTGAATACAGTAGGTTATGGCATCATGGTCGGGTCGTTATTGTAAAAGAGAATGTGTTCTCAATGCCTTACCTGGTTAAATGAAATAATATGTGGTTGTGGTGTTTTTCTTAGTTTAGGTAGGCCTAATATGTTATATGTAATTGCCATTACAGTTCAGCTTTATAATCAACTAGCCACTTCATTTTCCAGCTGGTTACGTCTCAGATGGTTGGTTTCTCTTCCTCCTCTGCCGCCCACTCTGAAAATCTTTATGAGGAAATAACCTTTTGTTTGAAACTGTGTAAACATATTTACCTTCTGCATTTTATTGCCCTCCAATGGATCCTCGTTAAAGGATTTAAAGTGTACTCATTCCAATTAGAGCCTCGAAAGTGTCCTGTATTGTTATTTTTCGTCATTAACTCCCGTGGTAGCCGTTTTCAGGCTCCCTCTCCAGAATTAAACCCTGACTCCCAGTTCTGTTTCCCAACAACAAAACCAAAAATGTCACTCAAACAGAAGGGTCTTTTTTTTGGAGGGGTTCAGAAAGACTCATAGGGGTGTCCACTGAAAGTTTACTAGCAACAACAACTGGAAACTAAAAAAAACACCCACTAAATTTGCCCAAGAAGAGGCAAACAAAATTAAAACCAACACCAAACTTAAAGACAGGAAGCAAACCAAGAAGGTGACGCAAAAAACAATAACGGAAGATCAGACCAAGGAATGTTTTTTTTCTAGAAATCAAATCAGGAGCGCCAACTAAAGGTGTTGACCCTCCTTCTCTCAAGATCAGTGGAGCACTGGGCCAGCCACTTATATATAGCACCTGGGCCAGCACAGGTGAAACGCCTTCCCACTAACGAGTTGGCAACCAGTATGTCTAATAGCAGTATGTCTAATAGCAGAATGTAACATGCTAACGTGCTATACGTGCTAAAAGTCCAACCTCAAAACAAATGGAAAAACTAAAACCTGTAACACCCTCAGGGCTATTAAACTGAACGTCTGCAGTAATAATAATCGTGTTTGGAATCAATGCTCAATAATTATACTAGATTCTATTCCTCTTTTATAAAGAGAGGTTTTAATTAAAAACACCAACACAAGACTATGGCTGCATCCCAAATGGCAGCCTATTGCCTTTAAAGTTTTGACCAGAGCCCTATTGGTAGTGCATTATAAAAAATAAAAGAAAAAGATGCACTATAGGTGGAATAGGGTGCCATTTGGGACACAGACATTGTCTTGTGTATGTGTTTTTAATTCATTCCTCCGCTTTAAATACACACACATCTCACAATTGATCATTGTAATCTGTTAACTGTAGAATAATTGACAAATTGTGATTTATTATAAGCACAATGTATATGTTAAGATGTGTGTGTGTGTGGTTAATCATTTTCAATAGGGAGGAGGAAGGGTCCACATGCTTCATTTGCAACATGAATTAAGCAATGTCGTTATGGCGCTAATTAGCTGATCATAAAAGGATCCCGGTTTTATTGTGATTTATTATCAAAGTAATCAGCTGCTTCCTTGAAAGGAGGGCGGAATGTTCTCTCAGACTGAGATGCCTATGTGCTGATAGTTTTTTTAACGTTCTAACCAGTAGGCTACCTGCCGCCCCAAATAGTTGGTCATATCAATGTGACCGACTGGTCACTGTGCCACATAGGCGTCATTAATCAAGGTGTGTTAGAACATTCTATGGTTAAAACCTTACTGACATCAGGTCAGGTCATAACACCAGCCAGCATTTGTGAAACTATTTCTGACAATTTATTTATCTTATTTTCACATGGTGGCTTGATTTGTTTGAAAGGCCTACAGTATATGCATAATATGCTATGTAATTCAACATAATTACTTTGAGTCTTATTCATGTATGACACTGGACTCTGAGGATGTTTAGGAGTTTTGTTGACTCTGAGGATGTTTAGGAGTTTTGTTGAAATTGATGAGGCGAGGTTGCCTTGTTTTGCAACTAGAAAATGAATCCGTGAACTGTTCTATTTGCAGTGGGCCTCGTCACGTTACATTATGATTATTGTTAGCTCTTTTCTTGTCTCTTTAAAGGTGCAGTCTGCAGAATTATAGCTATGAATGGTAATAGTGATAGCTGAGTGTACAAAACTTTAGGAACACGTGCACTTTCCATGACATAGAATGACCAGAATGACCAGGTGAATCAAGCTGAAAGCTATGATCCCTTATTGATGTCACTTGTTAAATCTACTTCAATCCGTGTAGATGAAGGGGAGGAGACAGGTTAAAGAATGATTTTTAAGCCTTAAAACAATTGAGACATGGAATGTGTATGTGTGCCCTTCAGAGGGTGTATGGGCAAGACAAAAGATTTAAGTGCTTTTGAACGGGGTATAGTAGGAGGTGCCAGGCACAACGGTTTGTGTCAAGAACTGCAAAGCTGCTGGGTTTTGATGCTCAACAGTTTCCCGTGTGTGTCAAGAGTGGTCCACCACCCAAAGAATACTTGACACAACTGTGGGAAGCATTGGAGTCAACATGGGCCAGCATCACTGTGGAACGCGTTTGACACCGTGTAGAGTCCATGCCCCTACGAATTGAGGCTGTTCTGAGGGCAAAAGGGGGTGCAACTCAATATTAGGAAGGTGTTCCTAAATGTTTTGTAAACTTGGTGCATATACCCATTGAAAACAAATTGCAGATTGTGGCTTTAAACCCCAAATTCCTAGATCTTTCCGACCCAATAAGAACACTGTCAGCCTCCTCATGTTCCTTTCATCCAAACGTCAGTCTTTTGTCTCCCACACCTGTTTGAAGGTTCATGTCTGCACCAGAGCCCTTGGTTGCATCCCAAATGGCACCCTACTTCCGATATACTACACTATTTCTCGATAGAGCTCTGGTCAAAAGGAGTGTACTAAATATGGTGTCATTTCGGACACAGACCTTGCCTTGTTTGAAGACCCTGTGTGTGGTTTGGATTGTACCGACATAAGATGCTGATCTAATGTCATTCTATACCTCAATACTTTGTTGTCTGGTAGATTTTCTTCTTTTTTTTCACCCTGCCGGTTTAGTTTTTTTTTACTTGAAGTTTCTTTTGAAGTACATGTGCTACTGATAATTGAAGCAATACATCCCACTGAAGATAATATACAGATGTAGGATCTTAATTTGACCCAGATTGCTACAGCAGGAAAATAATCCTGCTGCAACAGGATTATAATTAATGGAGATTTTTGTAGGGGTTGATACATTTTTCGTAAGGGACAATCAGGTCTCAAATTTCACAGTGGAAATGACAAACTTCAGAAGACTTTCTAAACCTCAAATATACTACAAGTTTACATTTCCTGTATTGCAGGAAATGTCTTCGCAGACAGGGTGATCAAATTAAGATCCTAATCCTGTACAGTACTCATTTAATGGATTTCAAAGTGAAACCTTAACTTGTTCTTTCATGGCCTAGAACCCTTATCCATCTTGATATGATACTGAGTTGAAAGTGTAGAGGCATGTCAACACTATGCATTTTTATTGTATTGTGAAGTCGGCCAAATCACAGCTGAAGATATCTCTTGTGAAATCACGCTCAGCTGACTGATCACAGTGTGTACGACACTTGGAAGCATGGTATTCTTTGATCTTTGACCCAGGGTCATATAGATCAGGGTTTCCCAAAATCGTCCCTGGTTGTTTTTCTCCCTAGCACTACGCAGCTTATTGAAATAATCAAAGCTTGAAGATCATAATAATTATCTAAATGATATGCCTAATTTCTTCTCTCTATCTCTACCCCCCCCCCCCCCCCCCAGGTGAGAAGGTGACCATGTTTTCTGTCCTGGACATTGACCAGAACGACATTGTGGACACTAACGGAGCAGGAGATGCCTTTGTGGGAGGTGCAGTACACTAGTCTGTCTCCTCCCTGGTTTCTCTCTTGTTTCTGCCAATTATCCTCTCCACAGCATATACATAGATGCCCAATTAATCAATTATATTCCCATGTTCTATTCCTTTGATACATCTCCAGGGGAGTTCTGATTGTCTTATAGTGGTGCCCAGCTCTCCCCACCCCCCCTGTAATTCAAACCATTCTGTCAAATGTTATATTGAGGAGTGACACTTTAATAAACTTTTCTTCTCTGCTATAGTCTTTTACTGACCCCTGACCCTTGCTTCTCACCTCTCTCTCCTCCCAGGCTTCCTGTCAGAGCTGGTCCAGGAGAGGCCATTGGAGGAGTGTATCCGTGCTGGCCACTATGCAGCCAATGTCATTATCAGACGAGCAGGATGTACCTTCCCTGAGAAACCTGACTTCCCTTGATATACCCAACCATTATCAACCAACCACAAATGTATTTTCCTTACCTTACAAACACCTGCATAAAGCTGTGTGTATGTATGTGCCTCAAAGTTGTGTGTGTAAAGTTTGTTTAAGGTTTACAATAATTCCATGGATATAACCGGTCAACAACATTGTCGCTATGTGTTGTAACTTGCTGTGAGATTATTGATCATCAGTGATTCAATTTGCTTCAGTAGATTACTTTTTAAGCAACTTTCTAAACAACACTCCACTTTCTATGCACCATCTGTCAGTTCAAAACCACTAAATATTAACTCTCATTTAACTCATTGTTTTGGCTTTGCTATTAAAAGGTTACGATGTCTAATACTAAGGACCAGGGGTTTTTCCTCGCCAGGTCAATAATACGTGGTCTAGAAAAACTCAGGGCCCTACTATCGATAAAGTACTGTCTGAAATGTGGAGTTTGATATTATTATTATTTTCTTAAATGTTTACTAAATACAATGGTATGTTGCCAAATTCGTTTTGCCATGACGCACAATATTGTTCATTAAAACAACAGGCGTGGGTGGTCTGAGACTTTGTCAAATGTTCCTTGAGTTCATACAATGCCTTCACCCCACATTTCCAATGCCTTATCATCTTGAATGTAATAAGTAAAGTAACAAATGCACCACGAGTTTGACTGTTACCATAATACCAAGTTGTGTATATCTTTCATCCATTCCAACCACTTTTTGATGAATGAATGAAGGTGTGGTTGCAGCAAGCTAATCATTTTCTGCATCCTACTGGCTACTAAAGATAATGACTGTTGTGTTATTGTAACAGGCGGTGTAGATCTTTCATACATTCTAACCACTTTTCGATGGATGATTATAAACTCAGCAAAAAAAGAAACATCCTCTCACTGTCAACTGTGTTTATTTTCAGCAAACTTAACATGTGTAAATATTTGTATGAGCATAACAAGATTAAACAATTGAGACATTAACTGAACAAGTTCCACAGACATGTGACTAACATAAATGGAATAATGTGTCCCTGAAACAAAGGGGGGTCAAAATCAAAAGTAACAGTCAGTATCTGGTGTGGCCACCAGCTGCATTAAGTACTGCAGTGCATCTCTTCCTCATGGACTGCACCAGATTTGCCAGTTCTTGCTGTGAGATTTACCCCACTCTTCCACTAAGGCACCTGCAAGTTCCCAGACATTTCTGGGGGGGAATAGCCCTATCCCTCACCCTCCGATCCAACAGGTCCCAGACGTGCTCAATGGGATTGAGATCCGGGCTCTTCATTGGCTATGGCAGAACACTGACATTCCTGTCTTGCAGGAAATCATGCACAGAACGAGCTGTATGGCTGGTGGCATTGTCATGCTGGAGGGTCATGTCAGGTACCATGAAGGAGGATGTCTTCCCTGTAACGCACAGCGTTGCGATTGCCTGCAATGACAACAAGCTCAGTCCGATGATGCTGTAACACACTGCCCCAGACCATGACGGACTCTCCACCACCAAATCGATCCCGCTCCAGAGTACAGGCCTCGGGTTAACGCTCATTCCTTCGACGATAAACGCAAATCCAACCATCACCCCTGGTGAAACCGTGAAGAGCACTTTTTACCAGTCCTGTCTGGTCCAGCGATTGTGGGTTTGTGCCCATAGGCGACGTTGTTGCCGGTGATGTCCAGCCTCTCTCAGCTATTGCGGACAGTCTGAGCACTGATGGAGGGATTGTGCGTTCCCGGTGTAACAACAGCAGTTGTTGTTGCCATCCAGTACCTGTCCCGCAGGTTTGATGTTCAGATGTACCGATCCTGTGCAGGTGTTGTACACATGGTCTGCCACTGCGAGGATGATCAGCTGTCCATCCTGTCTCCCTGTAGCGCTGTCTTAGGCGTTTCACAGTACGGAAATTGCAATGTATTGCCCTGGCCACATCTGCAGTCCTCATGCCTCTTTGCAGCATGCCTAAGGCACGTTCACACAGATGAGCAGGGACCCTAGGCATCTTTCTTTTGGTGTTTTTCAGAGTCAGCAGAAAGGCCTCTTTACTGTCCTAAGTTTTCATAACTGTGACCTTAATTGCCTACCGTCTGTAAGCTGTTAGTGTCTTAACGACCGTTCAGCAGGTGCATGTTCATGAATTGTTTATGGTTCATTGAACAAGCATGGGAAACAGTGTTTAAACCCTTTACAAGGAAGATCTGTGAAGTTATTTGGATATTTACAAATTATCTTTGAAAGACAGGGTCCTGAAAAATTTACTTTTCTTTTGTTTGCTGAATTTAGATGTGTTTGCAGCAAGCTAATTATTTTTGGTCCTGACTTCTGTATTGTTAAACATGATGGGAAAACAGCTAAATCTCCATCATTATCAAAATGGGGTCCAGGGCAGGCCAGATCCAGCCCCAAGCCTGGGTGTCCTAGTACAGACCAGAGAGCTGGGTAATCTCCAAGGGGCTCGTAGCGTTCTAACTGGATTCTCCCAGACTCCCGGATCTCTATAAATACGTCCAAATTGGCACCCTGTTTCCTACATAGTTCACTACTTTTGACCAGAGCCCTATGGTCTCCCTATGGGCCCTGGTCAAGAGTAGTGCACTATATAAGGACTGAGGTGCCATTTGGGATGATGGCTCCACGGCTGATGGAGGTCGTTTCTCTCAATTATGGGATTAGAGGTGCCTCTTCATGGTGATCATTAGAGAGCCCTGGAAATTAGGCTGATCCTGCACCCAGCTGGCTGATCCCCCCCCTCCCACACCCAGCTGTGCTGTTGCCGGGTGTTGGATAGGGGAGACAAGGATCACCGAGTGGCCCCAGACTGTCCTTTCCTCCCTCCAGGCATGGGGGGGGGGGGGGCACAAGTAGTGGATAATGGGGATTGAGAGAAATTGGGATATGTGCCAAATGGCACCCTATTCCCTAGATGATGTACTACTTTTGACCAGGGACTATTTTTCTTAAACCCTTTATCCATTTATTTTTGCCTCCCTAATACGGTTCTGGTCAAAAGTAGTGCACTATATAGGGAATAGGTTATGAGCCAGTACTACATTGCTCCTTTAACAGTAGTATATACAAACTGTAGCCTATAACCTATAGTATTATCCTAGACTGAGGTCACAATGTGCCTATGTCCCATATAACTGTGAAACTGAAAAATTTAAATACAAAAACACATTATGCAATATGCCATTTTCATATTGTGTATAAATAATAGTACAGAACTCAACCTGTTTGCATATATTTTCCCTTTAATTTCTGGGCTCATTAAATGTGAAGAGTGATCCTATTCAAACACCTCTTATGCAAAGGGCTGTAGATCCATTTAATGATGCTTGGTTTATGCGTTTATGTTAATCAGGGGCATCTAGGTGAAAACAGGCTCTAGCCAAAATGTTATTAACAACTTTGAGACACTTTTTTCATCAACGTTTTAAGGTTTCACACAGATGCGCTTTGAAAAGGACCACATCTCTGATTGGCAGAGATCACACTCCGTAGCAGCTGGTTCATTTGCTTCTCAACTTGACAGATGGCAAAACCCAAACACAAAGAATGCGTGACAAATGGCACCCTATTCTCTATTTCGTGCACTACTGGTCAAAAGTAGTGCCCTAAACAGAGAATAAGATGCGATTTTGGACTTAAACAAAAATTTGGAGCCGTGATTAAGTAATGAGAATGAGGAATGCTACGTAGTTTACCGCGAGAAGGAAAACTGTTAACCACACTTCTACCGTGATTTACTTCATTTTAAAGTGTAAGAACAGTAGTTTAAATGTTATGGATGTGTCATTGTCTCTGTCTCAACAACTAACTGGTTAAGGTCCCCTGTTTCTCCCTTGTGGTGTGCGATACCCAAGTCTGAATTCTACCAACTTCTAATGTTCTTAATTTATACATATACAGAGTTCAATTAGATCAGAGCTGCTAGAAGAACATATGTTGTTGGCAAATTTGGGCTCATCATATGAGAGTTATATTTTCAAAGAAAGAACACAATTCGTATGTCTGGTATTTACCCTCATTCATCAGCACCATCCCTTATTTGAATGCGTGAAAAGCAAAAGCAGTGTGTCTGCATCCCAAAAGCAGTATATAGGGAATAGGGTGCAATTTGGGAGAGATCCTATGGGTCCTGGCCAAAAGTAGTGCACTATATAGGAAATAGGGTGGCATTTGGAACAAAACGAAAGGGTCCTGGTCAAAAGTAGTGCCTAACATTGGGAATAGGGTGCCATTTGGGATGGGAATTGACTGACTGGGGATGTAGCCAGAGCAGAGCAGTGTTTTGCCCCGCAGATGGGCAGCAGTGTTGCTGAACAGCACTGGGTGGCAGTTGGCAAGGATTGAGGGGAGAGATGGGGGGATGGTCAGACTGTGTGGATGGCACATGCTCCAGCAACATCCCATTTTATTTATTTAACTAGGCAAGTCAGTTAAGAACAAATTATTACTTTAAATGACAGGAAAAGTGGGTTAACAACCTTTTCAGGGGCAGAATGACAGATTTGTATCTTGTCAGTTCGGGGATTTGTACTTGCAACCTTCTGGTTACTAGTCCAACACCCTAACCACTAGGCTACCCTGCCGCATAAATGGCACCCTATAACAGTTTCCCAACTCCAGTCCTCTAGTACCCCCAACAGCACACATTTTTGTTGTAGCCCCAGACAAATTCACCTGATTCGGGACAGCAGGGTAGCCTAGTGGTTAGAGCGTTGGGTTAACTGAAAGGTTGCAAGTTCGAATCCCCGAGCTGACAAGGTACAACTCGGTTGTTCTGTCCCTGAACAAGGCAGTTAACCCACTGTTCCTAAGCTGTCATTGAAAATAAGGATTTGTTTGTCACTGACTTGCCTAGTTAAATAAATGTCAAATAATTAATTAAACTCATTGAGAGCTTGATGATTATTAGACAAGTTGAATTAGGTGTCTGGGGCTGCAACAAAAATGTACCCCTCATTGTACAGAGCCCTCATTGTACAGAGCCTGGTCCTGGGGGCATGGGGGTTCATAGGAGTAGAGAATGTCTAACAGGTAGGTGGGTCTGATGCCATTTAGGGCATTGTAAACGAGGAGGAGGATTTGACATTAAATTACTTGAGGAACATGCAGCCAATGGAGATCAGCAAGGATGGGGGTGATGTGCGCAGACTTTATTTTGTTTGTGCTAGAATACTTGCGGCACTGTTTTAGCTGAGCTCTAGTTTATGAAATAAATCTGCAGTCAGGCCCCCAAGAACTGCGTTTCCATAATCAATTCCGGATAAAATGATTGCATGGATTAGTTTTTCTGTGTCAGATGTGGGGAGAGAGGGTCTTATGCAGGAGATGTTATTCAGGTGAAAGAATGACGTTTTACAGACGTGACTAATGTGGGCATTGAAGGAAAAAGCAGGGACGGATTTCACACCCAAATTAGTGTAGGCAGCAGCTGTAACATCTTGAGGTTGTTGATGGATAATTTCCATAATATGATTGAATCATACTGTTGATTTATTGGTGTCCTTTTAATAGACTATGATTCTTTGTCTTCTTGTCTGTCTTCCTTTAAAATGATATCAATATAATTTTTTGTAGCTGTCATTATTCATAACGATTTTAGGTTATGATCATGATCAAGGACTTGATGTCTTCATTATATTAAGATTGGGTCAATTTAACAATCCCTCTGCAAAAAGACCTATCCAGCTGGTTCTATGATCAGAAAATTGGGCCACCTTGGAAACAAGGTGGCCCAATTGGCTGCATAATCTAGGAAATTATTCCAAATAACAGCAATTAATGCCAATGTCAATTTGTACACTAGCTGTGCAAGTATTATGCCACTCGCAGAATACAACCCTGGATAAAGACATCAAGACACGTTGCAAAAAAATTTTTTAATCTTCCCATGCACATCCCGGGACATTTTAATGTGGAAAGTGAAAGTGACATTACATTTGCCGCTATGATCATTGGGGAAGCGCTACTGCTCTACAGGGGCGACGGTCTGCTCCACTTCACTGACTGAAGTAGGGATGTCTACAGTGAAGAAGAAGGGGGAGGGAGGTACCACTTTGTCACAGGCTGCTATGTAGATTAACCTTTCAATTAGTTGTTATCAGGTCCTCTCTGTCTCAGCGCGAGCCTTCAGCGAATCGTTTAGAGATTAAAAATACAAGGAAACCCCCATATGGATGTGCCGCTGTGAGTGTGATTATTTATATCCGATCGTCGTTTCAGTCATCGTGTTAATAAAGAAGAGGACTGTATCCGATAAAGAAAACTTGAAGAGGTAACTACCAGCAAATATTTACGGTAGCTAGCCGATGCCTTTTTCCCTCACTGGTTACATGTTCATCCTTGCATAAAACTTGCGTAATTTGTTTTGCCTCCTTGCCCAGCGTCGGTCGGAACATTTTGTAAACGATCTAGCCTACATTCCAAGGAGACTGTATATCACTGACTAATAATGTGTAAACGAGAATGGACCTGCGAGTCGAGTGAGAAATGGATGGATCGCGAAACTGTAGCAATACATTTATTATTGAGGCACAGTGAAGATGCTGCTACTCCGATTTCCCGGGTCAACTACTCCGTTTGTAGGCTATGTGGAATCCCCCCCCCCTCATGTGTTTATTTTCTAGTCGGAAATGCAGTGCAAGATAATACAGATAAGTAATTGTCATAATTTACACGGTAGGATGTTGATGATCGCTGTAGCATAACACACGCAGGCACTCGTGCTATGTAGAGAAATTCTACCGCTTGATGGATAAGAAATCCTGAATGATTATTTATAGTGTGCCCTATTTATTATGATGTAGCCCACCCGTAAACGTTTGGTAGCCTACATGAGTTGGTGAAAACTGAAATCAGTGAATTGTCGGTGCTTCTGGGAATAGGCTGTAGTGAATTTCCACAAGATTGGAAAATAAAATGAGAACACCAGTTTGTGGGGAAAGAAGTGTCGGGTAGCACGGACAACCAAAGCACGATAATAGCCCATCACCTTCAAACATTTTTAAAACTTGCTGCTTTAAATCAGCAGTCAAGTCTTCGCCGTTTTTTTTTTGCAAATAAATGATGGATTTAACAAACAACCAATTAAAGTCTAAAATGATCCAAATCATTTTGAAGTGTAACCAATTGTTTCAAGGAGGAGTCGTAGTAAAGGTGGGCTGTCGTTTGACACAGGATATAGTTTAACCAGAAATCCTTAATTTAACCACTGACCTGCGGTAACTTTTATGTTAATGAATGACAATCTAATTGAGATACAAAAGCTATATCATATTGTCCCTATAGTGCACCAACTTATTCAGTCAAATGATAAGTGCTTAGGGTAAATATAACATCAATTCATGATACGAGAAGACACCTTAAGAGGCGGTTCAATTGAGTGTAGTGACAGATCAAGCAGCCAACGCAGTCCCTTCTAAAGTGAGCTCATATATAATGATTGACATGTACTTTATCAAACCAGAAATCGGATCTTGTCTTTACAGCCAATATTAAAGTTGCTAGGGAGGGCACATTAGTGTAGGTAAGGTTTAATGAGACTCCATTGGATTGTAATCAGCGTCATGTCGGATTTATGTAAACTACAACATTGTAACAAAATGGCGACTGTTTAGGTCACGTCATTAATGCAGGCAGCAATGTTTTTTCCTACAACTCAACTGATACAAGCAAGGTTAGTTACATATTATCTTCTCGTTCGTAAGCGTCTCATGTTAGTTTGAACATAAATTGCCGTCATAAATTTCCGGTAACCATCCCTCCGCAGCTGTCAAAAAGTGCAACAATATGAATTGATCGTGTGCGGCTAACATTCAAGCTCGCGCCGACTGCTAAAATGAACAAATCCTTGTTTATCACTCGTTACGCATACAAGCTGTCAAACTCGCGTGCAAGAAGTCAAACTCCTTTGCCCTTCTTGATCTACATTGTAGCTGATTTAGAAACACTGAGTAGTCTAGTTTGGTCAACTGGTGATGTTACAATGAAGCATTTAACTATCAACAAAAAAATAACACCTATCACAAGTAATTTTGATAGGTGTTTTAACATATATTTAACAGGTTACATTTAATCTCCCTTGTTGTTATGACTGTAGTCAGTGTCATGACAAATTCATCTTGATCAGTATTTTACCACAAACTATTGCGTGAGGTTAGGTCAATCAGTGGATTATAGTATCGGACTCAGACTACGGATTAAGTAACATTAGCCTATCCCTAACCTACCTAGAATCATCTTCAATCCGTCTGAACTGCTTTTATAATCCATCTGTTTCTCTTGAGTGTTGTTGACCTTCATTTCATGTTGTCTTGGTCTGCTTTTCAGTAAGTGTTATGGTGAGGTCTCAGAATATAGCCTAGCCTACTAATCCAAAAACACTTAAATTGGTCATGGCCCAATGTGTAAAGTGTATACTAGGCCGATCCCTCACAATTCACTACCAGTAATCAAAACAATATGTTTGTCTAATGTGACCATGGGCTACTAGTACTTGATACTCAGCAAAGGTGCTGGGTGCAACAAATATATAGAAATTCTGTCTCTGTTATTGTTAGGGTACAGTATTGCATATTTTTGGCTTGTGATCTTATTTGACTGTTTATGACTATCTGTGTTTTTTCTTTTTAAGTTATCATTTGGATCTTGAAGGAACTTACGTCATTCGAAGGAATCGTGTTCCAGGTCGGTCGTTAACTGTCCCAACCTTCGAGGAATTTACTATCTAGCTACTTTCATCTTATTTTGTGAGGTTACATGTGAGCTTCTACCTTGGATGAGGATTTACAGCAGGAATGTATTGATGCCGAGGTGGAACATTACTTTTTGACCTTCAAGATGTGTTGGATGTATCAAATGTTTCACAACAACAAGGGATATTCTCTATGGATCACTTTTTCCTAAATCTCATTGTTTAACCATGGTGGAACTTGCTAACCCTCTCTATACGGAGTGGATTCTAGAAGCAATACAGAAAATTAAAAGGCAAAAACAGAGGCCTTCCGAGGAGCGGATTTGTCATGCGGTGGCGACCTTACACAGATTGGACAAGAGGACCGTTCTGGAGCAGTTGGAGTTAAGTGTTCACGATGGTTCCATTCTCAAAGTCACCAATAAGGGGAGCGTGTCGTACAAGGACCCTGAGCACCCTGGGAGAGGAGTATCTTCATCAACAACATCGCTCAAACCTGTTAGTGCAAACCTCTCTGTCCCATTGTCTAAAGGATCTATATGGAATCCCAGTGAACTTCGCCACGTTGACTGGAATAAAATTCTGAGGAGGGCCATCGAAGGTCTGGATGATAACCACGGTTCCTCTCTGAAGAACATCCAGAGGTACCTAAGGAACCAGGATGATCTATCACACGTCCTGGACAACCCGGGGTTTCAGCAGAGGTTACGACTGTCCGCCAAACGGGCAGTCAACAATGGCCGGCTGGAGAAGAACGGCCCGCTCTACAGGTTAAACCAGGGGGGTAGTGGAGTGGAGGGGAGGAGCCAGAGGTGTCCAGGTGCTTCCCCATTGGCTCTTCAGTGTGTCACTCTTCTTCCACATGAGAGCGACCAGGTACGGTATACTGATACTAGGTTCTGTATATTTCTCTGATTATAGTAGCCTGCTGATAATACTGTGTATTCCAAGGCTTCTTTCACTAGGTACAGTATGCTACTCATAGCCTCTGAATCCTTTTCAGGTTATTTCTGATGCCGATAATATATCCCCCTCTTTGGAAAAAAGCATCTGCTAAATGGCATATATTATTCCTCTAGCCGGCAAAATAAACACTAGATTGTTGTTTGACCAATATGTCTCATTTTGGAATATTCTGTCTCATTTGGTTAAGGACTTGATGCTTTCACTGATCATGCCTAATCTGCTTCAAGCACTGGTTGATGATGTTGCACTTGAGGAATGCAATTGGATGATAGCTGACAGTTTTGTGATGAATAGCAGAGCTCTTGTGGGCTTAAATCAAGCTGTTGTGATATAATATTGCTTCTTGGAAACACAGCTACTCGGTAGATCTCCTAACTAGTTCAGTGTGTACTTGAGAAAACTACTAGGCCTTGTTGACATTTCCTCTGCTCAGGAAAATACTTCGTAACCAATTGGCCATTTTTGCATTTGTTTGGCAGAATAGATGGGCTATGTTATTATAGACAGAGAGTAAATAACGTACAGTAGCTTTTAAAGTTTTGTCTTTGAGAACACAGGGTTGTGTGTTATCATTTTGTGGGTCAATTATTTTATACTAATACAATGGCTCAAATATTTTTAACAAGTAATCCAAATCTAAAAATGATAGGTGACAAAATGTATCAACACCTGTTTTCAATACACCAGCACCCTCCCCTTGCTAGGATGACACTGAGCCTTTTCCTATAATGTTTTATGAGATTGGATAACACATTGGGAGGGATCTTAGACCATTCCTTTGTGCAGAATCTTTCTAGATCCTTGATATATATAATTTGGCCCTGCGCTTATGGACTGCCCTCCTCAATTGAAACCACAGGTTTTCAATGGGGTTCAAGTCCGGAGACTGAGAGGGCCATTGCAAAATGTTTATTTTTTTGTGGTCAGTTATCCATTTCTTTGTATATTTTGATGTGTGCTTGGGGTCATTGTCTTGCTGGATCATCCAATTGCGGCCAAGTTTCAGCCTCCGGGCAGATGCAACCAGGTTTTTGGCTAAAATGTCCTACTACAGTTGATGATGCCTTTGACCTTAACAAGGACCCCAGGCCCAGTGCAAGCAAAACAGCCCCATAACATCAAAGGTCCACTACCTTATTTTACATTAGGAATTAGGTTCTTTTTTTTGCATATGCATCCTTCTTTTGATGCCAAACCCACCGCTGGTGTGCATGGCCAAAGACCTCTATTTTTGTAACATCTGACCATACCACCCTGTTCCCGGTCCAAGTGCCAATGCCGTTTAACAAACTCCAGGCGTTTACATGTGTTGGTTACTCTCAATAAATGATTTTTTTTTATGGCAACCCTTCCAAATTGCCTATTGGCATGGAGGTGACGTTTAATTGTAGATTAAGAGACTTGGTGACCCCAAGAGGCAACCAAGTTCTGTAATTTTCTAACTGTGGCCTTAGGACATTTCTTTGCATCCCAAATCATCTTCCTCACTGAATGGGGACAAGATACAAATGCACATTTACCACTGTTCCAGTGGTTTTAAATGTGTAATTGCTCTAATAGTGGGAAGCGCTATATTTGGGGCTTTTCTACGCATTGCCTGCTTTTTTGAAAGTCAACAACCAGTTCCATACATTTTTGGCATTCCACATGGTGATGGAAGACTAAGGGATTTTAGCTGTGGAAGGCCACAATACTGTTCCATAAAATGACATTTAAAAAGTAGAATGTTAATGCAGATTTAATTTAGTTTGATTTGAATCTTTAGCGTTGCCAATAATTATTTTTATTTACTTGTTAACCAAAATTGTTCTCTGAGCAATTATAGTAATATAAGATTTTTTCACCAGCTGATTTTATAAGAACTTTTTTCAGCAGCTGTGGCAGTTATCGGAGCGAGGCTGAATGGGGTCTAGCAGGGGTCTTCCTGCATGGGGGGTGTGGGAGGTCTTCCTGGGGCATATGTACAATGCATTTGGAAAGTCTCAGACACCTTACCTTTTTGCACATTTTGTTATGTTACAGCCTTATTTTAAAATGAATTTAAAAAATAAAATAATAATAATCCTCATCAATCTACACACAATACCCCATAATGACAAAGCAAAAACAGTTTAAAAATGATTATTTTTAGCAAATTTATTTTAAAAAATAGACACCTTATTTACATACATATTCACGCCCTTTGGTATGAGACTTGATGGTGCTTGCCTACGGAGCTGTGAGGGGAACGGCACCTTAGTACCTCCAGGCTCTGATCAGGCCCTACACCCAAATAAGGGCACTGCGTTCATCCACCTCTGGCCTGCTCGCCTCCCTACCTCTGAGGAAGTACAGTTCCCGCTCAGCCCAGTCAAAACTGTTCGCTGCTCTGGCTCCCCAATGGTGGAACAAACTCCCTCACGACGCCAGGACAGCGGAGTCAATCACCACCTTCCGGTGACACCTGAAACCCCACCTCTTTAAGGAATACTTAGGATAGGATAAAGTAATCCTTCTCACCCCCCTTAAAATATTTAGATGCACTATTGTAAAGTGGCTGTTCCACTGGATGTCATAAGGTGAATGCACCAATTTGTAAGTCGCTCTGGATAAGAGCGTCTGCTAAATGACTTAAATGTAAATGTAAAACTTGAAATTGAGCTCAGGTGTGTCCTATTTCAAATGAACATCCTTGCGATGTTTCTACAACTTGATTTGAGTCCACCTGTGGTACATTTCAATAGATTGGACATGATTTGGAAAGGCACACACCCGGCTATATAAGGTCCCACAGGTGACTGTGCATGTCAGAGCAAAAACCAAGCCATTCAAAGTATTTGTCCGTAGAAGTCCTGAAACAAGAATGTTTCAAGGCACAGATCTGGGGAAGGGTACCAAAACATTTCTGCAGCATTGAAGGTCCCCAAGAAAACAGAGGCCTCTATCATTCTTAAATGGAAGACGTTTGGAACCAACAAGACTCTTCCTACAGCTGGCCACCTGGCCCAACTGCTCAATTGGGGGAGAGGACCTTGGTCAGGGAGGTGACCAAGAACCCCAGAGTTCCTCTGTGGAGATGGGAGAACCTTCCAGAAGGACAACCATCTCTGCAGCACTCCACCAATCATGCCTTTATGGTAGAGTGGTCAGATGGAAGCCACTCCTCTTTAAAATGCACATAAAGTCCATGGACTCAGACCATGAGACACAAGATTCTCTGGTGTGATAAAACCAAGATTGAACTATTTGGCTGGAATGCCAAGCGTCACGTCTGGAGGAAACCTGGCACCATCCCTACGGTGAAGCATGATTGTGGCAGCATCATGCTATGGGGATGTTTTTTTAGCGGCAGGGACTGGGAGACTAGTCAGGATAAAGGGAAAGAAGTACAGAGAGATCCTTGATGTTAACCTGCTCAGGAACTCAGCCTAGGATGAAGATTCAAAGTAAAATGTTTGAAGCTTACAGCTTCACACACTCTTGGCATTCTCTCAACCAGTTTCACCTGGAATGCTTTTCCAACAGTCTTGAAGGAGTTCCCACATCTTCTGAGCACTTGTTGGCCGCTTTTCCTTCACTCTGCGGTTCAACTCATCCCAAACCATCTCAATTGGGTTGCGGTAGGGTGATTGTGGAGACCAGTTCATCTGATGCAGCACTCCATCACTCTCCTTCTTGGTCAAATGGCCCATACACAAGCCTGGAGGTGTGTTGGGTCATGGTTCTGTCATATAAAATAAAAGCTGGGACGGCTTATCACTGCAGAATGCTGTGGTAGCCATGCTGGTTAAGTGTGCCTTGAATTCTAAATAAATTACTGACCGTGTCTCAAGCAAAGCACCATCACGCCGATACCTCCATGCTTCATGGTGGGAACCACATATGCAGAGATCATCCGTTCACTTATTCTGCGTTTTACAAAGACACTGCGGTTTGAACCAAGAATCTCAAAATTGGACTCATCAGACCAAAGGACAGAATTCCACCATTGCTTGTGTTTCTTGTCCCAAGCATGTTTCTTATTTTTATTGGTGTCCTTTTAGTAGTGGTTTCTTTGCAGCAATTCAACCATGAAGGCCTGATTCACGCTGTCCTTCATGGTCTGCGTGAATCAGTTGATGTTGTGATGTCTGTTACTTGAACTCTGAAGCATTTATTTGGGCTGCAATCTGAGATGCAGTTAACTCTAATGAACTTATCCTCTGCAGCAGAGGTAACTGTGTCATCCTTTCCTGTGGTGGTCCTCATGAGAGCCAGTTTCAACATGGCGCTGGATGGTTTTTGCTACTGCACTTGAAGAAACTTTAAAACTTCTTCAAATTTTACAGATTAACTGACCTTCATGTTTTAAAGTAATGATTCTCTTCTCTTTGCTTATTTGAGCTGTTCTTGCCATAATATGGACATGGTCTTTTACCAAATAGGGCTATCATCTGTGTGCCACCCCTACCTTCAATCCTCGGGCAGACTCTTCTCTGTATACATCAAAGATGTTGCTCTTGCTGCTGGTGATTCTCTGGTACACCACCATGCAGATGACACCATTCTGTATTCTCTGGCCCCTCTTTGGACTGTGTTAGCTAACCTCCAGACAAGCTTCAATGCCATACAACTCTCCTTCAGTGGCCTTAAACGCAAGCATCACTACTCTGGATGGCTCCGAGTTAGAATACGTGGACAACTACAAATACCTAGGTGTCTGGTTAGACTGTAAACTCTCCTTCCAGACTCACATTAAACATCTCTAATAAAAAATTACATCTAGAATTGGCTTCCAATATCGCAACAAAGCATTGTTCACTCATGCTGCCAAACATACCCTTGTAAAACTGACCACCGACTTGGGCGACGTCATCTATAAAATCGCCTCCAACACTCTACTCAACAAATTGGATGCAGTGTATCACAGTGCCATCCGTTTTGTCACCAAAGCCCCATACACTACCCACCATTGCGACCTGTACTGTCTCATTGGTTGGCCCTCGCTTCATACTCGTCGTCAAACCCACCGGCTCCAGGTCATCTACAATTCTCTGCTAGGTAAAACCCAGCCTTATCTCAGCTCACTGGTCACCATAGCAGCACGCGCTCCAGCAGGTATATCTCACTGGTCACCCCCAAAGCCAATTCCTCGTTTGGTCGCCTCTCCTTCCAGTTCTCTGCTGCAATGACTGTAACGATCTGCAAAAATCTTTGAAGCTGGAGACTCATGTCTCCCTCACTAGCTTTAAACACCAGCTGTCAGAGCAGCTCACAGATCACTGCACCTATACATAGCCCATCTGTAAACAGCCCATCTATCTACCTACCTCATCCCCATACAGTATTTATTTATCTTGCTCCTTTGCACCCCAGTATCTCTACTTGCACTTTCATCTTCTGCACACCTACCATTCCAGTGTTTTTAATTGCTATATTGTCATTACTTTGCCACCATGGCCTATTTATTGCCTGAACTCCCTTCTCTTACCTCATTTGCACTCACTGTATATAGACTTTTTGTTTTCTTTTGTTCTACTGTATTGACTATGTTTTATTTATTCCATTTGTAACTCTGTTGTATATGTCGAATTACTATGCTTTATCTTGGCCAGGTCACAGTTGCGAACTTGTTCTCAACTTGCCTACCTGGTTAAATAAAGGTAGAATAAAAAAATACCTTGTCACACACAACTAATTGGGTCAAACGCATTAAGAAGGAAAACAATTACACAAATTAATTTTTAACAAGGTACACCTGTTAATTGAAATTCATTCCAGGTGACATCCTCATGAAGCTGTTTGTGAGAATGGCAAGAGTGTGTAAAGCTGTCATCAAGGCCGAGGGTTGCTCATTTTGTAGAATCTCAAATATAAAATATATTTTGATTTTAACATTTTTTGGTTACTACATGGTTCTATATGTGCTATTTCATAGTTGTGACTTCATTATTATTCTACATTTAGAAAATAGTAAAAATAAAGAAAAACCGTTGAATGAGTAGATGTCTGAACTTTTGACTGGTACTGTATGCATCTATTTTTAAGTGGCAACCACAATTTAGCAGCTGCATTGCGCCACTACTAATGCATGTAAGGGAAACACTGTAAAATAATTTGGGATGTGACTGTATGGCTTGATAGAGGGCCACTAAAAACTCTTAGCCTTCATTGTTTTCTCTTGACCATGATGCATGAGATGTGTTTTTCACTCTGCAGAGATTGTGGCTCCATCACTCAGCACTAACTCATGCTGCATGTGAACAATACTGTATTGACAGCAGTTTTGTACTTGACAAATGAAAAGGACTTTACAGTGAAGGCCAAGGCATTGGAAGGTTACTATTACTGTTGCCATAAAACAGTTTCCCCCCTTTTGTGTAGAAGGTCAAAATGAAAGTCTAGGGCTTTGGGAGTATAACGTTTCGTTAACATGTTTTCTCTCCAAGTTATGGAAAGGATTAATTTGTTAATAATTTGGTCATTTACCACTTTAAATGGTGTAGGCCTACAGTACACCATTCTATATTGGCATGTTCACTATTGGAGACATTATCTACCCTTCAGTTTCATTATGAATATCAGGAAATAACACCGTTGACTATACAACCACAAGTTTGTGTTTGTGGTCGGACCAAAGTGAAACAGTTCTGTTTTAAGACACTGTCCTCCTGTAATAAAAAGCTTGTCATTACCAAGAAATCTATCCTCATAAGAATTGTCTTGTCCCTTTTCTGTGTAAGTTTGGAGTCTTTCAATTACACTCAGCTCCTATGCTTTTTGGTGGTGACATCCCTAAGTTCTTTTAGTTTACTCAAAAGGATGACTTCTTTCTAGTCCTTGATATTAGCGAGTAACAAAGCATAACTAGTCGGTATTGGAAATGATTCTTGGAAAAGAGCAGTCTTGGGTCAAAGTTTATTAGATTCTAAAGTGAGTTTGGCTGCAACAAAGGCAAGGATTTTTCTTCTCTCCCCTTACTGTTATGTAACCTGTTCTTCAGCACAGCTCTCTGCCTGGCTTCTAGAACAGCAGTCTTCTAATAGAACCCCACCCCCTCATGGAACACAACTGTGCCTTTTTAAAGCACAGTAATTTCCTCTAATGTACTTAATTTGGTATCCCTTAGTCAATCAGTAACATCTTCTCCTCTTTAGCTGTGTGTTCTTTCTCTTTTTTTTTTAAGGGGTTTTATTTTTCTGTCTAATCACCAATCGGAGGCTGTTCCCTACTGCATAAAATATCTAATGGCCAGCCCAGACTAGGCTAGCCACAGGGTTTTTGCTTTATACATTTTTGAACTACTGTGTAAGTTGTGAAACTTGACTATATCAACTACACATACACTGCACTTATCATTTCACAATTGCACTAATATCATCAAAATCAATAGCTTACTACATCAGCATGTTTTCTGGGCTAATTCAGTGGTTCTTATCTAATTAAGTAGATTCACATAAGAATTGTTAAAATAATTTATAAGTAGAAAATTTTACTGTTGCTGTTTCTTGTTTTGATTTAAAGCCCAGTGTCTCAACACTGGTTTTAACTGTCCAAATTCATTGTCAATATGCTGAAGTAGGTTGTAATATTTTGAATACAAAAATTGCTCTTTACACATATGTCAGTCTTGTGTTCAGATTACGTTTATTTTCCTAAATTAGAACTTTTTATGAACTGCAAATGCACATACATTTGCCATGGGTCCACTCGGAGCTGCAATTGATTAGCTTGTTCTACTGTAATCAATATTGTGCCCAAATGATTCACTCACATCGATATTGTTTGGAAATCAATGGAACTGGGACAATTCATTGACGCTACATGTGCCGTTCTCTTCTAAAAGACAAACCTCCAATAACTTGGATGTACTACATTTACCAGTCGATCTACAATAACCTGTAGTTGCCATATGTCAACTTATAGCTTTGTGAGACCATTATATCGGTCGATAGCCGATACGGAAACAATACTTTTTGACTGGATAATTCCAATGGATCACCACCTCACATCGGTTTTAAATTACTTCAGGGATTGGCTTTCATTTGAATTATAGTTTAAGCCTCAAATCCATTAATTTATTTGAGGCCAGAGTCATTTATGGGAGGAGGGAAAAAAAGTATACTACCGACTGCCATATATGACGACAACACCGGTATTAAACGAAAGATATTCATCTGTTTTAAGCAATCAATTTTGTGAGATCGTGATGACTATAAACTTTTAATACTAACATCACCAATCTGAGGATGTAAAAAGGATGTATTTCATATTTTTGTGTGGTGAACATTTCTAATGTAGTAACACGTTCAGCCCATCCATAGGAAAAATTTGCGTAAAATATAAAGAATAAATAATTTGTTAAGATAATGAAATATTTCGATTTGGGATGATAGTAAATGAAGCACACTTTTACATTTTTTATATATTTTTTACAACATTGACATCTGTTTCTGACTACTTTTTAACCACGGAGAGAGTAAAAATCATCTTAAAGACAATTTAACCAGGTGCTGTAGACTAGATCTTCCATAGTGACTGTGCAGCAGCCTGAACCTTTGTTTCTACTCATATGCTCAGGCTACCGATTTGATGTAATAAAAAGCTAATCCTATTTTATTGGAATAATGCCCTTTCCATGCAGGTCATGTATAGCGCTGTGACGGTCATGGAAGTTTGGATGATGATAGTTGGCCAGTCATTTGTTTGCAGTCATCATAATAACCGTTCGAATAATAAAACAAAACACACATTTTCTCTTCCTCTGCTCCTGACCGCATGTGCTGCCGTAGAAATGGAATGAATAGAATGGGCATCCCCATTCAAGTCAATGACAGCATAATTGGTGGACTGGCGGCCATTGCAAGTGTACCCATCAATGTGCCATTATTTGTTGATTCAACTGACATTACATAAAATGCAGTCCATTTCATGAGCCATATCAGTTAACATAATTTTAATTGACATTCTACATTACTATAGAAATGATTGTATCACAATACCAGGAAGCCCTTGTTTTATTTTTACCTTTATTTAACTAGGCAAGTCAGTTACAACAAATTCTTATTTTCAATTACGGCCTAGGAACAGTGGGTTAACTGCCTGTTCATGGGCAGAACGACAGATTCGTACCTTGTCAGCTCAGGGGTTTGAACTCGCAACCTTCCGGTTACTAGTCAGATGCTCTAACCACTAGGCTACCCTGCCGCCTCATGTACCCATGAGTTTACCAGTCAAGTTGCCAGGGTTAGAGGAACCATTCTATTAATTGTATTTCTATGTGTGCTGCTGCTGCTGCATTGTGGTGGCATTGTCTCGCAACCAAAGGCTTGTTTGCTACAACAACATGCTTGTTTCAGTAAGGAGCAATAAAGTTCCATCACATTAAGAGTCCATGTTGCCGCAGAAACGGACTCAATCGCATGAATGCCTGGCCGTCCCCTCTTCAGTCAGCAGTTGTTCCACCCCAAAAATGTAATAAAATTACATTACAAAAAAATGTATGACGGTTATTTTATTTTCATGAGTCTTCATAACTAAGGTAATTGTTCTAGCCATAGTCCCACAGACCAATTGCATGGTTATCACGATAAGCTGGGCGCTAGTAACCATTTTACTATAGCATCACTGCAGATGAAGATTTCACATCCAGTTAAATTTTTATTTGGGGGATACAAAGTAGCCTAGGTTGGTGATTGTACAAAAAGAGCAGCCTATTTAGATACTTTAGCCTACTAGAGAAAGACTGCTCTGCTGATTTTAGAAGTCGTTTGAACACAGTTGTTCCAAACAGCTAGAGCCTTTCACAAAGATGAATCTTCATTTGTAGATTAGGTGGATTCTGTAGTTTTTGTGATGGAATATATTGTGATCAAGTGCAAAAGGAACAGGCTAGATAGGCCTACGTACTAAAGTCAGACGGCTCTGCTATTTAGACGTTTTTAAAGGACAGATTTATTTTTTTAAATCCTGTTTGATAGAGCTTCTTCCGGTTTCTACTTTCTGTGACCCATTAATGATCACAATGACGTAATGCCGCATCTAGCCAAGGTTGTGGGTTCAATTCTTGTCGGTATTGATACTCATACTAAATATGTATGCACTCCCTGTACTGTACTCTTAGTCACTTTGGATAAAAGCATCTGCCAAGTAAATTATACGCTGTTGAAAGTGAGGTGTAGCCTATCTTACAAAAATGAATCATATCTGTAGCATTCATTCAAGAGTGGTTGTCTTTACATAGACAGACAATCTGATTCCACCGGTTGCACAGCCACTCTATTGACATGGAAGATTTTGGAAATGGAGGAGTCATTGATGTATCTGTAAATGGCTTTCTCTCATTATATTATTCAATTGATAGGCTATAACACCAGCCAAGAACAATGACCAAATCCCACAGATGCATCCTATCCCTGTTTTACTTTTCCACTTCCTGTATTTTGAAATGGCAGCAGGTAGCCTAGCGGGTAAGAGTATTGGGCCACTAACTGAAAGGTCGCTGGTTTCAAAAGCCCAGGCGGACTAGGTGAAAAATCTGATGTGCCCTTGAGCAAGACACTTAACCCCTAATATCTCCTGTAAGTTGCTCTGGATAAGAGCGTCTGCTAAATTACTAAAATGTAAACAACTAAATGTGACTGTGGCTAGTCCTAAAATCTACCTGGGGCACATTCGGTAATGGTGAAGTTAGAAATGGCATGCATAGAGTGGACATGTTTCAGTATCTAATATGTCAGAGAGGCATGATTGTTCAAAGCATTTCTATCTCAAGATAACGTGACATCGGACTCTTCTCAACACCGAGATTGCATCTGCAGGTCACGGAGGGGTCACGTCAGGGCCGATGGATATTACGTTCAAACGGGCTGTGTTGAGGTCATGATGATAATCTGCCTGCCTCTGGCTCAGTAGAAACGAATTATGGCCATCTCCCCAGAGTCCCCTTTCTTCCCAAAACCTCCGCAGTCAGTTGATGAGTCGTTTGTGTGTGAACTGATGATGAGGTTTGTTATTTATTGTCATACCCTGTGTTATTTTCCCTTAAGAACCTCCTTCCTGCTGTGTTATGCTGCCTGAGGAGTGTGTGTGTGTGTGTGTGTGTGTGTGTGTGTGTGTGTGTGTGTGTGTGTGTGTGTGTGTGTGTGTGTGTGTGTGTGTGTGTGTGTGTGTGTGTGTGTGTGTGTGTGTGTGTGTGTGTTGCGTGTATGACACTGTGTTATGCTGCCTGAGAAGTGTGTGTGTGTGAGATGCTGTGTTACGTGGTGTCATTTTTGGTGGTTGCTTTACGATGGTCATGGAATGATTGAACCGAATAACGTTTCATAGGTCTACTGAACAAAAAATTGTTGAATATGTTCGTTGTATAGGAGAGTAGGAACACACCATATAGTAATATATAACCTATGACCCTTAGCAGATGTTTTTATCCAAAGTGATTAACAGCATAGAGAGCGCATGTGTTTTTAGCATGTGTAGGTTATGTGATCCCTGCGGGAAAATAACCCATGACCTTGTTGCAAGTGTCGCAATACCAACTGAGCTACACATGGCCGTTTACCTTCAAACTAAAAATGGGCTCGTCTGCTGTTAGTTTCTGTGTTATGTGGTGGTGCTGTTTTCAAGGTGGTTGAGTCCATTGGGTTCAATAAGAAAGTCATTTCATATTGTTCGATACTGAGCAGAAGAAAGTGTTTTGAATATTTTGCAAGCTATAGAACAGATGGGTATAGGTACAATGTTTACCTTCCTACTAGCCATGCTGGTAGTTAGATCTGCCTGTCAATAGTTCTAAGTGATCAGTGGTAAGTCTTCTTAAAGCTGATATTTTACTACTTTTATATGTTTTAAAATTTTAAGCCCTTAAGTGAGTGTTAACCTTTTCTACTGCTGATTCTGAAACATGGAGAGAGGGAGAGCAACTACAATGTTAGGGCCGGGACGATACCAGTATTGCGATACTCGTTAGTATCTTGGCAAGGAAACGAAACACAAAGCAAATTTAACTTCTTCATGAGAACAGCCCTAATGTTGGAAATGAACATTATGTTTATAGCTCACAATATTTTACATACAGCAGGTTAAAGGACCAAAGCGTGAGGTCTGCTTTGGGTTTTACTTCTTGCCATGGAAATTTTTTTGTGATACTGGTATCGTCCCGGCACTATACAATGTATTTGAATCATTTATTATGATTCATTAACATTATTAAGGTAATTTGATTACATGCTGGCTAATCCTGTCTAATTGTAGTGTAAAGCTTTCTCAAGTGGATTAAGCCCCTTAACTGATTATCACATCCCCTTTCAGATTTAATGGATAAAGAAGGGCAGTTTTTCACATGTATTACGGTAGAGTACCTCCTGTGGGCAGTAAGTGTTCATAATAAGCTAATTGTGTTTTAGTTGTTGAGAACTCATGTCAGGGGGACGGACTGTTATGTCACTAATTCCCATCATTCACAGAGCTTTGATGGCTAAGCCTTGTGTTTACTTATTCATGTATCTGCATATCATTGCATCTGTTTGAATATATTCTCTGTTTCAATAATCCCCTAAAAGCATGCTCTTCAGTCAGTAGACTCCAAGACAAACAGGAATAGATGAGTGTTATGCATATCTGTAGCAATTTACAGGACTGTAGGCTTATTGAAAATAAGAATTTGTTCTTAACTGACTTGCCTAGTTAAATTAAGGTAAAATTAAAAATGATAACTGTATTTGTATCCATAATTACATTTTTTGTGTCATAAAGCATACCAGAATACCGATATTATTCCCATATTTACATCACAAACAGTATATACATAGCTAGTCCACAATGCCTCTTATGTTTTTGAACACTCGCTATGTTTCTCTCCCCAGCTTGCCCTGACCCCATCCCAATATACAGTTTGTTTCTCTCCCCAGCTTGCCCTGACCCCATCCCAATATACAGTTTGTTTCTCTCCCCAGCTTGCCCTGACCCCATCCCAATATACAGTTTGTTTCTCTCCCCAGCTTACCCTGACCCCATCCCAATATACAGTTTGTTTCTTTCCCCAGCTTTCCCTGACCCCATCCCAATATACAGTTTGTTTCTCTCCCCAGCTTTCCCTGACCCCATCCCAATATACAGTTTGTTTCTCTCCCCAGCTACGCGCTGACCCCATCCCAATATACAGTTTGTTTCTTTCCCCAGCTTTCCCTGACCCCATCCCAATATACAGTTTGTTTCTCTCCCCAGCTACGCGCTGACCCCATCCCAATATACAGTTTGTTTCTCTCCCCAGCTTTCCCTGACCCCATCCCAATATACAGTTTGTTTCTCTCCCCAGCTTTCCCTGACCCCATCCCAATATACAGTTTGTTTCTTTCCCCAGCTTTCCCTGACCCCATCCCAATATACAGTTTGTTTCTCTCCCCAGCTTTCCCTGACCCCATCCCAATATACAGTTTGTTTCTCTCCCCAGCTACGCGCTGACCCCATCCCAATATACAGTTTGTTTCTCTCCCCAGCTTGCCCTGACCCCATCCCAATATACAGTTTGTTTCTCTCCCCAGCTTTCCCTGACCCCATCCCAATATACAGTTTGTTTCTCTCCCCAGCTTTCCCTGACCCCATCCCAATATACAGTTTGTTTCTCTCCCCAGCTTTCCCTGACCCCATCCCAATATACAGTTTGTTTCTTTCCCCAGCTTTCCCTGACCCCATCCCAATATACAGTTTGTTTCTCTCCCCAGCTTTCCCTGACCCCATCCCAATATACAGTTTGTTTCTCGCCCCAGCTTTCCCTGACCCCATCCCAATATACAGTTTGTTTCTCTCCCCAGCTACGTGCTGACCCCATCCCAATATACAGTTTGTTTCTCGCCCCAGCTTGCCCTGACCCCATCCCAATATACAGTTTGTTTCTCTCCCCAGCTACGCGCTGACCCCATCCCAATATACAGTTTGTTTCTCTCCCCAGCTACGTGCTGACCCCATCCCAATATACAGTTTGTTTCTCTCCCCAGCTACGCGCTGACCCCATCCCAATATACAGTTTGTTTCTCTCCCCAGCTTGCGCTGAACCCATCCCAATATACAGTTTGTTTCTCGCCCCAGCTTGCCCTGACCACATCCCAATATGCAGTTTCTGTTTCTCTCCCCAGCTACGCGCTGACCCCATCCCAATATGCAGTTTCTGTTTGGGAACGAAAGAGTCCAATCGGGACAAGAGGCCAGAGCAGCTTCTCTCCTGTGCAGACTGTGGGAGCAGCGGTAAGTTCATACCCTTTTTTCATTTTTTTATATGACTGTGCCAAACTGGTCTGAACTTGGCTGACCTGGTTACACATTCACCATATTTCAGTTACCTAGACTCCAAGAGAGCCTTTGTCCACTTGACACAATGTGCATGTTTGAGGTCTCACTACATGGCAGTCGGACTGTGCAGAATAACTGCTCTAGATCACCTTGCATCCCACATAACTACTCATTATGTGATCAAGCTTAGTGATTATTCTGCGCCTTGCTGAAACTGATCCTCTCGAACACACTGGCCATGTCATAGTTAGTCTTGCCGACTACTTTCTAAAACTGTGTGCTAATCTTATTACATACCATTTAGAATGTACTGTTGAGTAAAAATACAATTCTCTTCCTCAATAGCAGGAAGTGAATTCTACTAGATGAAAAGTAAAAATTTGATTGCATACTGAATTTCAGAAAGTTCACACATAACACCTTGCATTTAGGCACACCCAATCAGCCTATTATTTAGAATGCAATTACGGGTATTCGGACACGGCCACTGTCTGAATCCCAAATTGGATTATTACCTACGAAGTGCACTACTTTGGATCAGAGCCCTATGGGTAGTGCCCAAAAGTAGTACACTAGGCCTATATAGGGAACAGAGTGCCCCATTTGGGATGAAGCCACAGATAGATAGGAAGCCATCTTTGTACACTGAGTGTACAAAACATTAAGAACACCTTCCTAATATTGAGTTGCACCCCTCTCCCCCTTTGCCCTCAGAACAGTTTTAATTCGTCAGGGCACTCTACAAAGTGTCTAGTGTTCCACAGGGTTGCTGTCCCATGTTGACTCCAATGCTTCCCACAGTTGTGTCAAGTTGGCTGGATGGCCTTTGGGTCATGGACCATTCTTGATACACACGGGAAACGGTTGAGCATGAAAAACACAGCAGCATTGCTGTTCTTGACACAGACCTGTGCACCTCTGTCACCTACTACCATACCCTGTTCAAAGGCACTTCAAATCAAATCAAATCAAATTTATTTATATAGCCCTTCGTACATCAGCTGATATCTCAAAGTGCTGTACAGAAACCCAGCCTAAAACCCCAAACAGCAAACAATGCAGGTGTAAAAGCACTTAAATCTTCTGTCTTGCCCATCCACTCTCTGAATGGCACACATACACAATCTGCTTCCCAATTAAAAGTCCTTCTTTAACCTCTCCTCCCCTTCATCTACACTGATTTGAATTGGATTTAACAGGTGACATCAATTAGGGATCATAGCGTTCATTTGGATTTACTTGGTTAGTCTTGGTTAGTCTATGTCATGGAAAGAGCAGTTGTTCATAATATTTTCTGCACTCAGTGTATATGTAGCTAATGTTGTAGCAGATGTGGTTTAGACAGATTCTATTTAGGCATGGTCAATCTGCAATTTGTGAGTCTGGTTTAAACACAGTGAGTCGATGTGTGCAGGGGTATACCCCGAAATGGTAGCAGCAACTCTAGTGCCATCGGGCCGTTGCCATATTCCTCTCGCATCATGATGTTCTCCTACTTTAGGCTAAACCCTCTACTTGAAGGACTTACTTGATGAACTGTTTCTATTGGATAGTTGGAAAAGGGAGACATGACAGACAAAGGAAGAATTATGGCAAAACTGCCAACAACCCATGGTGGACTGAGGAAGGAAGCTGCAGATTCCACTTAAGTGGCCATTAGAATTTAGAAATCACTCATGTCGTTGAGTGAACGGCGCTCTCGGAATCGGAATGCAACAGCATTCTGGGAACACGGCAGGCAGCAATGAGGGACAGAGAGGGAAATAGGATCAAATGTCATCCATTTTCCACTGCCGTAGATTGGTGTCATTTTCCTTTACTGTTCTTTTCTTTCAGACAAATGTGCTGCTGCTAACCCTCTGTAAAATGACCTCTCATAAGGATTAGTTTGCCTTGGAAACAGTTATTTTAAATGCTGTAAGGAATTATTCTCCCAGTGACATTTTTATAGCTCAAATTTGACTAAGTAGCGTTGAGGTGGTTTTCATTAACCGCTCCTAGTGTACACACATTGTGCTCTGGGTGTAAAGCAGCTGTTTTACAACCATGAGAATGAGCCGGTGAGAGAGGAGGCACGCTTTTACATGACTTTCACGTTTGGGCCCCCATTAGACTGAGTTCTGCTACTGTTTCTGCCTCATTAAGAACAAATTATCTTTAATTAGCTGCTCAGATGTTTGATCATACTGTTTTTTAAACACAGCTTGTGGAAAAGAGCGAGAGGTCCCACCCGGACAGAGACGCACGCAAACGCTGCTTAACATTGTTGATAATGCAATATGTTAATATTTAACCTTGCTGTGTGAACATAATGGGAAGGTCGCGCCTCCCGCTCGGTGAAACTGATACTAAAGTATGTTTCCCAAATAGGACCCTCTTCCCTATGTAGTGCACTAGTTTTGACAACTGCCCTGGGCCCTGGTCAAAATTAGTGCACAACATGGGGAATAGGGCGCCATTTGAGACACCGCCTAAAGGATGGTTGAAATGTGCAGCAACACTAATAACACTCTTTATTTACCTCTACAGGGCACCCATCTTGTCTGAAGTTCTCCCCAGAGCTGACCACAAATGTGAAGAGATTGCGATGGCAATGTATAGAATGTAAAACCTGTAGCTCCTGTCGAATACAGGGCAAAAACGCTGTAAGTATTTTAATACATTAGATTTTTTTCTAAATACAGTGCCATACCATTTAATCTGTGTGAGATAGAGATTGATAATGCTTTCATGGAGACATAATAATGTAATCAACCCGGTAATAAATTTCCTCTTAACAATGAAAATATCTGTGTCCCAAATAGGACCCTATGGCCTATATATAGTGTACTACTTTTGAGCAGGGCTCTGGTCAAAGGTAGTGCACCATATAATGGATAGAGTGCCGTTTGGGACAGAGACATATCATTAAATATTTTTTCAAGCATACATCTGCCATTTCTGGGCAACATGTTGTGCAATGAAGACACAGCCTCTTTTTTTTCTCCATCCACCCTTCAACCAAACATAATTCACCTCCACATACATCATCCATATTAAACTAAACGGACATGTCCCTCTTTAGAGTGAAATGACAGAAGGTGTAACATCTATGCAACAACAGGGAAGCCACCACACAGCCCCACACATGCCTCCTGTCTCCTTGCAGGACGAGATGCTGTTCTGTGACTCTTGTGATCGGGGGTTTCACATGGAGTGCTGCAACCCACCACTCTCAAGGATGCCAAAAGGTAAAGGTGTTCATACATATGGTGGTCTCTCTCGGTCTCTCTGTATGTGTGTGTGTTCTTCATAGGGGGTCTTTAGGTCTGTCAATCATCATAGTAAAGCAGAGATGGCTTATTAGGAGCTTTGCAAGAATATCAAATGATTCCACAGTCCCAGGGGAGAGATATGTAGATTACTGTACATGGCCTACAGCTATGCTTGCAATGATTGAACAGCTACTGTAGTGTAAGACCTTTGGCAGCGGGACTGATATTCATACAAGTCGCATCGCTTTGCTCAAAATGCACTGACATGGGCTGTCTCTCAAATGGTACCCTCTTCCCTACATGGGCCCTGGTCAGAAGTAGTGCACTGTATAGGGAATAGGGTTCCATTTTGGGACAGTCTATTTCAGTGGACCCTGATGTTTGTTTTTTAAATAAAAATGTTATGGATTTCCCTGCTTTGTGCTGAGTAATTGATTGTTGTTCATTGTAAGGAGTGAGTAGGAGTGTGTCCCACTCCCTCGCCATCTGCATTAAAAGGAAATGTTTCCAGTGAATGTGTGGTGTGAGTTGATGAAGCCACCTAACTGATGCTCTCCTCTCTCTAGGTACCTGGGTCTGCCAGGTCTGCAGGCCCAAGGAAAATGGAAAGAAACTGCTGCATAAGAAAGCCGATGAGATCAAACGTCGATATGCAAAGCCAATCGGGAGGCCCAGAAATAAGCTCAAACATAGAATGTAAGTTTGTCACCATGATCTGTAGACATTGCCTTTACTTTAGTGTACCAATAGAAGGTTGTGCAGAGGGTCCATAAACCACATTATTACCTCAAGGAAATCCTTCTGCTTTTTATCGCAATATTTGTTATAAATTGAGTTATGACTAAGTTGTTTTCATAAACGTAGCTTTTGATTCATACCATAGTTTGTGTCCTTGCCTAACCCCTACGCTGTTTCTGTTCTAGGTCTGTAAGCAGTGGTGACGGCTCCATGCTAGCCCGGGGGAGGAAGGGGGTCACCTGGTAGGGGTCAAAAGCTTACCGTCTGTTCCACACCTTCATCTGGTCATGCAGCATCTGTGAAGGACGCCACAGACTTATTGGCTGTTGCTACATCAAACCCCTGTTGGGCCGGTGACGCTGTCACCTTCACCACCCAATTCACCACCTCTTCCACCCCCTCCACCACCCCCCCCCCCTCACGCCCACCTCGTCCTCCTCCACCCCAGCAGTTACACTCACTGTTAACAAGAAAACCAAAGGGCTTATCGATGGGCTTTCCAAATTCTTTACCCCCTCGCCTGTCGGCCGCAGGTCGTCGCGAGCCTGCGAA
The DNA here is from genome assembly GCF_021184085.1 of Oncorhynchus gorbuscha. Classification (NCBI taxonomy): domain Eukaryota; kingdom Metazoa; phylum Chordata; class Actinopteri; order Salmoniformes; family Salmonidae; genus Oncorhynchus; species Oncorhynchus gorbuscha. Next base: position 87,867,808 of record NC_060178.1, read on the forward strand.
ATCTTAGACCCCTCTGCCCTGAAAGGGTCACAGTCTTGTTGTCCTGCTAGGAAAAAGCCGGGCACTCCGCCGAAACTATGGAAACTCAGTCCGTCTCAGTCAGTCGTTGGCTTAGCTGCAAAGTCTGATACAACTCCAAGTCAAAAGCTAACCACCACCACCATTTCTCCCTGTACACTCCCTCTCCTCCCCCCACCCACGTCACTTGGACATAGCCCCACCACCTCCCTGGTCTCCTCCAGCTCCACCTCCGTTAACTCCCCCCAGAGTTCTTCCAGCCAGTCTAGCGTCCCCTCCATCACCAGTCTCTCTAATCACAACCAACTTAAGGGACTCTTTGACGGACTCTCCCATATCTATGCCACTCAGGGACAATCTCGGAAAAAGGGACTGCCTTGCTACGCACCACCTAAGCGCAGACACCGTAAGCAGGACTTAGGGTCCTGTGCCACCGCGTCCAAAACATATTCTCTCATTCCCCATCCTCCCCAACAGCGCCTCGGAAAGAAAGAGATGACAAATAATAGGTTGTTGTTGTCGTCCCACTCCTCCTCCCATCCCAGGCCCGGCCGGCCCAGGGGGCGCCCCTTTAAGGTGGTCAGTCACTTCAGACGTAGCCCCTTTTTAAAAAAGCACAGGACGCTAGGCAGGCTAAGATGTAGAGTGACCCCTCAGAAGGGACCCCAGGAAACACCAGGAAAGGGAGACATGACAGACGAAGGAAGAATTAAGGCAGAGCAAGACCATGGTAAGCAAAGGCGTGAATGCTCCGACCGAAAATACCTGCGTCTACTTCCGCTAGTTTAAATATTTTTTTAACCCAAGGCTTGTGACAAAATGCCTTACCATACCTTACCAATGCCTTACCGTATGAGCTAACAAATGTTTTCTTTTTACAAGAGTGGACAAACTCATTTTGGCTTCGCCCTGCTTTAATTCAATAACATTTTAACAGTTTCTACTACTAATCTTTTACACCACCTACTTTAATTAATTCATTTCTGTTTTTTTTCCCAACTCGTTTAATTTCGTTATTGCGTTTTCACTTTGGCTGCGTAATGAATCTAGCTACGCGGCTTCAGTTCCATCTCTCTGCCGTCGGCTTCTTTGCCAAAGTAGTGCATGGCCCAACCACTAACCCTTTCTTCAAACTCTTCTCTCTTTGTTCTGTCCCAACCACTAACCCCTTCTTCATACTGCTCTCTCCTTTATCTGTCCCCCCTGTCTTTGACCCTATGCATTAGTGCACTGGCTTCGCCAATTGTGATTTTCGCCTAGTTGTGACTGTACTGTTATGTTGTTGGATTATAAAGACTTGCTCTTCTGCCTTCCATTCCACCCTCTCCCAGCACTACCACCACTGTCAGCATTCAACCCTAACTTCCCACAGTCGTTAGGCTGACACACACATACACCATTTATGACTCGAAGTTGACATGATGATTACGTCTATTGATCTACACCCTCCCCCATCTGCTTCGGTGTCATAGGGCCAGATTCCCGGACATAGATTTATCCTACTCCTCGACTAGAAGAAGCATGTTCAATTCAGATTGTCCATTGAGCATGCTTCTTAGTCTAGGACTGGGCTTAATCTGTGTCTGGGAAACCGGCCCTGAATGGCTAAGATTTTTCGAAAGGATCTGGATTTGATTTGAAGGTTTTTTTAAAATAATACTGTGAATAGAATAGTTTTGAAATTGATAAGCCAAAATATCCATGTACACATTTAAAATGTATACTCAAGTCTCAAACTAATCTCAATAATTCATTTTTTAATGTAAAATTTCCACTTCTTAGTGTATAATACATAATTTCAAGTGTTTCATGTATGCTAAAGATGCCTGGTTAGCTTTTCAACATCATTGCTGTTGTATTGTAGTCTCCACACTGCTGCTGTCACTGCATTGACTTTTTAATTAACAGGAAACTATCTGGGGCTGTGTCCCAAATGGCACCCTAGTATTCCCTGCATAGTGCTTTACTTTTGACCAGAGACACATGGACCGTGGTGCAAAGTAGGGCACTATTTACATTTACATTTACATATAGGGAATAGTGCCATTTGGGACGCAGACTTGGTGGGTTGACACATGAAAGCGGTTACGTTAGTAGAGTGATTTAGTTTCACGTCATTACATTCAGGATTTTCATTCACAGGTGCAGAGATGATGATACATTCATTATACAACTCCACAGAGACCTAACTTCGCAGAGGCTGTCTAACAAAACATACATTAAAAGCACATTAAAACCAAATGCATTTACTATACTGAATGTTCACAGGCTACAGAACACTGCTCCCTATCTACTCTATAAAGCTGGGATGATAATCTACCATGTTTGATGGTACTCCTCTGATGTGGCTGTTTGGTTACTGTGACAGCCTGTTTGGTTACTGTGACAGCCTGTTTGGTTACTGTGACAGCCTGTTTGGTTACTGTGACAGCCTGTTTGGTTACTGTGACAGCCTGTTTGGTTACTGTGACAGCCTGTTTGGTTACTGTGACAGCCTGTTTGGTTACTGTGACAGCCTGTTTGGTTACTGTGACAGCCTGTTTGGTTACTGTGACAGCCTGTTTGGTTACTCTACCAGCATGTTTGTGACTGTACCAGCATGTTTGGTGACTGCAACAGGCTGTAATGTTTGGTTACTGTAACAGGCTGTGAAGGTGAATTGAGGGTGAAGCAGGAACCTGGCTTCGTAGCGGTCTCCAGGGAACATGTCACAGAGGAAGACATGGATATATTCACACAGGTCCAAGAGCTCTCGTCGCAGGTGAGGAAACTGTCCAAAATAACTTCTCTCAATCACACTTCTCACACCTATCACCTAATCAATATAAGTTATATGTAGCCTATGGCTTAACATTACAAACCCTAAATCTATGTTTGTCAGATGTTTTCAGACATGAAAATAAGTTTTTATGTCACAAAGGGAAGGGTCCACATTCCAAGTTTCTGTTTGAAGATACTGCCTATGTCAGACTTAGATCATTGATAATGTTTGAATGAGTGCTTGTGGTAAGACATTGAGGCATTTAATTTTGTATTGCCGTGTTTAGAGAAATGGAACCATGACTATCACTAACTCTGGACGATACCCGGCCGTCATTGAGTTTGGGAAGTATGAAATCCAAACCTGGCACTCATCGCCTTACCCACCGGAGTACTCAAGGTACAGTTTATTATTTCTTACACTCAGGTCGGACAAATGCCTTTCAATGCTAGGCTTCTTTATAAGATAAATACTTTATTAATCCCTGAGGGGAAATCTGTGTGTCAACTGATAAATTGAATCCAAATTATAGGCTAACTTTTGTCTCGTTGTCTCTTTCGTTGGCAGATTGCAAAAGCTTTACCTGTGTGAGTTCTGTCTGAAGTACATGAGATGCAAGAACATCCTCCAGCGACACGCCAAGAAGTGTGGCTGGTTTCAACCTCCAGCCAATGAGATTTACAGGAAGGATGACCTTTCAGTGTTCGAGGTCAGAGGTCACTTTTCAAAGTAGTAAAACTATGTGGGCATCCCAAATGGCACCCTATCCCCTATATAGTGCACTCCCTTTTTTAAACCAGGGCCCAATGGCACCCTATTCCCTTTATTGTAAACTGCTCTATATGCCCTGGTCAAAGTAAGTGCACTTTAAAGGGAATAGGCTGCTCTTTTGGACTATGATCATATGCTGGTGTATGTGTATGAAATGTGACTGAATGGTTTCGAGAGAGAGATGGAAAGAATCAACTGTTAGTTTAAATTTGAACAATGTTCTCATGCTGGTTAGTTAAAATTTGAACAATGTTCTCATGCTGGTTAGTTTAAATTTGAACAATGTTCTCATGCTGGTTAGTTTAAATTTGAACAATGTTCTCATGCTGGTTAGTTTAAATTTGAACAATGTTCTCATGCTGGTTTTGTTCCATGTTTAGGTTGATGGAAATGTTAGCAAGCTCTTCTGCCAAAACCTCTGCCTGTTAGCCAAGCTGTTCCTGGATCACAAGACCCTATATTACGACGTGGAGCCTTTCCTTTTTTACATACTAACAAAGAACGACGAGAAAGGCTGTCACCTTGTGGGTTATTTCTCCAAGGTAGGGATATTCAATAGAATGAAAAATATGTTTGGTTAATGCAGTGTCAGTGTCTTTACTATATTAGTCATCTTAAAAGCTAAATGTATTTTGAAGTGTGTGTGTGTGTGTGTGTGTGTGTGTGTGTGTGTGTGTGTGTGTGTGTGTGTGTGTGTGTGTGTGTGTGTGTGTGTGTGTGTGTGTGTGTGTGTGTGTGTGTGTGTGTGTGTGTGTGTGTGTGTGTGTGTGTGTGTGTGTGCTTTCGACAAGGACAGTGGCAGGTGCAATAAATTGCCAGCTTCAGTGCAGCTCTGACATACTTGATCTTTTTCCCCTTCCCTCAGGAAAAGCTTTGCCAGCAGAAATACAATGTCTCCTGTATAATGATCATGCCTCAGTACCAAAGGCAAGGCTTTGGAAGGTTCCTCATTGATTTCAGTAAGTCCCTTAATGCGTTCTAAGAACATAAAACTCAATTCCTGCTTGATTCTAGAATCCTTGCCTGAGTCTTTACAATATAAAATAATCTGTTTTCCCAGGCATACATTTGTGCCCCTAGCTAGGTTTCCATCCAATTTGTGACAGATTTTCATGGGAATATTCGCATATCCGCATAAAAACAATATGCACAGAAATGTTCCCAACAAATTGATCTGTTGCGGATAAAAGGCTGTGCGTGATGACATAGTGCATATAAAAATATTTTTTGCAGTTAAATTCCCAATAACAGGGCCCCCAGGTGGCGCAGTGGTCTAAAGCACTGCATCGCAGTGCTAGCTGTGCCACCAGAGACTCTGGGTTTGAGCCCAGGCTCTGTTGCAGCCGGCCGCGACCGGGAGGCCCATGGGACGGTGCACAATTGGCCCAGCGTTGTCCGGGTTAGGGAGGGTTTGGCCGGCAGGGATATCCTTGTCTCATCGCGCACTAGCGACTCCTGTGGCGGGCCGGGCGCAGTGCACGCTGACTAGGTCGCTAGGTGTACGGTATTTCCTCTGACACGTTGGTACGGCTGGCTTCCGGGTTGGATGTGTGTTGTGTCAAGAAGCAGTGCGGCTTGGTTGGGTTGTGTTGTGTTTTGGAGGACGCATGGCTCTCGACCTTCGCCTCTCCCGAGTCCGTATGGGAGTTGCAGCGATGAGACAAGACAGTAACTACTACCAATTGGATACCACGAAATTGGGGAGAAAAGGGAGTCAAATAATAAATTAAATATATTTTTAAAAAACATACAAGGTTTCCATCGCATTTTCAACTCTCTATGATCTATGTCATAAAACATGTTGTGTTATATAGCGAATGTTTCCACTCTGGTCTTGGCACGTGCACTCTAGCCTACAGCTGGCAGATACAGTGGGGATATTATGAGATTATTAGATTATTATGGATAAAAGAGCAAGATTTATTTTAATTTATCAAACAGCAGCCATGATCATGTCACCAGAATAAGACCCTCGATATTTATTAGAAAGGAGCATCAAGCTCATCACCTTGCACTTTCACCACCCTGTGAAGTTCATAATTCATTTAATCTGTAGCCTAATAAACTGCATGCTTTCCTGACTCATAGTGGGAGGATCATACCATCTCATTGCATTACTCCAAGTTTACTTCGATATGATAGTTATTATATTGCAATTCATTTTACTGAAATAAAGAAGATCCCACCTTGTCTAGCATATGTTTTGTCGACATTAGGAAAGTTTACTGACAAATTTGCTATTTCCATCAGGCCTCTGGTGACTTTTTTATACTCACAGAAAAATTGTTGTGAATTAATTGAAATGGGTATATCAACGCAATTTACATGCGTAAGTAATAATGTTTTCAATATTATAAATTATAAATAATTTATAAATAGAATTATAAAGACGTATTAGGTTATGTCTGCATAAGTTAATATTTGATATCTAATTACATTTAGCAGCCTGTTTGCCTAGGGGTCCATTATTGGAATAACCCTCCACTCGGAATTTGGACTGTTTGTCATAGCTGGTGGGTTTGGGTGGTAGAGCTGTAATGGAGCATTTGATTTGCTGCTCACTTTGCCAGCATCATACCACCCTGCATCCCACTGTTGGCGGGCCTCTGAAGCTAAGCGCGGTTGGTCCTGGTCGGTACCTGGATGGGAGACTAGATGCTGCTGGAAGAGGTGTTGGAGGGCCAGTAGGAGGCACTCTTTCTGGTCTAAAAAAGAATACCCCAATGGTCCAGGGCAGTGATTGGGGAGATTGCCCTATGGGCCCTGGTCAAAATTAGTGCACTATATAGGGAATAGGGTGCCATTTAGGACAAAACCACAGACATTTTCCAATAGCGCTCTCTTGGAGACTCTGTCTGAACTTATTTTTTAAATATATTTTTTATTTTACCCTTATTTTACCAGGTTAGTTGAATGAGAACACATTGTCATTTACATTAACGGTCTGTGGAATAGTTACATGGGAGAGGAGGTGAATGAGTGAGCCAATTGGAAGCATGGGAAGGTTAGGTGGCCATGATGGCATGAGGGCCAGATTGGGAATTTTCCCAGGACACTGGGATTAATCCCCCTACTCTTACAACAAGTGCCATGGGATCTTTAGTGACCACAGAGAGTCAGGACACCCGTTTAACGTCCCATCTAAAATGAGGCACCCTACACAGGGAAAAGGGTGCCATTTGGGGCGGAAACTGTGTTTTTGAAACTGGAAGTTGTTTAGATTAAGATTTTTCTGCTTTTATTGGATTGTATTAGAGGAGCAATTTGTCTCGGGTAGCTTGCTGTGAGAGGGAAAGCATTAGCTCCGTTTGCCAGCGTGAATGCGGTTTTCTAGTCATTACTCCTGAGGATTCTGAATAATCTCTTTGTTTTGATTTAAAGATGGTAAACCACAGCTGATACATTTATAAAACACACAGAATAACATGACTTGTTACTGTAGTGTTACATTTATTATTATCTGTGTTTTAGTTAGTTATTCATCTTTGTTCTAGCAGCTCATTTATTTGTTGTCAATTATTGGCTCTCCTCTCGTCTCAGCTTTGGGTAATGAATACTGTCATAATGACTGGAATATTATGTATTCAGTGTTTGGTGATTAGATGTGCTTGTTTGGTTCCTTGTAGTGGGTGCACACATTAAAAGACATTAATTAATTTCAAGCTGCTTATAATGGATGACCCTTGACAGGACAGCTATAAAACTAATTACATACAGACACAGCTACCTTTTTACTTAGTTTTTTTCCTCTTCATTATCTCTGATAAGTGCAACCTCTTGTGAGAAATGACATCCAGCTGCTTCTCCCCTCCATTTGTTGTCACTTTTTCTCTCCTCTTTTTTTTCCACTCACCCTCCTCTCCTCCACCTCCTTTGTTGCTCTTGCCAGCATCATAGCATCTGACAGAGGTTGAAGGAGAGGATGTCTGATTACCTCTCCTCCATTTCTACTCTCTGAAGGTGAAAATGGAGCTGCTCCCCAACACAGGATGTCACGTCAGATTATGATATGTACTGCAGTCTAAGACATGCAGCAGCAACAACCGTCTCTAGCTAGCTGGAGTAAATCATTGTATTTTTGTCAGCATGTATCTTTTTAGGTAACATACGAGCCTACTTTCTCACAGCATTGTATTGTTTTAATAGGTTTTTTAAGATGACCTACCTTTTCAAAAGATGGCAGCATTTACATGCAGCACAATTCAAATGTATTTAGTTTTGTGTGCCGTAGAGCTAAATGGAGAACACCCTCCTGTTCGTAAGAGTCTCACACTTCCATATTAGTTTGTAGGCCACACCGTTCGGAAACTACAGATGTTTTTGTGAGAAGACATAGGTTCAGAATGTCATGGTCTGACCAACACCGCTGTAGCTCGGGCCACCTTTCACCATAGATGTTGAAGCCTTGACAAAGTTAGATGGGCTAGATTGAAACGCAGCACATGGGATTCTTTTATTATGTTAATTAGATTGTCGCACATGATTTAATGCTTTCTCACAACATTGTTGATTTGTTATAATATTGTAGGTCTTTTTAGGGTACTGTCTTTTTTGAGGTTATGTCTTCTCACACCATGTTGTTTTGTTTGAATGTGTCTGTTTCAGGTTACCTTCTGACAAGGCAGGAAGGACAAGCTGGCTCCCCAGAGAAGCCTCTGTCAGATCTGGGTCGCTTATCCTACCTGGCATATTGGAAAAGTGTCATGGTGGAGTACCTCTATAAGCAGCCAGATAAACACATCAGCGTTAAAGGAATAAGCAGGGCCACTGGGATGTGTCCGCATGATATCGCCGCTACTCTCCAGCATCTCTGCATGATTGACAGGCAGGACGGCAGGTCAGTCCTAACTCACACACTCGCTGTGTGTGCGCACCCTGTCTGACTCAGACTTATTCAGGCCACTGGGTATTTTTAACATGTTAGCCATTAATGCAGCAGAATATTGGCAGAAGTAAGTCAGGTTAAGGAAACAGACAGACAGAACAGCCTGCTGCTATTCCAGCCTGAGAATCCTCCGTTTCAGCTTTATTAACTTATGTAACGCCATGGGTCATGTGGATTCACTCTACAACAGCTGGTCTTTTTCTTATTGGTTTACTGTGAAAGTACTTTGACAGTACTTACTGACAATTGCTAACTTAAAATTGGCTTTTTGATTGTTTGGTTCATTTGTTTATGATTGGCTCTTCAGATTGTAATGATCAGAACGGGTTGATTTGATTCATTTGTGATTTCTCTCTAGGGTCGTAGTGATCAGAAGATATCGATTGATGTTCAGTTTTATTAACTACAAACACTATATTTGTTTCATGTCACATCATACATGAATATGTTGAGAGCTTGTGCTTTTTGTCATATTTTTTGATTGCTTCTCTCCAGGTTTGTGGTAATCAGAATAGATTGATTGATCTTATTGGTTATTGATCTCTAGGTTTGCGGTGATCAGAATAGATTGATATTATTGATTATTGTTCTCTAGGTTTGTGGTAATCAGAATAGATTGGTTGATCTCGTTGATGATGTTTCTTGGTTTGATTGACTGATTTTGATGTTTCTTATTGCTCTTCTTTAGGTTTGTGGTGATCCGAAGAGAGCGGTTGATCCAGAGGCACATGGAGAAGCTGCGAGCCAGCCCCAGGCTGAATCAGGTGGACCCTGACGCACTGCACTGGACCCCCACCCCCAGGCTGAATCAGGTGGACCCTGACGCACTGCACTGGACCCCCAGCCCCAGGCTGAACCAGGTGGGCCCTGACACACTGCACTGGACTCCCAGCCCCAGGCTGAACCAGGTGGACCCTGACGCACTGCACTGGACCCCCAGCCCCAGGCTGAACCAGGTGGGCCCTGACGCACTGCACTGGACCCCCGCAGTGGCCCTCAACGCTGTCCTGTCTGAGGAGGAAAGAGAGGTCGAGATGGATGTAAGTCTTGCATGCGCGCACACACAGTGTCTTTCAACTCTGGACTTGACACTGTTCAACTCAGTTCAGTCTGTAGTCTAATCATGGTGTTCAGTCTGTAGTCGAATCATGGTGTTCAGTCTGTAGTCTAATCATGGTGTTCAGTCTGTAGTCTAATCATGGTGTTCAGTCTGTAGTCTAATCATGGTGTTCAGTCTGTAGTCTAATCATGGTGTTCAGTCTGTAGTCTAATCATGGTGTTCAGTCTGGAGTCTAATCATGGTGTTCAGTCTGGAGTCTAATCATGGTGTTCAGTCTGTAGTCTAATCATGGTGTTCAGTCTGTAGTCTAGACTGTGATTAGGTTAATCATGGTGTTCAGTCTGTAGTCTAGACCATTATTAGGTTAATCATGGTGTTCAGTCTGTAGTCTAGACCGTTATTAGGTTAATCATGGTGTTCAGTCTGTAGTCTAATAATGGTGTTCAGTCTGTAGTCTAATCATGGTGTTCAGTCTGTAGTCTAATCATGGTGTTCAGTCTGTAGTCTAGACTGTGATTAGGTTAATCATGGTGTTCAGTCTGTAGTCTAGACCATTATTAGGTTAATCATGATGTTCAGTCTGTAGTCTAGACCATTATTAGGTTAATCATGGTGTTCAGTCTGGAGTCTAGACCATTATTAGGTTAATCATGGTGTTCAGTCTGGAGTCTAGACCATTATTAGGTTAATCATGGTGTTCAGTCTGTAGTCTAGACCATTATTAGGTTAATCATGGTGTTCAGTCTGTAGTCTAGACCATTATTAGGTTAATCATGGTGTTCAGTCTGTAGTCTAATCATGGTGTTCAGTCTGTAGTCTAATCATGGTGTTCAGTCTGTAGTCTAATCATGGTGTTCAGTCTGTAGTCTAATCATGGTGTTCAGTCTGTAGTCTAATCATGGTGTTCAGTCTGTAGTCTAATCATGGTGTTCAGTCTGTAGTCTAGACTGTGATTAGGTTAATCATGGTGTTCAGTCTGTAGTCTAGACCATTATTAGGTTAATCATGGTGTTCAGTCTGTAGTCTAATCATGGTGTTCAGTCTGTAGTCTAATCATGGTGTTCAGTCTGTAGTCTAATCATGGTGTTCAGTCTGTAGTCTAATCATGGTGTTCAGTCTGTAGTCTAATCATGGTGTTCAGTCTGTAGTCTAATCATGGTGTTCAGTCTGTAGTCTAGACCATTATTAGGTTAATCATGGTGTTCAGTCTGTAGTCTAGACCGTTATTAGTTTAATCATGGTGTTCAGTCTGGAGTCTAGACCGTTATTAGGTTAATCATGGTGTTCAGTCTGGAGTCTAGACCATTATTAGGTTAATCATGGTGTTCAGTCTGTAGTCTAGACCATTATTAGGTTAATCATGGTGTTCAGTCTGTAGTCTAGTCCGTGATTAGGTTAATCATGGTGTTCAGTCTGTAGTCTAGTCTGTGATTAGGTTAATCATGATGTTCAGTCTGGAGTCTAGACCGTTATTAGGTTAATCATGGTGTTCAGTCTGTAGTCTAATCATGATGTTCAGTCTAGTCTAGGCCGTGATTAGGTTAATCATGGTGTTCAGTCTGGAGTCTAGACCATTATTAGGTTAATCATGGTGTTCAGTCTGTAGTCTAGACCATTATTAGGTTAATCATGTTCAGTCTGTAGTCTAGGCCATTATTAGGTTAATCATGGTGTTCAGTCTGTAGTCTAGACCATTATTAGGTTAATCATGGTGTTCAGTCTGTAGTCTAGACCATTATTAGGTTAATCATGATGTTCAGTCTGTAGTCTAGACCATTATTAGGTTAATCATGGTGTTCAGTCTGGAGTCTAGACCGTTATTAGGTTAATCATGGTGTTCAGTCTGGAGTCTAGACCGTTATTAGGTTAATCATGATGTTCAGTCTGTAGTCTAGACCATTATTAGGTTAATCATGGTGTTCAGTCTGGAGTCTAGACCGTTATTAGGTTAATCATGGTGTTCAGTCTGGAGTCTAGACCGTTATTAGGTTAATCATGGTGTTCAGTCTGGAGTCTAGACCGTTATTAGGTTAATCATGATGTTCAGTCTAGTCTAGGCCGTGATTAGGTTAATCATGGTGTTCAGTCTGTAGTCTAGACCATTATTAGGTTAATCATGGTGTTCAGTCTGGAGTCTAGACCGTTATTAGGTTAATCATGGTGTTCAGTCTGGAGTCTAGTCCGTTATTAGGTTAATCATGGTGTTCAGTCTGGAGTCTAGACCGTTATTAGGTTAATCATGATGTTCAGTCTAGTCTAGGCCGTGATTAGGTTAATCATGGTGTTCAGTCTGTAGTCTAGACCGTTATTAGGTTAATCATGGTGTTCAGTCTGGAGTCTAGACCGTTATTAGGTTAATCATGATGTTCAGTCTGTAGTCTAGACCATTATTAGGTTAATCATGGTGTTCAGTCTGGAGTCTAGACCATTATTAGGTTAATCAGGTTTGTTCGTGCTGGGCTGGAGGAAAAGCCTACACACTCGGTACATTAGCTCTCCATGACCCCCGCATTAGTTGGAGCCCCCTACGTTAGTAGTAAAGACATGCGTTTGTATGCCTCCACGTCAGCTAACGTGATGCATGATCATTCATCATCCCACATACTGTTAAAGGTGTTGTTTGAACCAAGGCCGTTAATGTGCTTAGCATGTTCACTGTCACTAGGCATTTAATGTGGTGCAAGATTGCCCCAAATCAGTTCAGTATATCATTACATAATGAATAGTGCTAAATATTCCATGACATGCAATCAAATTGAATTGCTTAACAGCAAATGCTTCCTCTGCTCTGACACTCAAACATTATCAAGAGAACCTGTGGTGATGCATTTGTCATGATGTTAATTCAAATCGTGTGTCTATTTCCTCATTAGCCTTTTCATTGTGATGTTAAGCTAGCTGCCTGTGTTTCCCAGAGACAATAACAATGTCTGTCTCTCTGTGTGTAAATTCCAGGCTGAGTGACTGATGTGCCTGTCTGTCTGTTAATTCCAGGCTGAGCGACTGATGTACCTCTCTGTGTGTTAATTACAGGCTGAGCGACTGAAGGAGCAGGCTAGTTGGGAGAATGAAGAGAGAGCGGTGTCCTATCTGATGACTAGCATACATCACCCTCGTCCTCCCACTAAGGTCTACAGTAAGAACCCCTTCAGAGCATATGAGCGTCGCCCCACAACCGCTGGAGACCAAAGACTGCACGCCTCTGAGGAATGTAGTGATGACGAAGATGAGGATGATTCTGATGGATCGCCTCCCATCCTAACGAAAGCCCATGCTATGTTTGGTGTCAAGAGAAAGGTGAGAGCTGGAAATTAGTTATTTGACACATTTCCTCATTGCAGGGTGAGGTGGCTGCAGTGTGATTGGTGGATTATATAGGGATATAGGGTTTACATAGGGATCGAAAAAGAAGGGAGTTCAATTGAATGTTATGCAATAGTTTCAGAATTAGATTGTTTTCCATCATTATATAATGCGACTTGGTATCTGAAGATGTGTTGTCTACCAACTAAGGTGTGTTAAATGTTCTTGGCTGCAATGAAAGATTCACTCAGTTCTCTAGATTATGTTAAATAATCCTCGGTACAGTACAACAAACAGTTGTGATTTTTCTGGTGCTGTTGTGTAGCAAGCAGCCAGACTGAACCTTGTTCAGTGGTCATGGCTAAGGCAGACAGACTGAACCTTGTTCTATTGTCAGTGGTCATGGCTAAGGCAGACAGACTGAACCTTGTTCTATTGTCAGTGGTCATGGCTAAGGCAGACAGACTGAATCTGGTTCTATTGTCAGTGGTCAACGCTAAGGCAGACGGACTGAATCTTGTTCTATTGTCAGTGGTCATGGTTAAGGCAGACAGACTGAACCTTGTTCTATTGTCAGTGGTCATGGTTAAGGCAGACAGACTGAATCTTGTTCTATTGTCAGTGGTAATGGCTAAGGCAGACAGACTGAATCTTGTTCTATTGTCAGTGGTAATGGCTAAGGCAGACAGACTGAATCTTATTATATTGTAGCGTCTGCTAAATGACTTAAATGTAAATGTATTGTCAGTGTTCATGGCTAAGGCAGACAGACTGAATCTTGTTCTATTGTCAGTGGTCAACGCTAAGGCAGACGCACTGAATCTTGTTCTATTGTCAGTGGTCATGGTTAAGGCAGACAGACTGAATCTTGTTCTATTGTCAGTGGTCATGGCTAAGGCAGACAGACTGAATCTTGTTCTATTGTCAGTGGTCATGGTTAAGGCAGACAGACTGAATCTTGTTCTATTGTCAGTGGTCAACGCTAAGGCAGACGGACTGAATCTTGTTCTATTGTCAGTGGTCATGGTTAAGGCAGACAGACTGAATCTTGTTCTATTGTCAGTGGTCATGGCTAAGGCAGACAGACTGAATCTTGTTCTATTGTCAGTGGTCATGGTTAAGGCAGACAGACTGAACCTTGTTCTATTTTCAGTGGTCATGGTTAAGGCAAACAGACTGAATCTTGTTCTATTGTCAGTGGTCATGGTTAAGGCAGACAGACTGAACCTTGTTCTATTTTCAGTGGTCATGGTTAAGGCAGACAGACTGAACCTTGTTCTATTGTCAGTGGTCATGGCTAAGGCAGACAGACTGAATCTTGTTCTATTGTCAGTGGTCATGGTTAAGGCAGACAGACTGAATCTTGTTCTAATGTCAGTGGTCATGGTTAAGGCAGACAGACTGAATCTTGTTCTATTGTCAGTGGTCATGGCTAATTTAAATCCTTCCATGGTTTTCACATCTGTGTTGTCGATAGGCCACTGCTCCCTCGTGGTGAAGATGATATTACAACAGATTGTGGTCTAGAAGTTAGGAACCCACTCTATTTCACACAGCAGGAATATGTCCTCTAGATAAGACTGCCTGCTGATGGTTGTTGCAGTTAATTAGTGAATTTGTTACAGGATTGCTTTCATAGTCCTTACTGGGTTTAATCACTACCACAAAAAAGTGACATCCTTGTAATACCCACTCAGTGAAAAACTGGAGTGTATGTAGAATGTGGTCTGAGTTAACTCTGCCTGTCTCATTTGTGGTTCTCTAAACCAGTCAGCCTTCATCTGTGGGAAAGAGTTGCTCAAGCGTTCGATGCTCACATTGTGTGGTTTGAGCATTTTACATTCAGAACAAAAGTTTACAATGAGGCCCGGTCCTCCCTGCAGACATTTTACCAGGGCCTTGAGTGTCTCTCTCTGTAGCTATTAAACTGCAGAAAGAGTTTAGAGAGGAAGTATTATGTTTATTTTAACCTTTTTTTTCCACCCATCTGTTTTGTCTGTCTTGGAGAGCAGTTGTGCTCAGAAATGGAAAGTAAGTTTAGTCCAGGACTAAGCTTAATCTGTGTCTGAGAACACGGCCCTAAAGTTTAACATTTGATTTGTGTTCCAGAGAGAGAGAGCTGAGAGAGCTGTCATGCTCAAGAAGAGAGGTCGCAAGAGAAGAAGGATTAATAGCAGTGTGACGACAGAGACCATCTCTGAGACGACGGAGGTTCTGAACGAACCGTTTGACAACTCTGAGGACGAGAGGCCCATGCCCCTGCTGGAGAGGACCTGCAGGGTGGGCGAGATGGAGGAGGAGGGGCTGAGGAAACCAGTGAAGAGACGCAGAGGTCGTCCGCGGCTGGAGAAAACCACGGATAGAGACAATTGTGAACACTGGAATGAAGGTAACTAAATCCTTCAGATGTTTTTAAGAAGCTGTATTTTAAGTTGTAAGTTAAAATGGACAGCATACATCCCTTTAAATCTTAACATCACAACATCAATTTGCTCAAATCACTGATGTTCTTTTCTTTCTTCTAGTAGCCGGTGTCCTGTCAAAGAAACTGGGCAGGCCTCGAGCGGTTAAGCGCAAGAAGGGCTGGCCTAAAGGAGTGAAAAGGGGGCCTCCAAAATGGCGTCTGAAGAAGGAGAGGAAGTTGGGCTTCAAGCTGAACCTCTACACTCCCCCCGAGACGCCGCTGGAGGCCGAGGAACCCCACATCCAGGCCGAGGAGCCCAAGGAGGAGCCGGAGGACCAGGACAAGGCCTCGACCATCACGGAGGAGGAGTCAGAGTCCGGCAGAGACCTGGTCAGTCGTGACACAGTTATGGACAAGTGCCTGCCCTCAGAGCCCCACATTCCCATGGAGGAAGAGAGTCCTAGTAAACTGAGCTCCCCTGGGGTATCTCCTGTGGCTTCTCCCATGGCCTCTTCTTCGGTAGCCTCCCCTATGGCCTCTAGAGCTAGCTCCCCTGTCTTCTCTCCTGTTGGCTCCGCTATGTGTTCTCCCGTCAGATCCCCCATCCGTGACGAGCCACCGGAGGAGGACCCACAAGCCAGTGAGCACGGGGACTCTCAAGCTCCTTCTCCATCCAAACAGCTGGACCACAGCACTGAAAGATCAGCCGAGGATGATGAAGACGAAGAGGCCACTCACCTGGACGCGGACGATGAAGACGAGAGTCGCATGGAGTCGACGGCAGAGCCAGAGAAAGAGGAGCAAAAGCAAGAGCCAGAGCCTTGTCAGGAGCCTCCTGAAGCGGAGTCCTGCACCACCCTGACGTTTTTACATCCAAATGACAACAATAAGGATTCTGAACGACGTCAGGAGGGGTCTGAAGGGATGGCCTATAGGTGTGAGGAGGAGCGGCCGGCCAACACTGGAGACGAGAGAAGAGATGGTATCCAGGAACAGGCACCAACCACAGTAGCAGCAGTAGACTCTGACCACCCCGTTGACTCCGAGTCAGAGGAGAGTAGCAGTCAGGAGGCTCGACACCAGTCCCAGCAGACAGAAAGGGATAGAGAGATGCTTGCTGCTCTGAGTCCTTCTGCTGTGCTGAGAGATCGAGAGGAGGATCGAGAGGAGGATCGAGAGGAGGATCGAGAGGAGGATCGAGAGGAGGATCGAGAGGAGGATCGAGAGGAGGACCGAGAGGAGGACCGAGAGACGGCCCAGGCCGTGCAGAGCCTCACCCAGGAGACAGAGCGCGACACAGAGACACTGCAGGACAGCTCCAGCTCGGTGTTCCACCAGGAGGCGAGCCACAGCCTGCAGACCCACCCTATGGTCCCCCATAGCCCCCCTCACACCCTAACCTCGCTGGACGAAGGCTGCCCACAGTCGGACCACAGCAGCCCCCTGTCCTCGGCCCACTCCCACCCCAGCCAGTCGGTGCGCTCTGTCAGCAGCCCAGCGTTGTCCATCCTGGAGAGTAGCAGAGGCAGCAGCAGTGGAGGAAGTGGCGCAGGAGGAGGTTACACACAGATCAGCCCTGACCACGGCTCCAGCGGCGGAGCCTCCATCTCAGTCCCCTCCTCCCTTCACAACATGGAGACCAGCCCCATGATGGACGTGCCGTCGGTGTCGGACCACTCATCCCAGCAGGTGGTGGACAGCGGCTTCAGCGACCTGGGCTCCATCGAGAGCACCACAGAGAACTATGAGAACCCCAGCTCCTACGACTCCACACTGGGAGGCAGCATCTGTGGCGGTGCCGGGGGTCCGGGCGGACCTGGGGGCCCCCCCCAGAACAGCTGTTCCTACGGCCCCCTCCCCCCCAGTGGCCTGGTGCAGAGCAGCTGTGCCGTCAGCCAGCAAATGGGGGGTGTAAACTCTGGAAGCTGTGGCATGATTCAGCAGAATAGCCTGAGCTCCCCGCAGCACTGCAACGTCAAGTCACCACAGGGCTGTGTGGTGTTGGTGGAGCGACCACCGAGTAATGGTCAGCACAGTCACAGCCAGCACAGTCACAGTCAAACAGTCATACACAATCCCCATGGCCATACTAGGCACACTATCACTCCACACAATCAGCATCCGCAACATAATCAGCCTCACAGCGCTCCACACAATCAACACAGCCAGATAACGCAACACAACCCACACACACACCCTGCACACAGTCAGCCACATGGTGTACATCACAATCAACACAGCCTTCACAGTCAACACAGCCTTCACAATCAACACAATCAACACGGTCAACACAGCCTTCACAATCAACACGGTCAACACAGCCTTCACAATCAACACAGCCTTCACAATCAACACAGCCACAGTCAGCAACAGGCTATGACACAGTGTGGCATGCCTACCAACTTCACGGCGCCCATTCAGCTAGCTGACATCCCTGAGTCAGGCAACCCCAACCTGAGCAGCATCTATGAGAGGATGAACCAGGAGGGCTATGGCAGCGGTCATTACTCCCAGCCCTCGGCCACCTTCAGCCTGGCCAAACTGCAGCAGCTGACCAACACCCTCATAGACCACCCTCACTCTCTGCCTTTTAACCACTCTGCCTCCCACGCCCACCCTATCACATCCTATGCAAACAGTACCTCCCTGTCATCACACTCGCAGCACTCTGGCCTGGTGTCTCTGTCCCAGTCCCCCCACCCCAGCCACCCTCGCCCCCATGGGGTCTCTCCTCTCCCCGGTGGCCCCCAGGTCCAGGTGCAGGCCACCATGACCCCCCCTCTGACCTCCTCCCACCCCCTCAGCTCCCCACAGATGATGCTGCAGCGCAACACCATGGGCATCCCTACCTCCCAGTGGACTCTACAGGCTCAGATGGCCCCCGGGGGACCCAAGGGCCCCACACACATTGCCATGCGCTCCAAGTCAGCGGCCTCTGGTCTCTCCTCCCACCCCCACCACCAGCAGCAGATGTACAGCCACACCCGTGGGCCCCCCCAGACAGTCACCATGCAGGCCCCCTCATCCCGGACGCTGTCAGCCATGCCAAGGGGCATGAACATGGGCACGGTCAACATCATGCCGGCCCCTGGCAATCCATACAACCATGCTGTTAGTGTCAACTCCATGAACATGCCCTCTGCCTCCATCAACCACGCCATGAACGGCTACCATGTCACAACCCAGGGGCCAACTATGATGGCGGCCAACGGTGGTTACCACAGCAACCAGATGTCGGGCCACCAGATGACGGCGGCCTACATGAACCAGTCACCCGGGGCCCAGTACGCCTCTATGCAGATGGGCATGATGGGAACACAGCCATACCCCCAGCAACCCATGCAGGCTCCGCCGCACAGCAACATGTACTCTTCAGCTGGTCAGCACGGATACATGACCAACACCGGACCTATGTCCAAGCAGACACTCAAAGGGCCTTTCATCAGACGGTAACCCATGGTTACTAACCTAACGGTTAATGAAACCGTAGCTAATGACAAACAAACTGAATCAATCTGACTGGATGTTTAAATCACACAAATGTGCATTATTATTACTACGAGTCCTAGATGCACAAATTTGGCCTTTTTTTGTTTGTTGATAATGTTTGTTTCTTTGTTTTCATTTTGTTTATAGTTACTTAAAAACCAGCACTTGGAAAGAATGCAAAAAGTTTCATCAACAAGCAAACTTTTTACAACAAGCTACTATCTATGTCAAAGTATTTTTGTTCCTAACAGATTTGTGTTCTTTTAGGTTCTAAGCCTTACGTCATGAAGATAAAAATGTATTTAATTAGTATTAGTCTCCCTGGTCACTCCTTAGGGTAGAGGGGGGAGGAGACTGGGAAGAGACTTCATCACCGGGAGTGAGTGTAGTTATGTAGCAGCCTCAAACTAAGCCATCTAATGTGCCTGCTACAAACAGACTTAAACAAGTGGATATTCCTAGAACCTGTTCAGTGTACCTGTCTAACAGTGCTGACGATTAGTTTGTACTATACTCATGCCTTTGTATATTTAAATTATTGTACTTATTTTGTAAAGCATGCTTCGGTCTCCAGTCTCCGTTAGTAACAGTGCATTGAGTAGTACTGTACAAGTGTTGTGCTTAATAGCAAGCCATTCTAAATATATTTTGGCCTTTATTAGGTTCCCCCTCTCACAGGGTGGGGGAGAAAGATGAAACTATATTTTGTTAATTCTAATAATGTAAAAAAAAGTGTAAACTTCTTTAGTCCTGTTCTTCTGTATGTTTGAGAGGTTTCATTGCTATGTATGTATAATTCTGAAGTCTTTTGGAACAGATGTCCTTCCTTGAGGCAGCTTTCTGTTTTATAACACAGAAGACTGATTTCTGTCAAGATAACTAAGCATATCTCAGTGTTTGTACCCTGACTCTGATTCTAAAACATTTCAAAGAGGTGTACAAATGTCGAGAAATGTGGCGGAATTTTAAAAAAACAACTAAATGATTGATGATTATTATTAATAATAAAGAAATATACATTTAGTCCAAAGTCGATATTTTACATAAAGCCTTTAAAAAGTAACATTTTAATTCCATCTGTAGATTTTTTTTCTATCTTTATAAAATGTTTGGATGTGGATAAGACTAGGGGATGTAACTAGACCAAACTAAGCTAACGGATTGCATGTAAAAAGCAACTTGTGTTTTTGTCTATATTGCTCTTTTGTAGCCGTTCTACCTGTACAGAATGGCTGGTAGGGTGAGAGCCATGTCTCCCATGTGCACAAACAAGCAGTCTTTTATTGAAGCCTTTCTCCTTTGTCAGTCACTTAAAAATGGTGTACATTTTTGCATAAAATAAGTTAGGATTGACCATGCACACAATTTTACTCCATTGATTTAACTCCATTGACAACTGACTTAACTTCAGATTTATTGGGAGATTTGAAGTTCAAAATGTTCAACGACAGACTAGGCAAGGCAATGTCTTATTTATAAAACTTGAGCATTTAGTTTAAAGAGGAAATCTGCAGTTGATTGCATACATGTTTTCACTGTGTGATGTATAGCCATGGATTATTGAATAATATAACTTAAATGCCTCATGACCTTAGTTGTACCCAATTACAACCCAAAATATAAGCATGTTTTACTCCAAATGTTTGTAAACAAAAGTCAATGTTAACACCGCTTCAAAACATGGTTAAAACTGGTTCTGATTTCATGGATGGTCTGTCAGTATACGTGTATGGATACAAGATCTTTATCTGACCCTGCTTCTCACAGGAAAATAATCCTGCAGCAACAGGAAATGTGAATTATGTGTATTTTAATTAATGGACATTTTTCTAGAGGTTGATACATTTTTTGGTTAGGGAAAATCAAGTCTGAAATGTTAGTGGAAATTACTGACTTTAGATACCTTTACAATTTGCATTTCCTGCTGTGCAGGAAAATTATTTACGACAAAGTGATCAAATTTAGATAGCAGCTCTGTAGCTCTTGTCTATAAATTTGAGTGTTCAAATTTCTCGGCCCCCTTCCCTTAGCAGTTTACCAAAACACGTGGCAGAAGTGTTGCTTTGTTATTGCTTTATTGTTTGAACTGTGGATATCCACTTAACTCTTTTAAATTTGAAGTACATTTGGAGTACAGTATTTTTGAAGTACTAGGAAACCTACTTGTTTGACTATTTTTTTCACTGTACACATTTCTTGTGGAACCAAATGATCTAAATTAAATACATTTCCCTTTTCTCAGGGTGCATCGATCACATTTGATCCTTCTATTCATCCTCCTCTCTTTCCTTGTCCTTTTCTTCTCCTTTTCCCTTGACAGTCGTCACTTCGTCCCTCTGTTCTAAGAGGTAAGTGTCCAGCTGCCTGAGCTGTTTCAGGAAGCCCCAGTTGGGGATGATACGCCTGCGTCGCTTCACGTGGTCCACGGCGTCCACCACCGTCATGTTCTTACAGATCATCAGGTAGGCCAGGAACAGGGTGGCTGACCGACTTCTCCCCATCACACAGTGCACCAGCAGCTTATCTAATGGAAATGCATAGAAAAACATGACTGGAAGGAGGTGTTTGTTATTAGAATGGAATGGTACCCCCTGTATAATTACTTTAATGAATAAGCATTAATAACCTTAACATTTCAAATCATTTGTGTCCATGCATTATAAAGCATTTATAAGCACGTATATTTGCTTATTCATTTAAGTTCTATCAAAATGTCACTCAAACTAGGACTAACTTTCAGGTATGTTGAGTGTTTGGTCGATGAACTGGGCTGCAGAAAAGAAGTACTGGCTAAGGTCAAAGGTTGGAGTATCCTCCGCCACGACCCCATAGTAGACCACGTCCATGTCGCTGTAGTACTCCGCTCCCGTGTCCACATTATTCCACGTCCCCTCTGCTGCATTCAGGATGTGGGTCATGCCCAATTTCTTCAGGTTGTATTTGTCTTTGGCACTCTCTCTGTCAATGTAAGGATTTACTAACCTGAGTGCCAATCAGTTTGTGCTATCATGCCAACTGTTTACAATGATCAAATGGAATTGGCAAGAGCACAAATAGATTGGGCTCCTGGCTAAGGATGCAGAGACCTGTACTGCAGGTAGGAGACAAAGGGTGTACTCAAAACATGTGATACATCAGGCAGTAGGAAACTTATAATTATGTATGTACTCAACAGATATAACACTTAAGGTAAATAATATCCTGGCTGGCCATAGACCATATACTGTATGTAGGTCTTATATCTATGGTTTCTGGTCTCTTGCCAACTCCGTAGGGAAATGTCAAGCCAAACATTTGACATGAAAATGAGTGACAATGAGTTGGAATTATAGAACAAACAGACTACTTGATGTTTAATTTGATCTCTTACAGAACACCGACTGCCTAACTTACTCATCTCCAATCCAGACGTTGGGCCAGACCTGGTTGATATGAGTGTACTCCATGCAGTCACGGTTAAGGATCTTCTCCAGCTCATAGCCCCCAGGTGTAACGTATTCTACCACAGGTTCAGGTGGCTTTGTCTTAGGAACAAACTTTTTCTTCACAGTCGCACACCTCTTGGAGCTGTGAGACGCCATGTTTATCACAATAGCTTCTTGCTTTCACACAGGATCCATTCCCTTAAAAATGTAAAATAACGTTTTGATTTGGAGCTATTTCCTTCCAATGTGCCACAAAGACAATGTCGTAAGACGGGTATCTATAGCACATTTTTGTTAATGTGCATTTTAGGCATTATTTAAATACCTAACATGCACTGGCAACAGTTAGAATTAGAATTCTGGTCAAATAACAACATACCAAGAGATTTAATTGAAGTCCTTTACTGTACTCTCTCTAAAAGTCAGCGAGTGTAGCCTTTTGTGTGTTTCCTGTTGTCAACAGTTGGAGGAAACAAATAGAACCCAATGCTCGAAGTTTAATTCTGGGAGCATGACGAGAGTCGTCGGTCGGGGGCACAGATTGTATAACTGGACAGGCATCAAAATGAGAGGATATTTTTAGTGCTCTGACGTGCAAGCACGGCCCCCTGACCTTAGCCTTAGTGGCTGACTAACTTGCATGTAGGGGAAAACCTCCTCAGTCATGGATTGCGTCCAGAATGGCATCCTATTGTGCTATATTTTTTAATGAAAGTCCTCAATGCAGGCTCTAGTCAAAAGTAGTGCACTATATAGCGAATAGTATACCATTTCAGATGCAAACATCTACTCCTAAACAGAGCTGGCAACTTAAAAGTTATCCTAACTTTGCCTTCGCCAAACGATATATCCCATATTCACTCGAGTGAACAGGGTATGCCAAGCACCTGTTCAAGCATGAGAATGATTCCTTGGAATTCTGTCAGTTAACATAACATATCCCAGTCTTAAAGAGAGGGCCATGGGATTTTGTGCGTCATTCTATATGAAAGAGTAGGCCTATACTTAAAGTCATATAGTCAAATAAATATGTAACTTTGATGGGTATTTCTAGGAAGAAGAATCTTTGAAATATGTCTAGTAATAAGATGGGGAAAGGATGGTAAAATTGTACAAGTCTCGAGTTCCCCGTTGTATGATGATATGCGTCATGCATGTTAGTTTGGCTGATCTTTTAAAGGCTCCTCAATGTGAGCCACAGAACAGAAGTCCAAAAGTAATGATGATTGCAGTGTGGAAAGGAGTTGAATGAAGCCTTTTTACAAGTCAAATTTCAGTGTTACACTATCAAGCCCCTCTCTTCTTCCCTTCACATCTTAATGCTCTGGCATCATTTGTTCTGACAGTGAAATCATTAGACCTGTGATGTTTATTTTATCATGACAGCTAGCGTCTCTCCTATACAGTGTGATGCTCTGGAGTGCAAGCATCTCTTAAGATGGCTCCATCTCTTTTCATCTTGTTTCATTTCTTTTATGAACCACAGTTGGCACATTTCTGGTATAGTAAATTAACCCTCTTACTTTAAGACGTCACATCTTACCAGCTTCGGTGGTAGATTTAAGCAGTTTAGGAAAACATTTTGGAGGAAGGAAGTGACTGAATAAGAGTAACGTTGATTTATTTATAAAGGTATACAGGCACATCAATTTAACCTACATGTTGTTCAGTCTATTAGCTTCCATCGGTCTGTATATTTATCATATCAAGCAAAAATAGAACCACGAGAATATAGCATGCTAGTGTTGTTGTATTAGATAGATGCTGTGATGTCCTACAACAATAGTCTTTCAAAATTATACCGTGAGTCATTATTCATTTCCCCGTTCTCTCCAGAGTCAAGGATGTATCCAGATGGTACAGTTGGCTCAGGCATCCAGTGATGGGGAGAAGCTGAGAATCTCTTGGGCCAGGCAGGGTGGGTGGTTCTGGGCTAGGTTTCCCTCTTGTGACAAAAACCTTGTTGGAGGCCAGGGCAACAGCAGGTGGTGGAGAGAACAGAACTGCACCATCGTACCCCTCCAGATGTGATTCTGCTAATTGAAGCTAATTAGAGAACCTGTTCTTCAGACTGTCGTCGTTAGCATTTGGTGGTCATTGCAGTCTCTCATTTCTAATGTTGGTTTGTCGTAGAAAGAAGAACATTGGTTCTAATGAATGTGTTTTATTAACTTTTATAATTTATTTCTGTGGTTTTGTTCATTGTCTCTGTAGGTACACTTGTTCATTTCGGTTTGTACTCATTACATTATTGTGAAGCAACAGGTATCACACAAGTCTTTGTATTTGTATTTATTGTTGCTGCCAAGGCAGCAGCTACTTTTCCTGGGCTCCGTCAGAATTAAGGTAGTTATACAATTTTAAAAACATTACAATACAGTCATTACAGAATTCTCAACATATTAAGTGTGTGCCTTCAGCCCCATAGTCCACTACCACATATCTACAACGCAGAATCCATGTTTAAGTGTATGTATAGTGAGTGAGTATTTTATCATGTGTCTGTGCCTATGTGTGTTACTTCACAGTCCCCGCTGTTCCAAGGTGTATTTTTTTTGACCATGACAGTTTAAAATCCAGGGTTACTCCAAGCAGTTTAGTTACCTCAACTTTCTCAATTTACACATTATTCATGACGAGATGTAGTTGAGGTTTTGGGTTTACTGAATGATTTGTCCTAAATACAATGCTTTTAGTTTTGGAAATATTTAGTACTAACTTGCTACCCATTTTGAAACTAACTGCAGCTCTTTAAGTGTTGTAGTCATTTCAGTTGCATTTCAGTAGCTGACGTGTGTGTGTGTATAGTGTTGAGTCATCCGCATACATAGACTTACTTACTCAAAGCCAGTGGCTTGTTGTTAGTAAAGATTGAAAAAAGCAAGGAGCCTAAACCGTTACCCTGGGGAATTCCTGCTTCTGCCTGGATTATGTTTGAGAGGCTTTTATTAAAGTACTCCCTCTGTGTTCTGTTAGACAAGTAACTCTTTATCCACAATATAGCAGGTGGTGTAAAGCCATAACCCACAGGTTTTTCCAGCAGCAGACTATGATCAATAATGTCAAAAGCTGCGCTGAAGTCTAACAAGACAACCCCCACAATAATTGTATAAATTTCTCTCAGCCAATCATCAGTCATTTGTGTAAGTTCCATGCTTGTTGAGTGTTCTTTCCTATATGTGTGCTGAAAGTCTGTTGTGAATTTGTTTATTGTGAAAGGGCATTGTATCTAGTCAAACACCATTTTTTTTTACAGAAGTTTACTCAGGGTTGTTAACAGACTGATTGGTCGGCTATTTGAGCCAGTAAAGGGGGCATTCCTATTCTAGGGTAGCGGAATGACTTTAGCTTTCCTCCAGGCCTGAGGACAAACACTTTCTAGTAGACTTAAATTGAAGATGTGGCATTATCGTACACTATTATCCTCAGTAATTTTCCATCCAGGTTGTCAGACCCCGGTGGCTTGTAATTGTTGTTAGACAACAATTTTTTATGAGAAAAGTTGAATGTGTTGATCACATTAGCAATGGATTTATTTCTGACACATCTTTACACAAAATAATAAAATCATCTACAGTATGAGTATAGTGACTGCACAGTTGTCCCCTACACTATTCGACTATCCATCTAAGTCTCAGCAAAAACGTGTTTTCACTGTCGTCTAGCCTGGTAGTGGAGTTGTTTGTCCAGGTCTCGGAGCTGCTCCAGGAATCCAGCGTTGGGACAGATGTTTCTGTTTGCAGCCACAGCCTTGATGGCATCCACCAGGGTCAGGTTCTTATCGATCATCAGATAGGCCAGGACCAGAGAGGACGAGCGACTCAGACCCATCGCGCAGTGGACCAACACATTACCTGCCAGGGAGGGAAGAAAGGCTGAACACTTCGCTCTCGTTCAGTTGAAGGAGGACACGGGTACATGGGTAATTTCATCATATGTAAAACATATTTACATACAGTAAGTACGGCAGTACTGTATCTATTTTGTTTACCAAAGTGATGTCTTGGCTCAACCAAATCCCTGGCAACATTTACTGTATCATATTTAGTAGATGAACATCTCATAGATTACTTGTTGTTTATTTCATATTGTGTATTTTTTTGTCAAACAGCATTACAGACCTGTAGGCTTAATATCAAAATGGAGTCATTTCTAAATAGCCTACCTCCCCAAAAGTTTTCTTTCAACAATGTTGCAACAAATGTTACTACACACGGTAATCCGTGGTTTTTTATCATGCTTTGGGGCTTAGGGCCCATGGGAGCGGGTAATTGAACTGTCTTCCAGGCTGTGTGTTTCTGCTAGGGATTACTGTAGGCCCTGCTACACACTAGAGAGCTAGTCCGATCAGCCAGTCAGTCAGCATGTCGAGGAGGGGAGGCATAACCTGTGTTCCAAATAGCAAATTATTCCCGACATAGTACACTACTTCTGACCAGGGCCCATAGGGGATAGGCTATAGGGTGCCATTTGGAACGCACATCTTAAAACTTTCATGTCAGATACCGGATGCACTCTACATAACGAGGACAGGAAGTAGCAGCTCTGCTAAAGCACAAGGCCACAAACATAATTTTGTAATTTCCATGTCCAATGAAAGTGTTGCTTACAAATTACCAGAAAAATCTATTTAAAGTCAATATTCTTGTCCAAGGTCCCCGGCTTATGAGGAGATTACTGTGGGGTACGATATTAGCTTGATATTAAGTTTTAGCAGCTTTGGGATTTGCATTTTAACTGCTAATGGAATGGAAGGTAGGATTGTTGCATGTTGTTGGAACTGACAGACTAATGATGTTTGAATATAATTCATTCACAAACAATGTAATCTCAAAGGTCATTTTAGAGAAAATGATACAGAGCAAAAAACATGCACAGAATATAAAGTCAGAGATGATGCCCTCTTTATGGTAAAAAAAAATATCATTAGGTTGGCTGGCTGTAAAGCACTTGGTCAACTGATAATGTAAAAAGGGCTTTGTAATATACATTTGATTGACTGGTTGGCTGATTGCTTACTGGTGGGTGAACTCAGGGCGGTCTTGATAAATTTGGCCGCAGAGTAGAAGAATGTACTGAGGTCAAATGAGGGCATGTCGAATGCCTCCACTCCATGGTAGGATATTTTTGTGTCCCTGTAGTAGCTGGCACCTGTGTTCACATTAAACTTCCCATCTGCTGCGTTCAAGACGTGGGTGATGTGATGAGTCCGGAGTGTCCTCTTGTCTTTGGCTGCATACCTAACAACACACAAGACCATGTAAGTGGTATTGGTAATACCCAGCCATCGTGTGTCTGTCATGAGACATCGTTGTTCTAAAGATGTCTGGTTGATTATCAAATCAAAATGTACTTGTCATGTGCGCCGAATACAACAGGTCACCTCCCTGGTCACCTTACAGTGAAATGCTTACTTACAGGCTCTAACCAATAGTGCAAAAAATGTGTTAGGTGAACAATAGGTAAGTAAAGAAAAGAAACAACAGTAAAAAGACAGGCTATAAAAGTAGCGAGGCTACATACAGACACCGGTTAGTCAGGCTGATTGAGGTAGTATGTACATGTAGATATGGTTAAAGTGACTGCATATATGATGAACAGAGAGTAGCAGTAGCATAAAATAGGTGTTGGCATGTGGTGGGACACAATGCAGATAGCCCGGTTAGCCAATGTGCGCGAGCACTGGTTGGTCGGCCCAATTGAGGTAGTATGTACATTAATGTATAGTTAAAGGGACTATGAATTTATGATAAACAGAATAGCAGCAGCGTAAAAAAGAATGGTTGTGTAGCCATTTGATTACATGTTCAGGCGTCTTATGGCTTGAGGGTAAAAACTGTTGAGAAGCCTTTTTGTCCTAGACTTGGCACTCTGGTACCACTTGCCATGCGGTAGTAGAGGGAACAGTCTGTGGCTGGGGTCTTTGACAATTTTTAAGGGCCTTCCTCTGACACCGCCTGGTGTAGAGGTCCTGGATGGCAGGCAGCTTAGCCCCAGTGATGTACTGGGCTGTACGCACTATCCTCTGTAGTGCATTGCGGTCGGAGTCCGAGCAATTGCCATACCAGGCAGTGACGCAACCAGTCAGGTTGCACTTGATGTTGCAGCTGTAGAACATTTTGAGGACCTCAGGACCCATGCCAAATCTTTTTAGTTTCCCGAGGGAGAGTGGGCTTTGTCGTGCCCTCTTCATGACTGTCTTGGTGTGTTTGGACCATTCTAGTTTGTTGGTGATGTGGACACCAAGGAACTTGAAGCTCTCAACCTGCTCCACTACAGCTCCGCCGATAATATGGGGCGTGCTCTGTCCTCCAATTCCTGTAGTCCACAATCATCTCCTTAGTCTTGGTTACGTTGAGGGATAGGTTGTTATTCTGGCAACACCCAGCCAGGTCTCTGACCACCTCCCTATAGGCTGTCTCGTCATTGTCGGTGATCAGGCCTACTACTGTTGTCGTCTGCAAACTTAATGATGATGTTGGAGTCATGCCTGGCCATGCAGTCATGGTTGACCAGGGAGTACAGGAGGGGACTGAGCACGCACCCCTGTGGAGCTCCAGTGTTGAGGATCAGCATGGCAGATGTGTTGCTACCTACCTTCACCACCTGGGGGTGGCCTGTCAGGTAGTCCAGGATCCAGTTGCAGAGGGAGGTGTTTAGTCCCACTTACCTTAGGGATGAGCTTTGAGGGCACTATGGTGTTGAATGCTGAGTTGTAGTCAATGAATAGCATTCTCACATAGGTGTTCCTTTTGTCCTGGTGGGAAAGGGCAGTGTGGCATGCAATAAAGATTGCATCATTTGTGGATCTGTTTGGGCGGTATGCAAATTGGAGTGGGTCTAGGGTTTCTGGGATAATGGTGTTGATGTGAGCCATTACAAACCTTTCAAAGCACTTCATGGCTACGGACGTGAGTGCTTCAGGTCTGTAGTCATTTAGGTAGGTTGCCTTCGTCTTCTTGGGCACAGGGACTATGGTGGTCTGCTTGAAGCATGTTGGTATTACAGACTCAATCAGGAACATGTTGAAAATGTCAGTGAGAAAACCTGCCAGTTAGTCAGCACATGCCTGGAGCACACGTCCTGGTAATCCGTCTGGCCCCGCAGCCTTGTGAATGTTGACCTGTTTAAAGGGCTTACTCACATCGTCCGGACCAGCTGATGCTCTCATGCACTGTGTTGCTTTCCTCGAAGGGAGCATAGAAGTGAATTAGCTTATCATGTCACTGGGCAGCTCTCGGCTGTGCTTCCCTTTGTAGTCTAATAGTTTGCAAGCCCTGCCACATAAGATGAGTGTCGGAGCCGGTGTAGTATGATTCAATCTTAGCCCTGTACTAACGCTTTTGCCTGTTTTGATGGTTTGTCGCAGGGCGTAGCAGGATTTCTTGTAAGCTTCTGGGTTAGAGTCCCGCACCTTGAAAGCGGCAGCTCTACCCTTTAGGTCAGTGTGAATGTTGCCTGTAATCCATGGCTTCTGGTTGGGGTATGTACGCACAGTCACTGTGGGTGTCATGTTTTGTCTTATATTGTCTTGTCATTTTGCTTTTCCTTCTGTTCGTTTTCCCCCTGCTGGTCTTTTTAGGTTCGTTCCCCTTTTTCTCTCTCCCTTCCTCTCTCTCTTCTCTCTATCGTTCCGTTCCTGCTCCCAGCTGTTCCTATTCCCCTAATCAATCATTTAGTCTTCCCACACCTGTTCCCTATCTTGTCCTCTGATTAGAGTCCCTATTTCTCCCCTTGTTTTCCGTTTCTGTCCTGTCGGATCCTTGTCTATTGTTCACCGTGCTGTGTCTTTGTATCGCCCTGTCGTGTCGTGTTTCCCTCAGATGCTGCGTGGTGAGCAGGTGTCTGAGTCTGCTACGGTCAAGTGCCTTCCCGAGGCAACCTGCAGTTTATTATCGAGTCTCCAGTCAGTTCTCGTGATTACGAGTGAAATTGTTTTTATGCTTTATTTACCGCTCCGATTTGTCTAGGAGTATTGCTATTTCCTTAAACTGGATTAAAGACTCTGTTTTCGCCAAGTCGCTTTTGGGTCCTCATTCACCTGCATAACAGTGGGGATGACGTCCTCGATGCACTTATTGGTAAAGTCAGTGACTTTTGTGGTGTACTCCTCAATGCCATCGGAAGAATCCCAGAACATGTTCTAGTCTGTGATAGAAAAACAGTCCTGTAGTTTAGCATATGCTCCATCTGACCACTTTTTTATAGACCGAGTCACTGGTGCTTCCTGCTTTAATTTTAGCTTGTAAGCATGAGTCAGGAGGATAGAGTTGTGGTTGTATTTACCAAATGGAGGGCTAGGGCAAGCTTTGTACGCATTTCTGTGTGTGGAGTACAGGTGATCTAGAATTTTTTTGCCCTCGGGTTGCACATTTAACATGTTGATAGAAATTAGGTAGAACTGATTTTAAGTTTACCTGCGTTAAAGTCTCTGGCCCCTTGGAGCGCCGCCTCTGGGTGAGTGGTTTCCTGTTAGCTTATTTCCTTATACAGCTGACTGAGTGTGGTCTTAGTGCCAGCATCTGTTTGTGGTGGTAAATAAAAAGCCACAAAAACTATAGCTGAAAACTCTCTAGGCAAGTAGTGTGGCCTGCAAATAATCACAATGTACTCTACTTGAGGCGAGAAAAATCTTCCTTAGATTTCGTGCACCAGCTGTTGTTTCCAAATATGCACAGACCACTCCCCCCCTCGTCTTACCAGAGTGATCGTACCTCGTCTAATTTATTGTCCAATGATTGCACATTGACTACTCTAATTAGAAGCCTTTGTTGAGGCATAAAGTACAAGTGATATAAAACACCAAATATCAGATGGTATGCTATAATATATAATTACATATTCACTATTAGCAATTTCTGATTTGGATTTCAATACAATTCAACAATAGTGTACTGTATTGCTGTTTCGCTGTATATGTAATGCAGCATATTGTAAATCGTGGAAAAGATATTGTGGGAGGGGAAAGAATCGTTGGCTCATTAACATATTTTAAGGCTTGCCTTGTCAGCGGCTATATTTGTTGCATCCGTTAGTGAAAGATCTGTGCCAATTTATGATATGTGTAGTAGTTCCCTAACAATTAAATGTATATAGGGGACAGAACCGAATGGTACCGGGTCTTAAAATGTTAATATTTTGAATATTTAACCATGTCCATTTTAGGCCTCTAGAAGTGCAAGTCATATAAAACACCTAGTATTCAAATGCCTGGTATCCAACCTGCTTGCTCAAATCTCTTGTAATTAAAGTAAAATCAAATCAAACTTTATTTGTCACATGTGCCGAATACAAAAGGTGTGGATCTTACTGTGAAATGCTTACTTACAAGCCCATAACCAACCATGCAATTCAAGAAAGAGTAAAGAAAATGTTTACCAAATAAACAAAAGTAAAAAATTATAAAAAGTAACACTAAAATAACAATAATGAGGCTATATACAGGGGGTACCAGTACCGAGTCAATGTGGAGGCTATATACAGGGGGTACCAGTACCGAATCAATGTGGAGGCTATATACAGGGGGTACCAGTACCGAGTCAATGTGGAGGCTATATACAGGGGGTACCAGTACCGAGTCAATGTGGAGGCTATATACAGGGGGTACCAGTACCGAGTCAATGTGGAGGCTATATACAGGGGGTACCGGTACCGAGTCAATGTGGAGGCTATATACAGGGGGTACCTGTACCGAGTCAATGTGGAGGCTATATACAGGGGGTACCGGTACCGAGTCAATGTGGAGGCTATATACAGGGGGTACCGGTACCGAATCAATGTGGAGGCTATATACAGGGGGTACCGGTACCGAGTCAATGTGGAGGCTATATACAGGGGGTACCGGTACCGAGTCAATGTGGAGGCTATATACAGGGGGTACCGGTACCGAATCAATGTGGAGGCTATATACAGGGGTACCGGTACCGAGTCAATGTGGAGGCTATATACAGGGGGTACCGGTACCGAGTCAATGTGGAGGCTATATACAGGGGGTACCGGTACCGAGTCAATGTGGAGGCTATATACAGGGGGTACCGGTACCGAGTCAATGTGGAGGCTATATACAGGGGGTACCTGTACCGAGTCAATGTGGAGGCTATATACAGGGGGTACCGGTACCGGGTCAATGTGGAGGCTATATACAGGGGGTACCGGTACCGGGTCAATGTGCTGGGGTACAGGTTAGTCAAGATAATTTGTACATGAATGGTAGGGTTGAAGTGACTATGCGTAGATAATAAACAGCGAGTAGCAGCAGTGTACAATTAATCATTAGTAAACTCTTTCTATTCCATAAAAAATCTGCCGTTTCCAGCTACAATGGTCATTTACAACATTAACAATGTCTACACTGTATTTCTGCTCAATTTGATGTTATTTTAATGGACAAAAAATGTTTCTTTCAACAACAAGGACATTTCTAAGTGACTCCAAAGTTTTGAACGGTATACTGTATCAACTCAAGCATCTGCTACGTGGCACTTACAGTGTAGCCTATTATTTTGAGGATGAGTTGTCTTACATGTCTCCTATGTAGATCCTGGGCTGGACCTCATCCATATGGTCACTGGTCCCTGGTTTGGTCCACATCAGCCTCTGGAGCTCTGAGGCTGGGGGAGTCTCGTACCTGCTCTCTGCCCCCTCCGAACACCCCAAACAACTGCTGATGCTGTTCATGCCCTGGAGCATGTCTGGGTGGTGATGGTGGTGGTCTGAAACTCCTGTTGCTGGTAGAACTCCCACTCAGTCTGCTTTTGGAGTCACACATTTACGTTTTTATCAGTGATTCCAATACGGTACAATACAATAACACAACTACATTAATACAATGCCAAGAAGTGTCCTTGTTCGTTTCTTAAATCTTTGTTGTAATGAATGATTTTACTGTCATGATTTTATCAGCATATTTTAAATAACACTGTCATAATGGTAACAACACATCTGCCACACTGCTCCTCAAAACGGGACCCCTAAGGGGTGTGTGCTTAGTCCCCTTCTGTACTTCCTGTTCACCCACGACTGCGTGGCCAAGTACGACTCGACACCATCAAGTTTGCTGACGACACAACGGTGGTAGGCCTGATTACCAACAACGATGAGACCTGGCAGTGTGGGGCCAGGACAACAACCTCTCCCTCCACGTGAGCAAGACAAAGAAGATGATCGTGGACTACAGGAAAAGGAAGGCTGAACACGCCCCTATTCTCATGGATGGGGCTGAAGGGGAGCAGTTCGAGACACCAATAATGTTATGAAGAGGGCACGACAACCCCTTTTCCCCCTCAGGAGACTGAAATGATTTGGCATGGGTCCCCAGATCGTCAAAAAGTTATAGAAATACACCATAGAGAACATCCTGACCGGTTGCCTCACCGCCTGGTATGGCAACTGCTCGGAATCCAACCATAAGGCGCTACAGAGGGTAGTGCGTACAGCCCAGTACATCACTGGGGCCAAGCTTCCTGCCATACAGGAACTTCTATACTAGGTGGTGTATTAGGAAGTCCCCAAAAATTGTCAGACTGTTCTTTCTGCTACCTCACGGCAAGCTGTACCGGAGCGCTAAGTCTAGGTCCAAAAGGTTCCATAACAGCTTCAAATGGCCATCCGGACTATTTACATTGACACCTCCCACCCCTTTGTTTGTACACTGCTGCTACTCACTGTTTATTATCTATGCATAGTCACTTTACCCCTACCTACATTTACAAATGACGTCGACTAACCTGCACCTCCACACATTGACTCCGTACCAGTACCCCCTGTATATAGCCTCTTTATTGTTAGTTTCTGTTACTTTTTATTTTTTACTATAGTTTATTTCATAAATATTTTATATTTTTTGAACTGCATTGTTGGTTAATAAGGGCTTGTAAGTAATCATTTCACGGTAAGGTCTAGACCAGTGTTTCCCAACTCTGGTCCTCGAATACTCCCAACAGTACACATTTTATTGTAACCCTAGACAAGCACACCTGGTTAAACTTGACAACTAATCATCAAGCCCTCGATGAGGTGTTTGTCCAGGGCTACAACAAAAATGTGCACAGTTGGGGGTACTGGAGGACCAGGGTTGGGAAACACTGCTTAAGACAGTCGAATACTGCAGGGCAGCTGCCTTAGCCCACATCCTTCCGTAACATAAACTCAGCAAAAAAAAGAAACGTCTCTTTTTCAGGACCCTGTCTTTCAAAGAGTATTCATAAAAATCCCCAAAACTTCACAGATCTTAATTGTAAAGGGTTTAAACAATGTTTCCTGTGCTTGTTCAATGAACCATAAACAATGAATGAACATGCACCTGTGGAACGGTCGTTAAGACACTAACAGCTTACAGATGGCAGGCAATTAAGTTCACAGTTATGAAAATGTAGGACACTAAAGAGGCCTTTCTACTGGCTTTGAAAAACACCAAAAGAAGATGCCCAGAGTCCCTGTTCATCTGTGTAAACGTGCCTGCTTTAGGCATGCTTCAATTTGGCATGAGGACTGCAGTTGTGGCCAGGACAAAAAATGGCAATGTCTGTACTTTGAGACGCCTAAGACAGAGCTACAGGGAGACAGGACGGACAGCTGTTCGTCCTCACAGTGGCAGACCACGTGTAACAACACCTGCACAGTATCGGGACATCCAAACATCACACCTGCGGGACAGGTACTGGATGGCAACAACAACTGCCCGAGTTACACCAGGAATGCACAATCACTCCATCAGTCCTCAGATTGTCCAGAATAGGCTGAGAGAGGCTGGACTGCGGGCTTGTAGGTGTGTTGTAAGGAAGGTCCTCACCAGACATCCGCGGCAACAACATCGACTATGGGCACAAACCTACCGTCGCTGGACCAGACAGGATTGGCAAAAAGTGCTCTTCGCTGATGAGTCGCAGTTTTGTCTCACCAGGGGTGATGGTGGGAAACACGTTTACCGTTGAAGGAATGAGCGTTACACTGAGGCCTGTACTCTGGAGTGAGATCAATTTGTAGGCGGGGGGTTCGTCATGGTCTGAGGCGGTATGTCGCAGCATCATCGGACTGAGCTTGTTGTCATTGCAGGCAATCTCAACGCTGTGCGTTACAGGGAAGAACAGCCCCCCTGTGGTACCCTTCCTGCCGGCTCATCCTGACATGACCCTCCAGCATGACAATGCCACCAGCCACGTTCTGTGCGTGATTTCCTGCAAGACAGGAATGTCAGTGTTCTGCCATGGCCAGCGAAGAGCCCGGATCTCAATCCCATTGAGCACGTCTGGGACGTGTTGGATTGGAGGGTGAGGGTTAGTGCCATTTCCCCCCAGAAATGTTCGGGAACTTGCAGGTGCCTTGGTGGAAGTGTGGGGTGACACCTCACAGCAAGAACAGGCAAATCTGGTGCAGTCCATGAGGAGGAGATGCACTGCAGTACTTAATGCAGCTGGTGGCCACACCAGATACTGACTGTTACTTTTTATTTTGACCCCCCTTTGTTCAGGGACACATTATTCAATTTCTGTAAGTCACATGTCTGTGGAACTTGTTCAGTTTATGTCTCCGTTTTTGAATCTTATGTTCATACAAATATTTACACATGTTAAGTTTGCTGAAAATAAACACAACTCACAGTGCGAGGATGTTTCTTTTTTTGATAAGTTTATATATCAACAACCTTCCTTATGCCTTATCTGAATCTCAAAGTACTATATTTGCAGATGATACTGCAATTTATACAGCAAGACAATCTGTTCAACAGGTACAGCCAGCTCTACAAGTAGATCTGGGAAATATCAGGGAGTGGATTTGCTGGAACAAACTTGTTTTGAATACTAAGAGAACCAAAGTTCTGTTGGTCTGTTCCATAAGGAAAAGGCCAACAACACGGTATATGATTAAGCATGGGGGAGTACAAATTGAGGAAGTGGCAGAAACGAAACTACTAGGGGTGCAGCTAGACAACTGTTCATCGTGGTTGTCTAAAAAAAGAACTAATTTATGTAATAAAATAATAAACACCTCATCAGAAGGACAGCTAAATACTTACCAGGAAAGATTCTTAAGCAAAGAACCCAAGCATTAATTGGGAGTCAGGTGAACTACTGTTCTGTGGTCTGGGGAAATTCATCAGTAAGTGAGATTAGGAGGCTGCAGATTGCACAGGACAAAGCAACAAGGATTGTTTTAAGGTGCTCTTGGGTGGTCATCAATCAACAAGATAATTGAAGAAAATGTCATGTTATTTCACAATGTACACCATTTTAAAACGGCTAAACTTCAATTACAACATAATTCAGTTGATATCAGACTTTCAGTAAATACCAGGATAATATTGTCCATCTGTCTTATCCCGACAGAAAAGAGAAATAGTTTAAATAACATTTAGATTCAGAGCAATAAATACATTGAATAATTTGTCTGAGCATCACCAGAAATATAATATAAATTAAAACAATACTTTAAAACCACTTAAATATAATAAATTGGAAGGTTGTGCATGACTATGGTAGAAGACTCAATAGTATTTATCTGTTCAATATGTCAGTGTATTATGTATGTTATTTGTTACAATCACATTTCCACATAAAATAGTGTATTATAAATTGTATTGTAATGTTTAAGGACTCTTGGGAGAGTAGTCCTAATGAGGACTTAAAGAGATCCTAATAAAATAAAAATCCCCCCCTCCCTCCCCCCCAAGTCAGGGGCGCAAAGCTGATTTCCCTTATGTCCATGTTGAGCTGTAGCTCTGCTTCTATAGCCTCAGGCTAACCTGTTCTTCCTGCTCCTCTCTGCTTCACTTTTGTGTAATTAAAGATGCTGTGTGTGTGGGAAAGTGCCCATGTTTAACACGAGGGTAAAT
Source organism: Oncorhynchus gorbuscha (assembly GCF_021184085.1). Lineage (NCBI taxonomy): Eukaryota > Metazoa > Chordata > Actinopteri > Salmoniformes > Salmonidae > Oncorhynchus > Oncorhynchus gorbuscha. Next base: position 87,904,754 of record NC_060178.1, read on the forward strand.
CAAAATGTGTTTTTACCTCTACTTACCTCTAGTCTCCCTCCTCTTGCAGGGTTCATGAATTACAGTTCCTCTTGCTTCGGGGGTTTGCTCTAGATATTTAAAAAAAAACAGAGGATTGAGGAATTAACCATGCAATGACGTACAGTACATACGTTTTTTTCTGATTATAATGTGTTATATTTAAGCAATAAGGCCCGAGGAGGTCTGGTGTATGGCCAATATACCATGGCTAAGGGTTGTATCCAGGGACTTTCGTGCCTTAGCCGTGGTATATTTAAGCAATAAGGCCCGAGGAGGTGTGGTATATGGCCAATATACCATGGCTAAGGGCTGTAATCAAACAAAATGAAAACTGCATTAACATTCCAATCTTTTAAATTAATCTCCGCTTAAGGAACTGTATTGTGGCCTTCCACTGTGGTATAAAAAAAATAAGGTAACACGTGTGTAAAATACATTTGTCATCCATCACCATATGGAAAGGCAAAGAACTCACAAATGAAAAGAGACAAATGGTTGTTGACTATCATAAATCTGGCAATGGGTACTTAAAAATTGAGAAAACCCCCCATATACCACTAACCACTTTTAGGACAATAAACACTTGAACAGTGGTAAGCGTTCCTGGTCGAGGGTGCATTTGTATCTTGTCCCCACTCAGTGAGGAAGATGATTTGGGAGGCAAAGAAATGTCCAAGGTCCACAGTTGGAGAATTACAAAACTTGGTTGCATTTTGGGGTCACCAAAATGGCGATTTGGAATGGTTGCCATAAAAAAAAATCATTTATTGAGAGTAACCAACACATGTAAACGCCTGGAGTTTGTTAAACGGCATTGGCAGTTGTACTGGAACGGGGTGGTATGGTCAGATGAGCCAAAAATAGAGTTCTTTGGTCATGCACACCAGCGGTAGGTTTGGCGTCGAAAGAAGGATGCATATGCAGACAATAACCTCATACCTACTGTAAAATATGGTGGTGGATCTTTGATGTTATGGGGCTGTTTTGCTTCCACTGGTCCTGGGGCCCTTGTTAAGATGAACGGCATCATTAACCTTACCCAGTACAAGGACATTTTAGCCAAAACCTGCTTGCCTCTGCCTGGAGGTGGACACTTGGTCAGAAGTGGATCTTCCAGCAAGACATTGACCCCAAGCACACCGAAATCCACAAAGAAATAGTTAACCACATAATCAACATTTTGCAATGGCTGTCTCAGTCATTGGACTTGAACCCCATTGAAAACCTGTGGCTGGTATTGAAGAGGGCGGTCCATAAGCACAGACCATGGGATATAAAGTATCTGAAAATATTCTGCACAGAGAAATGGTCTAAGATCCCTCCCAATGTGTTGTCCAATATCATAAAACATTATAGAAAAAGGCTGTGTTATTATCCTAGCAAGAGGAGGGTGCACAGCATATTGAAAACAGGGGTGCCAATAATTTTTTGACATACATTTTAGAGAGAAAAAAATAATTATTTGATCAACAAAATCTCTCTCTGCGCAATTGTATTAGTATATTAGAATATAAGGTTTAAAAAAAAGTGGAGTATGCAAAGTAGCTCAGCATTTGTATGATGAATTTAGTCTTTTTTTCCTCATCAAGGGTGCCAATACTTTTGGACGTGACTGTATATCCAAATTGATGTTGTGAAGAGATTACTGAAAAACAGACAGCTCATAAAATGTATATTAGACAGATGAAATAATAGACACACTTGCCTTGTAGTGTTGCTTGTCAGGAAATCTTATTAAATAGGAGCTCTTGTACATGTAGGCTAGCGGCACAACTGTCTGTAGGTACTAGTAGTGTCATCTACCATGCAACTTTTTCTTTCTATTTAAATATCTGAATGATCTCAGCTCAAAATAATTCTGGCATCATCTTCTGCATACCCCAAAAGTTATGTGAGCTAGGCTACCACTAGGTATGGATAGCGTTAGAGGACACACTGTTTGGTTTTGTCGGCAGCAAGAAAATAACTTTATGAAGTACTGCTCTTGCTTTCTATGTTTCTGTTTATGGAAAATGGCATTCCTTTACATTGTGTGCAGAAGGTATGAGATTACCTCATTCATTTTGACACAATGCAGAAAATGTGAAAATGTGTTACCCATGGCAAATAATTTGAAACCTGAAAAAAGTATTCTTTCAGAACATCCATAGAACGTCTTATTATGTCAGTCAATAATAAAATGAATCTAAAACATAATATTGCAGCATATTTTATTCAACATACAGTTATGTAGATGTATGTTTGTTTTATGGTCGTTTATCCATAATAAAGTATATTAACATTTATTTTCACTTGATGTAAATATCAACTTTCTCTTTTAAGCTTCTTCATTTCATACTGATAAAAAATTTAATTCCTTGGGAAAAAAACTATTATAAAAAATCTGAAATGATTCACTCTCCTGCATTTTTGAACATTTGGTCCATTTTCATTTTTATTTTCTTTTTTTCCTGATGTATTTGTCACATGCTTCTTAAACAACAGGTGTAGACTAATAGTGAAATGCTTACTGACAGGCCTTCCCAACAATGTAGAGAGAAAAAACAAGAAATTGTAGAAAAATAATAACACAAGGAATAAATACACAATGAGTAACAATAACTTGGCTATATACATGGGGTACCAGTTCCCGAGTCGATGTGCAGGGGTAAGAGGTAATTGACATAGATACTGTATGTACTAATAGGTATGGTTAAAGTGACTCGTATAGATAAAACAATAGCAGCAGCGTATTTTATGAGTTAAAAAGAGTTAGTGCAAAAAGGGTCAATGCAGATATTCCGGGTAGCTATTGGATAACTTTTAAACTAAGTATTTAGCAGTCTTTTAGCTTGGGGGTAGAAGCTGTTCAGGGTCCTGTTTGTTCGGGACTTGCATCGGTACCGCTTGCCGTGCGGTAGCAAAGAGAACGGTCTATGACTTGGGTGGCTGGAGTCTTTGACAATTTGTAGAGTCTTCCACTGACACCGCCTGGTACAGAGGTCCTGGATGGCAGGGAGCTTGGCCCCAGTGATGTACTGGGCCATACGCACTACCCTCTGTAGCGCCTTGCAGTTGGATGCCTAGCAGTGGCCATGCCAAGCGATGATGCAGTCAGTCAAGATGCCCTCAATGGTGCAGCTGTGTAATTTTTTGAGGATCTTAGGGCCCACGGCAAATCTTTTCAGCCTCCTTAAGGGGAAGAGCCATTGTTGTGCCCTCTTCAGGACTGTTTTGATGTGTGGACCATAATAGTTCCTTAGTGATGTGGACACAGAAGAAGTTGAAGCTCGACCTGATACACAATAGTCCTGTCGATGTGGATGGGGGCAAGCTCGGCCTGGTTCTTGTAGTCCACGATCAGCTCCTTTATCTAGCTGACGTTGAGGGAGAAGTTGTTGTTCTTGCACCCCACTTTCAGGTCTCTGACCTCCTCCCTGTAGGCTGTCTCATCGTTATCGGTGATCAGGCCTACCACCGTTGTGTCGTCTGCAAACATAATGATGGTGTTGGAGTAATGCGCGGCTACGCAGTCGTGTGTGAACAGGGACTACTGGAGGGGACTAAGCACGTACCCATGTTGAGGGTCAGCGTGGTGGATGTTGCCTACCATCTGGTTGTTGTTTCGTGTTGGTATTAATTGACTGATGATAGTTCTTAACATAGTCCAGCTCAGTACTATTTTGTCTTGGACAAGGCTTATTACTTAGGCTGTGATTCAATCCGATCAGCTGTAGATCTGCATTGTAGCTTACTTGAAATTGAAAGGTAATTTCTGATTGAGCTGACATATGCAGCGTGGGAAAAAAAGGTGCGTAGCCCACAAAGTGTGAACTATTGGTGCTGTGAAAGGGGCAATCCCAAGATTCAAGTTGGGCCTTCTGCGCACCAAAACAATTCTAGAAATGTCTGAACTTCTCATCTCTACAGATATCAGATCTAGGTCCATCAGCAATATCAGGAAGTTCCTGTTAGGGTAAATGGCCGTCTTCTGGACTACTTTTGGAAGGGCACAATGGAGAGAGATGTGATGATACAACATGTGGTACGCCAACACTAAGGTAGACGATCTGCTCATACCCATAATACAATGCATGAGAACCTTCCCTGGAGAGGAGAAGTGAGAAGATGAGAAGAGCAGAGAAAACAATGTGATGTAGAGGGATTAGTGAGAGGCCTCCGTCTTATTAATATCAAACATGACTGCCCGTCTCAACTTGTGGCATTTCTATTCCTTTCAGAGAGCTAAATATAGGGTCCACAATTCATTGCCTTTGCTCATTTAAGGTCCATTTGCAGAGAGAGAGAGGCTGCCTGCCTGGCTGTCACATAAATCCCATACTTCCTGTCCTCTGGTGAAGAGGCTCTCTGAGAGGAGCCAGTGTAATGTCATTCTGAAAGGTAAGACTTTTGGAAGTAGTTAATGTATAACTATTTAATGTGCTTTCCAAGGACTGTGGGACTGGGTTGAGGTCGTTTTGACAAATCTAGATGTAGTTCTAAAATACATGTTGCACATGGACGTTATCTTTATTAGTCTGCCTGGAACGATATCCAATGTAGTATTAATGATTATTGACGAATATAACTTATAAATGCCTCGTGAGCTTAGTTTAACTGTGTTATCCAAAATATAACTTATTTTACTCCTATGTTTGTAAACATTGTAAATGTAAACAAAGATTGTATAGCCTCACAACATGCTTACAACTATAAAACTAGCTCTGTCTATGTGGTCGCATCGGCACTTCGCTCCCGCGGGTAGTATAACTTTTTCATTACATTTCATTATATTTCATTATAGCACAACGGTTTCATTTGTCTAATCTTAGCAATTTCTTCTCAGCTAGCTACATAGCCGTCTTTGTATCAAAGATAATTGCGTAATTATCGTATTTCGCCGTCCTAACGTAGTCTTCACTAGCCAGCTAGCTAACGTCCACTGATTAGCTGCACTGGGAAAACTATTACACTCAACTGAACGACTTGATTAGTGTAGTGTTAGCTAGCTACATAGCTGTCTTTGCTGTCTTCGTATCTTCGTATCCAAGATAATTGTGTTGTTTAGGTTTAGAGTGTGTAGTCTTAGAGTGATTATCTTAATTTACCGAGGTTAGCTAGCCAGCTATTTGTCGTCCTTAACGTAGGAGACTCTGCTAGCTAGCCAACGCTAGCCAACGTCTTCTGAATAGAACTCAACAACCCGGTTGCATTCACAGGTAGTATCACATTTTCCCTTCATTTCATTACAGTACAACGGTTTGATTTGTTTGATCGTAGCTAGCTACATAGCTAGCTACATAGCCGTCTTTGTATCAAAGATAATTGTGTAGTCTAGAGCGATTTTCTAGGTTAGCTAGCCAGCTATTGTCGTTCTTTTAACGCAACGTAACGTAAACAACACTGCTAGCTAGCCAGCTAGCCCCCGAATAGCAACACTGCAGAAACTATTACACTCAACGGAATGACTTGATTAGTGTAGTGTCAACAACGCACCCACTGCCAGCTAGCCTACTTCAGCAGTACTGTATCATTTTAATCATTTTAGTCAATAAGATTCTTGCTACGTAGCTTAACTTTATGAACATCCGAGACGTGTAGTCCACTTGTCATTCCAATCTCCTTTGCATTAGCGTAGCCTCTTCTGTAGCCTGTCAACTATGTGTCTGTTTATCCCTGTTCTCTCCTCTCTGCACAGACCATACAAACGCTCCACACCCTACTCTGGTGGTCCCAGCGCGCACGACCCACGTGGAGTTCCAGGTCTCCGGTAGCCTCTGGAACTGCCAATCTGCGGTCAACAAGGCAGAGTTCATCTCAGCCTATGCCTCCCTCCAGTCCCTCGACTTCTTGGCACTGACGGAAACATGGATCACCACAGACAACACTGCTACTCCTACTGCTCTCTCTTCGTCCGCCCACGTGTTCTCGCACACCCCGAGAGCTTCTGGTCAGCGGGGTGGTGGCACCGGGATCCTCATCTCTCCCAAGTGGTCATTCTCTCTTTCTCCCCTTACCCATCTGTCTATCGCCTCCTTTGAATTCCATGCTGTCACAGTTACCATCCCTTTCAAGCTTACCATCGTTATCATTTATAGCCCTCCAGGTTCCCTCGGAGAGTTCATCAATGAGCTTGATGCCTTGATAAGCTCCTTTCCTGAGGACGGCTCACCTCTCACAGTTCTGGGCGACTTTAACCTCCCCACGTCAACCTTTGACTCTTTCCTCTCTGCCTCCTTCTTTCCACTCCTCTCCTCTTTTGACCTCACCCTCTCACCTTCCCCCCCTACTCACAAGGCAGGCAATACGCTCGACCTCATCTTTACTAGATGCTGTTCTTCCACTAACCTCATTGCAACTCCCCTCCAAGTCTCCGACCACTACCTTGTATCCTTTTCCCTCTCGCTCTCATCCAACACCTCCCACACTGCCCCTACTCGGATGGTATCGCGCCGTCCCAACCTTCGCTCTCTCTCCCCCGCTACTCTCTCCTCTTCCATCCTATCATCTCTTCCCTCCGCTCAAACCTTCTCCAACCTATCTCCTGATTCTGCCTCCTCAACCCTCCTCTCCTCCCTCTCTGCATCCTTTGACTCTCTATGTCCCCTATCCTCCAGGTCGGCTCGGTCCTCCCCTCCCGCTCCGTGGCTCGATGACTCATTGCGAGCTCACAGAACAGGGCTCCGGGCAGCCGAGCAGAAATGGAGGAAAACTCGCCTCCCTGCGGACCTGGCATCCTTTCACTCCCTCCTCTCTACATTTTCCTCCTCTGTCTCTGCTGCTAAAGCCACTTTCTACCACGCTAAATTCCAAGCATCTGCCTCTAACCCTAGGAAGCTCTTTGCCACCTTCTCCTCCCTCCTGAATCCTCCTCCCTCCTGAATCCTCCCCCCCTCCTCCCTCTCTGCAGATGACTTCGTCAACCATTTTGAAAAGAAGGTCGACGACATCCGATCCTCGTTTGCTAAGTCAAACGACACCGCTGGTTCTGCTCACACTGCCCTACCCTGTGCTCTGACGTCTTTCTCCCCTCTCTCTCCAGATGAAATCTCGCGTCTTGTGACGGCCGGCCGCCCAACAACCTGCCCGCTTGACCCTATCCCCTCCTCTCTTCTCCAGACCATTTCCAGAGGCCTTCTCCCTTACCTCACCTCGCTCATCAACTCATCCCTGACCGCTGGCTACGTCCCTTCCGTCTTCAAGAGAGCGAGAGTTGCACCCCTTCTGAAAAAACCTACACTCGATCCCTCCGATGTCAACAATTACAGACCAGTATCCCTTCTTTCTTTTCTCTCCAAAACTCTTGAACGTGCCGTCCTTGGCCAGCTCTCCCGCTATCTCTCTCTGAATGACCTTCTTGATCCAAATCAGTCAGGTTTCAAGACTAGTCATTCAACTGAGACTGCTCTCCTCTGTATCATGGAGGCGCTCCGCACTGCTAAAGCTAACTCTCTCTCCTCTGCTCTCATCCTTCTAGATCTATCGGCTGCCTTCGATACTGTGAACCATCAGATCCTCCTCTCCACCCTCTCCGAGTTGGGCATCTCCGGTGCGGCCCACGCTTGGATTGCGTCCTACCTGACAGGCCGCTCCTACCAGGTGGCGTGGCGAGAATCTGTCTCCTCACCACACGCTCTCACCACTGGTGTCCCCCCAGGGCTCTGTTCTTGGCCCTCTCCTATTCTCGCTTTACACCAAGTCACTTGGCTCTGTCATAACCTCACATGGTCTCTCCTATCATTGCTATGCAGACGACACACAATTAATCTTCTCCTTTCCCCCTTCTGACGACCAGGTGGCGAATCGCATCTCTGCATGTCTGGCAGACATATCAGTGTGGATGACGGATCACCACCTCAAGCTGAACCTCCATTGTGTCCTCCTCCCAGAGCGCCAAGAACCTTGGCGTGATCCTGGACAACACCCTGTCGTTCTCAACCAACATCAAGGCGGTGACCCGTTCCTGTAGGTTCATGCTCTACAACATCCGCAGAGTACGACCCTGCCTCACACAGGAAGCGGTGCAGGTCCTAATCCAGGCACTTGTCATCTCCCGTCTGGATTACTGCAACTCGCTGTTGGCTGGGCTCCCTGCCTGTGCCATTAAACCCCTTCAACTCATCCAGAACGCCGCAGCCCGTCTGGTGTTCAACCTTCCCAAGTTCTCTCACGTCACCCCGCTCCTCCGTTCTCTCCACTGGCTTCCAGTTGAAGCTCGCATCCGCTACAAGACCATGGTGCTTGCCTACGGAGCTGTGAGGGGAACGGCACCTCAGCACCTCCAGGCTCTGATCAGGCCCTACACCCAAACAAGGGCACTGCGTTCATCCACCTCTGGCCTGCTCGCCTCCCTACCACTGAGGAAGTACAGCTCCCGCTCAGCCCAGTCAAAACTGTTCGCTGCGCTGGCCCCCAATGGTGGAACAAACTCCTCACGACGCCAGGACAGCGGAGTCAATCACCACCTTCCGGAGACACCTGAAACCCCACCTCTTTAAGGAATACCTAGGATAGGATAAGTAATCCCTCTCACCCCCCCCCCTTTAAGATTTAGATGCACTATTGTAAAGTGACTGTTCCACTGGATGTCATAAGGTGAATGCACCAATTTGTAAGTCGCTCTGGATAAGAGCGTCTGCTAAATGACTTAAATGTAAATGTAAATGTAATTTGAGAGTGATTCAATTTATCCAGCTTTTTCCTGAAACAATGGTGGGTGGCAGCTGACTCTTGGCATTGAGCATGCTGATATTATTATTTTTTTTCAATTTTTTTTTTTACCCATCCACCCTCTTCGGAGAACACCTATCTTTTTTAACAAAAAATTACAGATTTTCTGCTACATATACATATATTTGACATATGCATTTACATTTTACATACACATTTTGCATACACATTTTACATACAGTGGGGCAAAAAAAGTATTTAGTCAGCCACCAATTGTGCAAGTTCTCCCACTTAAAAAGATGAGAGAGGTCTGTAATTTTCATCATAGGTACACTCCAACTATGACAAAATGAGGGGGAAAAAATCCAGAAAATCACATTGTAGGATTTTTTATGAATTTATGGTGGAAAATAAGTATTTGGTCACCTACAAACAAGCAAGATTTCTGTCTCTCACAGACCTGTAACTCTTCTTTAAGAGGCTCCTCTGTCCTCCACTCGTTACCTGTATTAATGGCACCTGTTTGAACTTGTTATCAGTATAAAAGACACCTGTCTACAACCGCAAACAGTCACACTCCAAACTCCACTATGGCCAAGACCAAAGAGCAGTCAAAGGACACCAGAAACAAAATTGTAGACCTGCACCGGGCTGGGAAGACTGAATCTGCAATATGTAAGCAGCTTGGTTTGAAGAAATCAACTGTGGGAGCAATTATTAGGAAATGGAAGTCATACAAGACCACTGATAATCTCCCTCGATCTGGGCCTCCATGCAAGATCTCACCCCGTGGGGTCAAAATGATCACAAGAATGGTGAGCAAAAATCCCAGAACCACACAGGGGGACCAAGTGAATAACCTGCAGAGAGCTGGGACCAACGTAACAAAGCCTACCATCAGTAACACACTACACCGCCAGGGACTCAAATCCTGCAGTGCCAGACGTGTCCCCCTGCTTAAGCCAGTACATGTCCAGGCCCGTCTGAAGTTTGCTAGAGAGAATGTGGATGATCCAGAAGAAGATTGGGAGATGGGGTGGAAACATCATGCTTTGGGGCTGTTTTTCTGTTTTTCTGCAAAGGGACCAGGACGAGTGATCCATGTAAAGGAAAGAATGAATGGGGCCATGTATCGTGAGATTCTGAGTGAAAACCTCCTTCCATCAGCAGTCTTTCAGCATGACAATGATCCCAAACACACCGTCCGGGCAACGAAGGAGTGGCTTCGTAAGAAGCATGTCAAGGTCCTGGAGTGGCCTAGCCAGTCTCCAGATCTCAACCCCATAGAAAATCTTTGGAGGGAGTTGAAAGTCCGTGTTGCCCAGCCAGCAACTGTCATGCAGGTGAATGAGGACCCAAAAGCGACTTGGCGAAAACAGAGTATTTAATCCAGAATAAACTTTACAAAACAAAAAGCATAATACTACACGTAAAGACGAGAACAGACTGGAGACTTGATCGAGAACTGCAGGTTGCCTCGGGAAGGCACTTGAACCTAGCAGACTCAGACACCTGCTCACCACGCAGCATCTGAGGGAAACACGACACGACAGGGCAAAACATAGACACAGCACGGTGAATTATAAATGAGGATCCGACAGGGCAGGTACGGGAAACAAGGAGAGAAATAGGGACTCTAATCAGGGAAAAGGATCGGGAACAGGTGTGGGAAGACTAAATGATTGATTAGGGGAATAGGAACAGCTGGGAGCAGGAACGGAACGATAGAGAGAAGAGAGAGCGGGAGAGTGAGAGAGGGAGGGGGAGAGAGAGGGACAGAAAGAGGGAACGAACCCCAACAAGACCAGCAGGGGGAAACGAACAGAAGGGAAAGCACAAGGACAAGACAATATATGACAAAACATGACAGCAACAGCCCCAAAACATCACTGCTCTAGAGGAGATATGCATGGAGGAATGTGCCAATATACCAGCAACAGTGTGTGAAAACCTTGTGAAGACTTACAGAAAACGTTTGACCTCTGTCATTGCCAACAAAGGGTATATAACAAAGTATTGAGATAAACTTTTGTTATTGACCAAATACTTATTTTCCACCATAATTTGCAAATAAATTAATTAAAAATCCTACAATGTGATTTTCTGGAATTTCTTTTCTCATTTTGTCTGTCATAGTTGAAGTGTACCTATGATTAAAATTACAGGCCTCTCTCATCCTTTTAAGTGGGAGAACTTGCACAATTGGTGGCTGACTAAATACTTTTTTGCCCCACTGTAGATACTTTTGTACCTGTTTCCTCCAGCATCTTCACAAGGTCCTTTGCTGATGTTCTGGGATTCATTTGCACTTTTCGTATCAAAGTACGTTCATCTCTAGGAGACAGAAGACGTCTCCTTCCTGAGCTGTATGACGGCTGCGTGGTCTAATGGTGTTTATACTTGCGTACTATTGTTTGTACAGATGAACGTGGTACCTTCAGGCGTTTGGAAATTGTTCCCAAGGATGAACCAGACTTGAGGGGGTCTACAATTTTCTTTCTGAGGCCTTGGCTGATTTCTTTTGATTTTCCCATGATGTCAAGCAAAGAGGCACTGAGTTTAAAGGTAGGCCTTGAAATACATCCACAGTTAAACCTCCAATTGACTCAAATTATGTCAATTAGCCTATCAGACGCTTCTAAAGCCATTACATAATTTTCTGGAATTTTCCAAGCAACAAGTTTTAATGACTCCAACCTAAGTGTATGTAAACCTCCGACTTCAACTATATTTAATTGCTTCAAAAAGCTCCTCTGTAAATTGGAACTGTGATTCTGCCCTTAACACCACTCTGGGGGTGCATCCCAAATGGGACTACTTTTGACCAGAGCCATATGGGCCCTGATCAAAAGTAGTGCAGTATATAGGGAATAGGGTGCCATTTGGGACTCAAATTGAGAATCTTAATTCAATAAACTACAAACAGAGATTAAGCACGGATCATTTTACACATCATTATGGACAAATGTTGAAGTGCAAATGTTTTCTACAGTAAACAGTAGAGTGTTGACAGGAACAGAAAGACATTTGAGACACAGTGCTGCCTATTTATTGTAAATCAGTCAAATATAATATATTAAAAAGACAAACAAACTATTTTATTTCCAGTGAAAAGTCAACAGTCAAAATCAGAAATCGAATTGCCTTGTGCAGACAGAGCTTATTAAGAAATTGACATTTCATCAGTTTAAAAGTGTTGACTTTTAGTGTCTCAGTGATCTTTGTAGTATAATGTTGACCTGTCTTCATATTCACCTCTTCTCCTGTTTCTTTGTGTGCAGTTTCGTATCCAACGCTCTGAGTTGTTTTAGGAATCCTGTATTTGGAAAGATCCACCTGTGCTCTTTGACCTTTGTGATGGCATCTAGCAAGGAGTAATGGTGATGGATCATCAAGTAGGCCAGCACCAGAGAAGCAGACCTACTCACACCTACAGCACAGTGGACCAGGATCCTGGCTGTGGACGAGGGAAAAAAAAGTTTAATAAAATGTATTTGGGTAAAAACATATACAGCAGGATGTACATTGTATCCCAAGAGGATAGCACTTCAAAGTATTAATTAAAGTGGCCCATCTGATCAAAAAACATTCCTTACACCAGGACACTTCAACAGGTGACTATCTCGGAAAATAAAGGAAAAGGAGAATTCTGTTTCTGCATAGATGTGATTATTTAATTAACTGGGTATACAGAAAGGCTTACATTTTGGCGTAAAACTGATATTGTGAGACATACTTTATGGGCCAGTTTTCCGAGAGACAGATTAAGAATAAACCTTTGAGTCCAAGACTAGGTTTAATATGTGTTTGTGAAACCGGCCCTATATGCAAAATCTAATGACTGTAAAATACTAAATGGGATGGCTATGCTTGCCTACCGTCTGCTGTGTTTAGTGCATCTTGGATGTAATCGGCAGAGGAATAGAAATACAGTGAAATGTCAAAAGATGGTGAATCGTCAGCAGGCACTCCATGGTAGTCCACTGTTGACCCGTAGAAAGTGTGGCTCCCTAGGCAGTGCTGCCTCCCATGGGCAGCATTCAGGACATGAGTGATTCCAAGTTTCCATATGCTGTATCGATCATTGGCTACAGACCTGCAGAAAAAAAACGGAATCTCATATATTTCTTTCATAGTATGTTCTTCCGAAATCCCTTGTAAACATTGAGAGAAACATTGTAAAATAATTACAATAAGCTGTGTAATAATAAAATGTCATTTACCAGAGTCGTTTATCCAAAGTGGCTTACCATTATGTGTGCATCCATTCTTTTACATATGGGTGGTCCCAGAAATCGAACCCACTATACTCCTTTGCAAGCCCATGCTCTAACAACTAAGCTACAAATAAGATTATTATTCACATGCAATTCAGTTAGCTTGTAAAGGGCAATTTGTGAAGGAATAATACTGCATGACTTACATGTCCCCAATGAAAAGGTTAGTCCAAACTTCATCCACTGGGTTGCCAAATCTTTTGCCACCAAAGAGAATCTTCACCAAGTCCTTCACAGATGGAGTGTCAGAGGAGGAACCACATCCTTCCTGAACAGTTGTTGTTGACACCTTGGACATGACTGTCCCCTCAGTGCTGGACAATGGACATCATTTTTTACAATAATACCATATCAATGGTAGGACTTGCCTGAGTCCAATGTTCCCTCTAACTGCGTGCACGGTCACGCAGCTCCTCTTACACACAGAAGAATTGCCAGCCAACAGAGACGCAGAATGACCTTCACTAGAGTTGCCGCATTAGTGTAAACTATCTTCATATCAACGTTTCTCTTAGAATGTGGGAACTGTGATCGAATCAACATAATATCAGTTCCTTTCAATGCAACAAAACAAATCGAACTTTACAAGATCAAGACTGAGGATAATTACTCTGACTTGCGATCTTTCAGAGCGCAGAGCCACGTTTACAGTAGCCATTTCTTGATGGTTTGCTAGTTAGCAAGTTATTAACCAAGTTATAGCTTATTTTGGTCAGCAATGTGGGGGTGATTGCTTCCTAGTTCCATTTCTAGGCATCATGTGCAGGTTAGGTAAGGATCTTTTTTTGTCTTAAAGAGGCAGTGTTGTATTTTGAGACAGGCTTGAATATGTAAAGAGGCCAGTAGGCAGAGGGTAGCCTGCATTTCTGTTTGATTCTCTGTATGGTAATAACAATGATAATAATGAATTGTATTTTGTAAAGTGGTTTCTTGCATCATACAATAAAACACAATTTTCAGTCACCTATTTGGACAATGGTGTTTAAAAATATATATCTGGTAACTTGAGCTTTCGGACAGTTAGAAATCTGTCCTACAGGTTATATTAGAAGGATGAGTGGCTTAAAAGGTGAATGTCAAGCCCTTTTATAGTGGAGAGGAAAACAGGCCTTATGCAAAGTCTAATGACAGTAAAATACTAAATGGGATGGCTATGCTTATCTAACACCTGCTGTGTTTAGTGCATCTTGGATGTAATTGGCAGAGGAATAGAAATACGGTGAAATGTCAAAAGATGGTGAATCATCAGTAGGCACTTCATGGTAGTCCACTGTTGACCCGTATAAAACATGGCTCCATAGGCAGTGCTGCCTCCTATGGGCAGCGTTCATGACATGAGTGATTCCAAGTTTCCATATGCTGTATTGACCATTTTGGTGCCAGGACAGAGAAAAGCTTGGACTGGGCTGAGTGGGAGCTGTCCTCCCGTAAGGCTGGGAGGGCCAAGAGACCTGAGGTGGCAGAACGGAGTGTTCGGGTTGGGGTGTAGGGTTTGAGCATAGCCTGAAGGTAGGGAGGGGCAGTTCCTGTTGAGCTTGAGGCGGTCGGCAGACGTCCAAGTTGAGATATCTGCCAGTCACGCAGAGATGCGTGTCACCACTGAGGGAAGGTGAAAAGCAGTTGAGTGTCATCCGCATAGCAATGATAGTAGAGACCATGTGAGGATATAACGGAGCTGAGGGACTTGGTGTATAGAGAGAAGAGGAGAGGGCCTAGAACCGAGCCCTGGCGGACACCGAGCCGTGGTACAGACACAGATCCTCTCCTCGTCACCTGGTAGAAGCAGCTTGCCAGGTAGGATGCAATCCAAGAGTGTGCAGAGCCCGAGATGACCAGCCCTGAGAGGGTGGAGAGGAGGATCTGATGGTTCACGGTGTCGAAGGCAGTGGATAGATCTAGGAGGATGAGAACAGAGGAGTGCCATTCATCCTCCGTCATCACCTCATGTTTCAGCATGTTTTTTTTTAAATAGATAGATTTAGAGTTAGTGTCAGGATTTGGCCAGGGTTGTTCCGGTTTTTGGTCACTAGATGCCCCCATTGTGCCTTTTGACCTTTTGTTTTCCCTTGATCCCCATTATTATTTGCACCTGTGCCTCGTTTCCCCTGATTGTATTTAAACCCTTTGTTTTCCTCAGTTCTTTGCTCTGTGTTTGTATGTTAGCACCCAGCCCTAGTACTCTGTGAACTCTTGTTGATCCCGGTAGACTCTCTTGTGGAATTCTGTTTTTTGTTCTTGTTTATTTATTTTTGAGTATCTTTTGAGGCTTTTTATGCTATATCTTCCACCTTGTGGATTTACCTTTTTGTCTTGGAGGATTACCTTTGTTCTTGTGGAATTCCTTTTGAGGTTGTGGAGTTACATGTTTTCCTGAAGAACTTCACTTTTTACTTCATTAAATACACCGTCTCAAGTACTGCTGTGTCTGCCTCATCTTCTGGTTTCTGCCGACTATTCGTGGCTCAGTTGGTTAAGTGACTGTTTCTCACTCCGGAGACCCGGGTTCGAAACCGGGTCCTGACAGAAACACAGAGCCAAAAATGAACCCAGAGGCAGCCAGTTCCCAGGACCTTGTTGCCATGCTGTCCCACCACCAGGAGACTGTCCAACGCCACGAAGCCGCCCTGGTTCAACAAGAGGCCTTAAAGGCTAGACATTCTCATCTTCTGTCGGAGATGCTGACTTCCATAAAGCAGATATCTGATCGACTTACCCCGGCAACAGTTCCCGTCCCAGTACCTCAGATTCACGTACCCATGGCAGTTAACCCTCTGGCTGAACCTCGTCTTCCACCTCCCCAACGGTTCTCAGGTGATCCAAGTGCTTGTAAAGGGTTTCTCACCCAATGTTCTCTCTCCTTCGAGCTGCAACCCTCGTCGTTCCTCACCGACCGGTCTAAGATCGCATATATCATCACCCTGCTGTCGGAAAATGCCCAGGCCTGGGCTACTGCTGTGTGGGATGCCCATAGTTCCTGCTGTGCCAGCTACTCTGCCTTTGCTGAGGAATTCAAACGAGTGTTTCAAGGCCCAAACAGTGGTCCTGACTCAGCCAAACTGCTCCTGACTCTCCACCAAGGTCGGCGTAGCGTGACGGACTATGCCATCCAGTTCCGCGCGGTGGCAGCAGCGAGTGGCTGGAACAACGAGGCGCTCACGGTGTGCTTTCTGAAAGGCCTTTCCGACACTATCCAAGATGAACTGGCCACTCGGGAACCACCGGACAATCTCGAGTCCCTGATCAAGTTGGCCTCACGCATTGACCAGCGTCTGAGAGAGAGAGAACTCAACCGTAGACCTCTAGCCCCTATCAGTCCCAGCTCCGAGTCCCCACCTTTATCCTCGCTGGCTCCACCGGAACCCATGCAGATTGGACGCATCTCCCAGGCTGAGAGAGCGCCGGATGAGGGAGCGACGCTGTCTATATTGCGGCAAACCGGGCCATTTCCGTTCCACGTGTCCCGGGCTCCAGGGAAACGCTCTGTCCCGTACAGACCGGGGGGAACTGTAACGGGAAACATAACCTCCAACTCCCGTCTGCTCATTCCAGTCACCCTTTCCTGGGACAACCACAAGCTTCACCTTCAAGCCTTGGTAGACTCTGGAGCCGCAGGTAACTTCATGGATGGTGTCTGGGCGAATGAGAATGGCGTTCCCTCTGAACCTCTAAGTGACCCCATGAGGGTTACTACATTGGATGGAAGCCCTTTGGGATCAGGACTTGTCACTCATGTCACTACCTCCTTGCGACTTTCAGTTTCACAACACCAGGAATTGATGAACTTTCATTTGATCTCCTGTTCCGAGTTCCCTCTCGTCCTTGGATACCTTACCTTATGGCTTCACAGCCATAACCCTCACATCGACTGGTCTGTGGGCACTATCAAGCAGTGGGGTCCTACGTGCCAAGCTACTTGTATTTTCCCGAATTCCCCGAGTTCTACTCCCGAGTCTTTAGAATCCATCGACCTGACCCGAGTTCCCGAGTGTTACCATGACCTCAAACTGGTATTTAGCAAACAGAGGGCCACCATGCTACCACCCCATAGACCTTATGATTGCCCCATCGAACTGTTTCCGGGCACTTGCCACCCCAGGGGTCGGATCTTTTCCCTATCTCCACCCAAACGAGCTGCTATGGATACCTACATCAAGGACGCTCTGGAAGCAGGCCTCATGCGTCCATCCACCTCCCCGGCGGGAGCAGGGTTTTTCTTTGTGGCCAATAAAGACGGTGGATTACGTCCTTGCATCGACTACCGGATAACCGTCCGTAACCGTTACCCGCTACCCCTTATGGCCACAGCCTTCGAGCTGCCCCAGGAAGCAGTTGTTTTCAATAAGCTTGACCTGCGGAACGCATACCATCTTGTGCGGATCAGACCTGGTGACGAGTGGAAGACCGCTTTCAACACGCCTACTGGTCACTATGAATACTTGGTGATGCCCTTCGGCCTGACCAACGCCCCAGCGGTGTTCCAAGCGCTCATAAATGATGTGCTTAGGGATATGCTTAACATATTTGTGTTTGTTTACTTGGATGACATCCTCATCTTTTCAAGCTCTCTTCAAGAACACACAAACCATGTCAGACAAGTACTCAAACGCCTCCTAGACAGCCATCTGTACGTTAAGCCGGAAAAATGTGAATTCCATTCATCCCGAGTACAATTCCTGGGATTTGTAGTGGAACCCGGTCGAGTCCAAATGGACCCCAGGAAGGTAGGGGCGGTAGCGGATTGGCCCATCCCCAAATCCGTTAAGGAAGTTCAGCGTTTCCTGGGCCTCACTAACTTTTACCGCAACTTCATCAAGAACTTCAGCTTGGTGGCAGCCCCTCTCAGCTTTAACCAAGGGTGGCAATGCAAGGTTTTTGTGGGGAAGAGAAGCTGAGCCGGCCTTCCAAGGACTCAAGCAGCGCATCCTCTCTGCTCCCATCCTGATACTACCGACTACGGATGAACCGTTTGTGGTGGAGGTAGACGCCTCAGAGGTTGGTGTTGGAGCTGTCCTGTCTCAGAGGGGTGAAGACAAGAAGCTTCATCCGTGCGCTTTCTTCTCACACCGGCTTACCCCGGCTGAGAGGAACTACGATGAGGGGGATCGTGAACTCCTAGCGGTTAAGATGTCATTGAAGGAATGGAGACACTGGCTCGAGGGGGCTTCTCACCCGTTTCAAGTGCTTACGGACCACAAAAATCTGGAGTATATCCAGCAGGCGAAGCGGTTGAACTCTAGACAAGCTAGATGGTCTCTTTTCTTCAATCGATTCCAGTTTATCCTCACCTATCGGCCCGGGTCGAAGAATCTCAAACCGGATGCCCTGTCCCGAGTCTACGCTCCTGCCATTCGAGATGACACGGACATGCCTGTCCTTCCTGCTGCTAAGATCGTGGCTCCGATCTCGTGGCAAGTTGAGGATACCGTGAGACGAGCTCAAGCTATTGAACCGGACCCGAAAGGAGGTCCTGCCAATCGGTTGTTTGTCCCCAAGGCAGTGAGGACTCAGGTCCTTCTGTGGGGGCACTCCTCTCGCCTCACCTGTCACCCGGGCCTCTTTCACCCCAGCTGCCAAACTAACCCTGATTCGGATGACCATCCTACCCATGCTAGATTACGGAGATGTAATTTATAGATCGGCAGGTGCTCTCGAGCGGCTAGATGTTCTTTATCATTCAGCCATCAGATTTGGCAACAATGCTCCTTATAGGACACATCTCTGTACTCTTCTGTAAACTGGTCATCGCTGTATACCCATCACAAGACCCACTGGTTGATGCTTATTTATAAAACACTCCCCCTCATCTGAGATATCTACTGCAGCCCTCATCCTCCACATACAACACCCGTTCTGCCAGTCCCCAAAGCACACACACATCCCTGGGTCACTTGTCTTTTTAGTTTACTGCAGCTAGCGACTGGAACGAGCTGCAACAAACACTCAAACTGTACAGTTTTATCTCAATCTCTTCATTCAAAGACTCAATCATGGACACTCTTACAGACAGTTGTGGCTGCTTTGCTTGATGTATTGTTGTCTCTACCTTCTTGCCCGTTCTGCTGTTGTCTGTGCCAAATAATGTTTTTATCATGTTTTGTGCTGCTACCATGTTGTGTTGCTACCATGCTGTGTTGTCATTTGTTGCTGCCTTGCTATGTTGTTGTCTTGGGTCTCTCTTTCTGTAGTGTTGTGTTGTCTCTCTTGTCGTGATGTGTGTTTTGTTTTATATTTGATTTATTTATAATAAAAATGTTAATAATAAAATGTTGCAGTGATCTGTACACAATTCCTGGAAGATGAAAATGTCCAAATTCTTCTATGGCCTGCATACTCAACAGACATTTCACCCATTGAGCATGTTGGGATGCTCTCGATCGACATGTACGACAGTGTGTTCCATTTCCCGCCAATATCCAGCAACTTCACACACACATTGAAGAGGAGTGGGAGAACATTTCACAGACTGCAATCAACAAATGTTGGGATACAGACTGCAATCAACAGCCTGATCAACTCAATGGGAAGGAGATGTGTCGCGCTGCATGAGGCAAATGGTGGTTACACCAGATACTGACTGGTTTTCTGATCCGCGCCCCTACCATTTAAAAAAAGTTATATGTGACCAACAGATGCATATCTGAATTCCCAGTGATGTGAAATTCATAGATTAGGGCCTAATGAATTTATTTCAATTGACTGATGTCCTTATATGAACTGTAACTCAGTCAAATCTTTGAAATTGTTGCATGACACATTTGTATTTCTACACATATAAAACATTCATGGACATTTAGCTAGCTAATTTGTCCTGGGAGATAAACATGGGTTGTTATTTTGCCTGATGCATATGTTACTTTTTTACTTTTCTTCGTAGAATTCTGACTCATTTTGAGTCACAGAAAATTGTGCGTTCTATACTCTGACAATCCACAGATAAAAGGTGAAACCTAGTTTGTTTTCTTTGATTAATCTCTCCTCGTTCACTCTTGTTATTCGGTCGATTTTATATGGCAGTTGGCAACCACTTTTAAGGTGCATTACCACCACCAACTGGACTGGAGTGTGGACCTTGTTCGTTTTTCAATCACTGAAGTAGGTATATGCTTGTAAAAAACAATGAGTAGATGGGAGAGGTGGGACTTGCAGTGCACCAAGCATCTAAAATACAACCAAGTTCTATTTTAATGCCATACAACTCAATGCCATACAACTCTCCTTCTGTGGCCTCCAACTGCTCTTAAGTGCAAGTAAAACTAAATGCATGCTATTCAATTGATCACTGCCCGCACTTGCCCGCCCGTTCAGCATCACTACTCTGGACGGCTCTGACTTAGAAAACGTGGACAACAACAAATACCTTGGTGTCTGGTTAGACTGTAAACTCTCCTTCCAGACTCACATTAAGCATCTCCAATCCAAAATTGAATTTAGAATCGGCTTCCTATATCGCAACAATGCATCCTTCACTCATGCTGCCAAACATACCCTCGTAAAACTGACCATCCTACCGATCCTCGACTTGTGCCATCCGTTTTGTCACCAAAGCCCGATACACTACCCACCACTGCGACCTGTACGCTATCGTTGGTTGGCCCTCGCTTCATACTCGTCGCCAAACCCGCTGGCTACAGGTTATCTACAACTCTTTGCTAGATAAAGCCCCGCCTTATCTCAGCTCACTGGTCACCATAGCAGTACCCACTCGTAGCACGCGCTTCAGCAGGTATATCTCACTGGTCACCACCAAAACCAATTCCTCCTTTGGTCGCCTTTCCTTCCAGTTCTCTCCTGCCAATGACTGGAACGAATTGCAAAAATCACTGAAGCTGGAGACTCATATCTCCCCCACTAGTTTTAAGCACCAGCTGTCAGAGAAGCTCACAGATCACTGCACATGTACAAAGTTAATCTGTAAACAGCCCATCTATCTACCTCATCTCCATACTGTATTTATTTATTTATCTTGCTCCTTTACCCCAGTATCTCTACTTCCACATTCATCTTCTGAAATAATCATTTAAAAAAAGATAACCCAGGAAGCTGGTCTCAACGGAGCATGCTCGGTCCACGAGTACATGGGCACCTTCTCCAGCCAAAGTGGGAGTTTTAGTCTGGGTTCTGTGACCTCCTCATCCTCAGGGCTCTGAATAGATCTGATCCTGGAGGGGGAGACCTCCATCCCCCGAAGAAGCCTTTCCAGATCATTTTTAACATCCCAGTCATGACCTGAGCAATTTATTTTATTTTATTTAACTAGGCAAGTCAATTAAGAACACATTTTTATTTACAATGATGGCCTACCCTGGCCAAACCCGGGCAACGCTGGGCCAATTGTGCGCCGCCCTATGGGACTCCCAATCACGGCCGGATGTAATTCAGTCTGGATATGAACCAGGGACTATAGTGAAGCCTCTTGCACTGAGATGCAGTGCTCGGGTGCAATCAAAGGAAACTGGACGGGCTCAGACTCTGGCTTCACAAGAGTGCTTGAGTTATGGATCATTTTCACATGCAAATAGCAATTCATTTCTATGATTTAGCTGTAGTGTTCAAGGAATGTCCTTCCATGAGAGCAGCATTGCTTTTCAAAACATGATTTGAAGCTATACATAGTTTGCAATTGAGTTATAGGCCCTTGTTTTATTTCAGTTGTTGGTTGATACACAATATATATAAAAACGTATGTGCATATCCCTTCAAGTTAGTGGATTTGTTTATTTCAGCCACACCCGTTGCTGACACATGTATAAAATCGAGCACACTGCCATACAATCTCCATAGACAAACATTAGCAGTACAATGGCCTTACTGAAGAGCTCAGGGACTTTTAATGTACAGTAGCACCCTTATAGGATGCCACCTTTCCAACAAGTGAGTTCATAAAATTTCTGCCCTGCTAGAGCCACTGCGGTCAACTGTAAGTGCTCTTAATGTGACGTGGAAACGTCTAGGAGCAACAATGGCTCAGCCTCGAAGTGGTAGGCCACACAAGCTCACAGAACGGGACTGCGGAGTGATGAAGCGCTTAGCACTTAAAAATCATCTGTCCTCGGTGGCAACCCTCACTACCAAGTTTCAAACTGACTCTGGAAGCAATGTCATCACAAGAACTGTTCATCGGGAGCCTACGCAATGCCAAGCGTCGGCTGGAGAGGCATAAAGCTCGCAACCATAGGACTCTAGAGCAGTGGAAACGCATTCTCTTCACCATCTGGACGATTCTGAGGTTGACGGATGCCAGGAGAACGCTACCTGCCCCAATGCATAGTGCCAACTGTAAAGATTGGTGGAGGAGGGTCACCTCCCGGGTGGCGTAGTGGTCTAAAGCACTGCATCGCAGTACTAGCTGTGCCACCAGAGATTCTGGGTTCGAGCCCAGGCTCTGTGCACTGCCACATGGGCCTCCCGGTGGCGGCCCGGCTGCGACAGAGCCTGGGCTCGAACCAAGAATCTCTGGTGGCTGGCTTCCGGGTTAGATGTGCATTGTGTCAAGAAGCAGTGCGGCTTGGTTGGGTTGTGTTTCGGAGGATGCATCTCGACTTTCGCTTCTCCCGAGTCCATACGGAAGTTGCAGTGATGAGACAAGACTGTAACTACTACCTATTGGATACCACGAAATTGGGGAGTAAAAAAGGGTAAAATAATACATTTTTTTTAAATAAATAAAAGATACCACGAAATTGGGGAGAAAAAAGGGGTAAAATAATACATTCAAAAAAAAAAAAGATTGGTGGAGGAATAATGGTCTGTGTCATGTTTTGTCTTATATTGTCTTGTCATTATGCTTTCCCTTCTGTTCGTTTCCCCCTGCTGGTCTTATTAGGTTCGTTCCCTTTTTCTATCCCTCTCTCTCCCCCTCCCTCTCTCTCCTCTCTCTATCGTTCCGTTCCTGCTCCCAGCTGTTCCTCATTCTCCTAACTCACTCATTTAGTCTTTTCATTCCCCTATTTTGGATTAGGTCCCTAGTTTTCCGAATAATTGGTCTGGGGTCTGATGCTTTTTCTTATACTTTGGGCTGCAGTCAATGCCTCTATTTCCAGTTTTACTGAATAAAGGTTTTCGCTAAATCTTTTCACTTGCATAACAGTCTGGGGCTGTTTTTCATACTTTGGGCTAGGCCTTATTTCCAGTGAAGGTAAATCTTATACAGTGACATTCTAGATGATTCTGTGCTTCCAACTTTGAAGCAACAGTTTGGGGAAGGCCCTTTCCTGTTTCATCATGACAATGCCCCCGTGGACAAAGCGAGGTCCATACAGAAATGTTTAGTCGAGATCGGTGTGTAAGAACTTGACTGGACTGCACAGAGCCCTGATCTCAACCCCATCGAACACCTTTGGGATGAATTGGAACACCGACTTACCTAATCACCTAAAACCCAACATCAGTGCCCGACCTCACCAATGCTCTTGTGGCTAAATCGAAGCAAGTCCCCGCAGCAATGTTCCAACATTATGTGGAAAGCCTTCCCAGAAGAGTGGAAGCTGTTATAGCATCAAAGGTGGGGCCAAATCTATATTAATGCCCATAGGTTTGGAATGAGATGTTCAACAAGCAGGTGTCCACATACTTTTGGTTATGTAGTGTATATTTGCCCAGTTAAGTTACTTCACATTGAAGTTCTCATTAAAGCCAGTTAATTGCCTTAAACCCTGTTTGACTAATCTGGTTTCACTAGCAGCACGTGTGACACGCATGCAGTTTCCGGCCCAGCCAATCAGCGACATAAGCTTTTTTTTAGGAACTCAGTCGTGCTCTCAACATCTTATCTCTGAAATCCAAAATGTTAATGTTGCCTAATTGCGTCAGATGCCTGATTTTGTTCTGAGGGGAGATGCATGAGAAACTGTACTAGAACGAGCAGCGGAATCAGGGCAGTAGCTCCAACCTCCTCTCTCTGCAAGTTTCGGGCAAGTCTATGGGCCAAATGTCCCCTTCCGAATTTCGAAAGAAGTGAACACCATCTAAATCACAATTTGTTCAAGTTACCAGTAACCAAAAACCTGTGAACTGGAACAACTGCTGCCCGGTAGTCTTCGCATCCCACAGTCTTTTGACATATGTTACGATACCATTTATGTTACATAGTCAGTCCATGAGAGATTACACTGAATAATATCCAACAAGACGCTTGAAGGTTATGGTGAATATAAGAGAAGAATTGGGCATCCCTGTCTGTTACCCTTAGACAAATAAAAAATGCCAGACATTAAATGGTTTGTTTTTAGCACAGCTTTTGGTGCATTGTGTAATAGTTAGATCATGGAACAGATAGCTGGAGGACCAAATGTAAATGTTTCCAGTACTGCTAAAACAAATGTTTTCCATTGCTCTACCTTATGACTCTGCACGTGGTTGTGCCTATTTGGTTTGCAAAATCAATCCATGTTGACAAGCCACCCTAGTGGAGTTTTACTCTGTAGGTTCACTCTATACAAGTGACACTTGCATTTGCAAAGAAAAATAAATAAAACATAACAATAAAACTTGTATATGCAAAGCTAGCGAGTTTTTCAAGCGTTGGGCCAGTAACCAAAAGGTTGCTGGATCAAATCTCTGAGCAGACAAGGTAAAAATCTGTCGTTCTGCCCCTGAGCAAGGCAGTTAACCCACTGTTCCCCGGGTTCCGAAGACGTGGATGTCGATTATGGCAGCCCCCCGCACCTCTCTGATTCAGATGGGTTGGGTTAAATGCGGAAGACACATTTCAGTTGGATGCATTCAGTTATACAACTGACTAGGTATCTCCCTTTCCCTATAAAGACGCAATGAAAAATCACCTCATCACAAACCCTCTGGCTGAAAGGTACATTTTCTGCATTTACTCATCTATCACTTTACTGTACTGTAAATTAACATTTCTCACTGTAAATCAGGACAGTGGTCCCAGTGGGTCAATAGGTGGAGCATGTTGCTTGGGACCAGTATGAAAATGTATGCACTTACTAGTGTACGTCGCTCTGGATAAGAGCGCCTGCTAATTGACTCAAATATAAAATATAGAGAGAAGCATAAACCTAACAATGTTTAGCAATAATATGGTTCCACTTACCCATTTAAATACAGCTGTATACAGAACTAGCATTGATGTGCATAGCTTACTTTAATTGGAGCAATGACATGATTGTCGGTATAATAGTCTGGGCTTGTTTCGGTGTGGCCGCTTTCCTGTTTGAGTCCGCTGCATGTGTTGTCATCCTTTCGGAGCTGTTGCAGAGAAACAGGAAAGGCACCCCCATCACAACGTCTTCATGCTAAACCTCACAGTCATGGACTTGGTTTTCATCCCCCCCAGGTGTGTGAAACTATTTCATTGGGCACAACTGGGAGTTCGAATGCACTTTCAATTTCATCAATGCTTTGAGCTCAACTGGATGACCTCTCTTCATGACCTGTATGTGTCTGGACTGCTTCCAGGCTGTGGTACATCCAATCACCTATCATTTGAGGAAGGGCCTGACTTACAGAGTTCTGATGTCTGTTGGTGTTTGGGCTATCACAGTAGCCAATGGGACTGCATTGTTACTTGATCCCAGTTTATTCTCCAGTCCCGTCATCATCGTGCCATACATAATATCCATCCTGACCCATCGGGTTCTGTGACTTCCTCATCCTCAGGGTTCTGAAGAGATCTGATCCTGAATGGGGAGACCTCAATCCCCAGGAGGAGGCTTTCCAGATCATTGTTAACAGCAAGGTCATGACTTTCTTTGCTTACATGCCCCAAATGTTAGTCCACTCTTTTTGATGGTTTATAACCATGAATGATCTAGTGTATTTATGAACCAGGGCTTTACCAGTTCTAATCAGTTCTAAGTCAGGGCGTGCAGTCATGCCTATTTTCTACCTGGGTAAACAAGGGAAAGTGGACTGGCTCTTCCTCTGATTTCGCAAGAGTACTTGAGTCATGGGTTTTGGATTCAATCCCACAATGTTTGTTTTATTTTGTTAATGTTAATACTTGTTTTTGCCTAGACCCACCTTTCTATATGTTCTCCAAAGAGTGTATAACATTTAAAATTGAACTACAATCTTAGAAAATGGGTTCTTGAAAGGTTCTTTGAAGTGAGCAATGGTTCTACGTAGCATTATTTGTAGTCAAGAAACCCGTTCTTGTAAGAGGTTATTCGCTAGGCTCTTTGCTGTCTGGATGAAAAGAACATTCTTCCTATAGGGTTGTGATTTTATTCTAACTGTTTTGTGTTTATGTTTCTAGGTTATTCTATGGCAGTTGGTCTGGAACCTTGAATCCAAAATATCTCCATGTATTTGACTCCGGGCCTCCAGACCCATTCAACATTCTAACACTGAATCACTTTTCTTGGTGGCTTGTCTCACTTTGATAAAGTGTGGATGAGCCTCATTGCTGAATGTAAAGTGTAATCAGATGCATTACAATGCAATACTAGTACAGTTTTTAGATATAACCCATTATTGGTTCTACCTGGAACCCAGTGTAGCGAGTGCTTCATGAGAGAGTTCTACGTAGCACCAGAAAGGGTCGCCTACAGTTGTATCAGAAAAAAAGGTATTTCCCCTACTAAGCCACACCTCCAATATAATGTCCCAGTGTGCCTAGTCTTTGAGTGAGTTGTAGTATAACCACCCATGACTGTACTTGTTAGTGACAGAAACATGCTTGTTGAATTTGTTTCTTTTCAGTCCTGTGGCCTTCACCAAGTGAGTTTCTAAGTGAATTATCATCATTTAACTCTAGACCTAAACTGTTATAGACCTATATCCATCCTGCCCTGCCTCTCTAAAGTCTTCGAAAGCCAAGTTTATAAACAGGTCACTGACCATTTCGAATCCTACCGTACCTTCTCCGCTGTGCAATCCGGTTCCCGAGCTGGTAACGCTCAAGGTCCTAAACGATATCATAACCGCCATCGGTGTGCAGCCGTCTTCATCAACCTGGCCAAGGCTTTCGACTCTGTCAATCACCGTATTCTTATCGGCAGACTCAATAGCCTTGGTTTCTCAAATGACTGCCTCGCCTGGTTCACCAACTACTTCGCAGATAGAGTTCAGTGTGTCAAATCGGAGGGCCTGCTGTCCGGACCTCTGGCAGTCTCTATGGGGGTACTGTCAGGACCCGGTTACGAACCCGGGTCTCCGGAGTGAGAAACAGTCACTTAACCAACTGAGCCACAAATAGTCGGCAGAACCCAGAAGATGAGGCAGACACAGCAGTAGTTGAGACAGTGTATTTAATTAAGTAAAAAAGTGAAGTCCTTCAGGAAAACATGTAACTCCACAACCTCAAAAGGAATTCCACAAGAACAAAGGTAATCCTCCAAGACAAAAAGGTAAATCCACAAGGTGGTAGGTAATTGCATAAAAAGCCTCAAAAGATACTCAAAATAAATAAACGAGAACAAAAAACAGAATTCCACAAGAGAGTCCACCGGGATCAACAAGAGTACACAGAATACTAGGGCTGGGTGCTAACATACAAACACAGAGCAAATAACTGAGGAAAACTAAGGGTTTAAATACAATCAGGGGAAACGAGGCACAGGTGCAAATAATAATGGGGATCAAGGGAAAACAAAAGGTCAAAAAGCACAATGGGGGCATCTAGTGACCAAAAACCAGAACAACCCTGGCCAAATCCTGACAGAATCCCCCCCGTAGGAACGGCTCCTGACGTTCCTACCAGCTCTCTCGGGGTGGAGGGCCCTGAACTGACGAATGAGGTCAGGGTCCAGTATGTCTTTGGCAGGAACCCAGGAGCGCTCCTCGGGACCGTAGCCTTCCCAGTCCACCAGACACTGCCAGGACCGCTGCACCCGGCGGGAATCCAGTATCCGATGGACGGTATAAGCCGGCTGGCCTCCAATGACACGAGGCGGAGGGGGAGGTCTGTCTGCCGGGACAAGGGGAGAAAAAACAACAGGTTTTAATAAGGAAATGTGAAACGTGGGATTAATCTTAAGGGATCTGGGTAAGTGTAGGCGATAAGAAACTGGGTTAACTCTCCTGGCAACCTTAAAGGGACCGATGTATTTTGGGACAGCTTGCGAGACTCCACCCGTAGTGGTAAGTCTCTTGTGGAGAGCCAGACTCTCTGGCCGGGCGCAGGGTAGGCCCGGGACGGCGACGTCTGTTGGCTTGTTGTTGGTACCTCTGTGAGGAACGCATAAGATTAAGACGGGTCTTCCTCCACATAAGCCGACAGCGTCTGACGAACTTCAAGGCTGAAGGCACTCTGACTTCTGCCTCCTGGTCCGGGAACAATGGAGGGGCATAGCCAAACTGACACTCGTGCGGGGACATACCAGTGGAGGAGGAGCGCAAGGTGTTGTGCGCGTATTCGGCCCAAACAATGAAGGACGACCATGTGGATGGGTTGTTACGAGTCATACATTGGGTGGTTTCCAGCTCTTGATTCATCCTCTCTGTTTGGCCGTTGGACTCCGGATGGTACCCTGAAGATAGACTGGCAGAAGCCCCCATGAGTTGGCAGAAGGCCTTCCAAAACCTTGAGGCGAACTGGGGACCTCTGTCAGAAACCATATCTTGAGGAATGCCGAAGACTCGGAACACATGATTAATTACCAACTCAGCCGTTTCCTTGGCAGAAGGTAACTTAGTCAGAGGGACGAACCTGGCCGCCTTTGAAAACCTGTCGATTATGACTAGGATAGTAGTATTGCCATGGGATGGAGGAAGGCCAGTAATAAAGTCCAACGAGATATGGGACCAGGGTCTGTGGGGAACAGGTAAAGGGTGAAAGAGTCCTTGAGGGCGGAGGTGAGAGGATTTGCCCTGGCAGCACACGGGGCAGGCATTGACGAAAGTGGCAACGTCTTCTCTTATGGTAGGCCACCAGAACTTACGCTGGATGAACTCCAAGGTGCGACCTACGCCCGGGTGACAGGTGAGGCGAGAGGAGTGCCCCCACAGAAGGACCTGAGTCCTCACTGCCTTGGGGACAAACAACCGATTGGCAGGACCTCCTTTCGGGTCCGGTTCGATAGCTTGAGCTCGTCTCACGGTATCCTCAACTTGCCACGAGATCGGAGCCACGATCTTAGCAGCAGGAAGGACAGGCATGTCCGTGTCATCTCGAATGGCCGGAGCGTAGACTCGGGACAGGGCATCCGGTTTGAGATTCTTCGACCCGGGCCGATAGGTGAGGATAAACTGGAATAGATTGAAGAAAAGAGACCATCTAGCTTGTCTAGAGTTCAACCGCTTCGCCTGCTGGATATACTCCAGATTTTTGTGGTCCGTAAGCACTTGAAACGGGTGAGAAGCCCCCTCGAGCCAGTGTCTCCATTCCTTCAATGCCATCTTAACCGCTAGGAGTTCACGATCCCCCACATCGTAGTTCCTCTCAGCCGGGGTAAGCCGGTGTGAGAAGAAAGCGCACGGATGAAGCTTCTTGTCTTCACCCCTCTGAGACAGGACAGCTCCAACACCAACCTCTGAGGCGTCTACCTCCACCACAAACGGTTCATCCGTAGTCGGTAGTATCAGGATGGGAGCAGAGAGGACGCGCTGCTTGAGTCCTTGGAAGGCCGTCTCAGCTTCTCTTCCCCACAAAAACCTTGCATTGCCACCCTTGGTTAAAGCTGAGAGAGGGGCTGCCACCAAGCTGAAGTTCTTGATGAACTTGCGGTAAAAGTTAGTGAAGCCCAGGAAACGCTGAACTTCCTTAACGGATTTGGGGGTGGGCCAATCCGCTACCGCCCCTACCTTCCTGGGGTCCATTTGGACTCGACCGGGTTCCACTACAAATCCCAGGAATTGTACTCGGGATGAATGGAATTCACATTTTTCCGGCTTAACGTACAGATGGCTGTCTAGGAGGCATTTGAATACTTGTCTGACATGCTTTGTGTGTTCTTGAAGAGAGCTCAAAAAGATGAGGATGTCATCAAAGTAAACGAACACAAATATGTTTAGCATATCCCTAAGCACATCGTTTATGAGCGCTTGGAACACCGCTGGGGCGTTGGTCAGGCTGAAGGGCATCACCAAGTATTCATAGTGACCAGTAGGCATGTTGAAAGCGGTCTTCCACTCGTCACCAGGTCTGATCCGCACAAGATGGTATGCGTTCCGCAGGTCAAGCTTAGTGAAAACAACTGCTTCCTGGAGCAGCTCGAAGGCTGTGGCCATAAGGGGTAGCGGGTAACGGTTACGGACGGTTATGGCATTGAGTCCCCGGTAGTCGATGCAAGGACGTAATCCACCGTTTTTCTTGGCCACAAAGAAAAACCCTGCTCCCGCCGGGGAGGTGGATGGACGCATGAGGCCTGCTTCCAGAGCATCCTTGATGTAGGTATCCATAGCAGCTTGTTCGGGTGGAGATAGGGAAAAGATCCGACCCCTGGGGTGGCAAGTGCCCGGAAACAGTTCGATGGGGCAATCATAAGGTCTATGGGGTGGTAGCATGGTGGCCCTCTGTTTGCTAAATACCAGTTTGAGGTCATGGTAACACTCGGGAACTTGGGTCAGGTCGATGGATTCTAAAGACTCGGGAGTAGAACTCAGGGAATTCGGGAAAATACAAGTAGCTTGGCACGTAGGACCCCACTGCTTGATAGTGCCCACAGACCAGTCGATGTGAGGGTTATGGCTGTGAAGCCAGGGGTATCCAAGGACGAGAGGGAACTCGGAACAGGAGATCAAATGAAAGTTCATCAATTCCTGGTGTTGTGAAACTGAAAGTCGCAAGGAGGTAGTGACATGAGTGACAAGTCCAGATCCCAAAGGGCTTCCATCCAATGTAGTAACCCTCATGGGGTCACTTAGAGGTTCAGAAGGAACGCCATTCTCCTTCGCCCAGACACCATCCATGAAGTTACCTGCGGCTCCAGAGTCTACCAAGGCTTGAAGGTGAAGCTTGTGGTTGTCCCAGGAAAGGGTGACTGGAATGAGCAGACGGGAGTTGGACGGATGGGAGGAGGTTATGTTTCCCGTTACAGTTCCCCCCGGTCTGTACGGGACAGAGCGTTTCCCTGGAGCCCGGGACACGTGGAATGGAAATGGCCCGGTTTGCCGCAATATAGACAGCGTCGCTTCCTCATCTGGCGGTCTCTCTCAGCCTGGGAGATGCGTCCAATCTGCATGGGTTCCGGTGGAGCTAGCGAGGATAAAGGTGGGGACTCGGAGCTGGGACTGATAGGGGCTAGAGGTCTACGGTTGAGTTCTCTCTCTCTCTCAGACGCTGGTCAATGCGTGAGGCCAACTTGATCAGGGACTCGAGATTGTCCGGTGGTTCCCGAGTGGCTAGTTCATCTTGGATAGTGTCGGAAAGGCCTTTCAGAAAGCACACCGTGAGCGCCTCGTTGTTCCAGCCACTCGCTGCTGCCACCGTGCGGAACTGGATGGCATAGTCAGTCACGCTGCGCCGACCTTGGTGGAGAGTCAGGAGCTGTTTGGCTGAGTCAGGACCACTGCTTGGGCCTTGAAACACTCGTTTGAATTCCTCAGCAAAGGCAGAGTAGCTGGCACAGCAGGAACTATGTGCATCCCACACAGCAGTAGCCCAGGCCAGGGCTTTTTCCGACAGCAGGGTGATGATATATGCGATCTTAGACCGGTCGGTGGGTAACGACGAGGGTTGCAGCTCGAAGGAGAGAGAACATTGGGCGAGAAACCCTTTACAAGCACTTGGATCACCTGAGAACCGTTGGGGAGGTGGAAGACTAGGTTCAGCCAGGGGGTTAACTGCCATGGGTATGTGAATCTGAGTTACTGGGACGGGAACTGTTGCCGGGGTAAGTCGATCAGATATCTGCTTTATGGAAGTCAGCATCTCCGACAGAAGATGAGAATGTCTAGCCTTTAAGGCCTCTTGCTGAATCAGGGCGGCTTCGTGGCGTTGGCCAGTCTCCTGGTGGTGGGACAGCATGGCAACAAGGTCCTGGGAACTGGCTGCCTCTGGGTTCATTTTTGGCTCTGTGTTTCTGTCAGGACCCGGTTACAAACCCGGGTCTCCGGAGTGAGAAACAGTCACTTAACCAACTGAGCCACGAATAGTCAGCAGAACCCAGAAGATGAGGCAGACACAGCAGTACTTGAGACAGTGTATTTAATGAAGTAAAAAAGTGAAGTCCTTCAGGAAAACATGTAACTCCACAACCTCAAAAGGAATTCCACAAGAACAAAGGTAATCCTCCAAGACAAAAAGGTAAATCCACAAGGTGGTAGGTATTGCATAAAAAGCCTCAAAAGATACTCAAAATAAATAAACAAGAACAAAAAACAGAATTCCACAAGAGAGTCCACCGGGATCAACAAGAGTACACAGAATACTAGGGCTGGGTGCTAACATACAAACACAGAGCAAATAACTGAGGAAAAC